>NC_064614.1:121023197-121332468 GCF_023898315.1 Schistocerca nitens | reverse complement strand
TCAACCCAATAAGCCACCTTCCTTAATGTTGACCTCCACCTTTATGCCTTGATAGTTCCTATTTATATATTTCTATCTGTCTTTACTCCAGTATCTTGCCTGCAATGGTGGTTTTGCTATAATTGTTATACTTATTTAATAATTGGCACTACTTATGTGACTTCAGATTATTAGCTAGAAAATATTTGCAGAAATTTCTAGTTATAAACTCCAATTAAAATTAATTTACGACTGATATGTTTCAACAAGTCAAGTGGTAAGGACCAGCTGCTGTCCAATCTTCGTTCCTTCTCGAGTGTCACGTGCTCCTTATGTTGTAGGTATGTTCAGTGCCTTATGATGCAAGGCTGGCTGTATGCCAGCAACTCTGCCTCCCACAACTGCAATCTGTCAACCACAAAGTAATTTTCATCAGAATACAACAATACTTGTTAAAATGTCTTACTAAATATTATGAACCATGCAAGAAACTCGTCAAATCTGGCATGTAATTTTAGTACAATTGCCATTTAAGTACAGCTCTTACTCCATGTGCTTACAAATATAATTTGCTTTTATGGACACAAAGTTTTTCATTGTAAAACTGTTGTGGATAGCTATGTGCTATTGACCTATCTTCTATGTTCAGTTTTCAGTAATGCCATTCACATCAATGCTCCTTGAAGAAAAAAAAAAAAAAAAACAACACACACACACACATACACACACCACACATCACTCAATCCACAAGTGCAACCTGATTTATCTTTTGGGTCTTAAACAACAATCCAAGAAAATAAGATTTAAGAACCAGCGAAACAAATGCAATGCAACGAGACTACCAACACAACTAGTTACACCATTGACAAAGTTGAAATAATTTGCCTTGTTGGGTATGAGGATTATGCTACATCATGTTGACTGTAAAAGCCGCATCCGGGTCAGTAAACATGCAGTTTAAGGTAACTACATTTTATAAACATTTGCAAATACTCTTCGCTTATGTAAAACTAATCGGAGTAGTGGGTAGCTTAATGCTCTACTTGCAGTCTTCGAATCTGCCTTCATGTTCAGCAACCATCTAAACAGAATGCTGATATTAAAAAAACAAAACCACTACACCTTGTAACATGTCACACGAAGCATTAATGCAAGGTGAAGCAAAATACTGAAGCGATTACAATACTTTTCTGCGCACGATTTAAAACACTTGCTCTTCATGCCTACTTCTAAAAATCCCAGTAAAGTTGACTTGTGAAACTTACCAAAATAACATGTAGAAATAAATGCCACGGTTACTATTACTCGAACGTCATTTACACACGTGCCGCATCATCTTAAATTCATATCAAAAAAATAATTTCGTCGCTTAGGTACTCAAAAATATATGTATATATTACAGCTACAAAACACGTACAATGCCTGGTTTGGGACTGCCAAATATATTTTCCATTATATTTGCACGGAATAAAAATTACCGAGCATGAAGTGAAATAACTGAGCCTATGCCATAATTATAGAGCCCTCAATGACAACAGAAAACACATAATGACGAAAAGAAAGAATCACCTGTCGTTACACATCTGCACTTTATTTACTTGAGCCCGCCACGGAACTCCAGTGCCACCTGTCGGAGCAAATTATTATCACTTTTTGTATTTGTTTACATAACCTCCTACGAACAGATGAGGTGGTCATTGGCATGAAGACTTCGGCTTTCTGGGCTTATAAAGCGAAGCATTTTGTCTAAGTTGGTGGTTATATGTGTTGTTTATTAAAATGGAAATAATTACTAAAAAGTAAGGCATTTTACTTTTTCTTCTACTAAAACAAAATAGTGCCCTGAGAATGCTGTAAGGCAATAAATTATGCAACCTTCAGTACTAGCTTTTAAGAAACATCGTTGAGATATTTTAATGTCGTACAATCATTTTTATGCTGAACGCCCGTCCAGATGCAACGATCCGTCTGCGCAAATACCTGCACGAACGTCTGCGCAGATTCGTTTGCGCAGACATCGTAGGGTGTGAACGGGAGATCTACGCAGCATCAGATGTGCGCAAATGTGGAAGTTAGAGATTTTAGCAAACTTGCTCAAATATGTGAGAGCAAGTCACACCTCCACAGACAAATCGTAGCTGGTGGACAGGAGATCGACGAAATCTGGTGCGCTAAAGGTGTTTGAGCTATGTGTTCAGTTTCATCTCTGCGTACACAGTGAATTCCTAAATGGTTGAACAGAACAGCGTCAGTGCTTTAGGGAGTTCATTGCTGACTTTATTGAAATATATAGGAATAACACCTTGTTTGCTGAAATTTAAGATACAGCGATCGAGATAAGAAGGCAGCAGCTTATAATTCTTTAATAGGATGAACAGAGCAGGTGACCATGAGGCGAATAGAGAACTTTTTTTAAGAAAAAAAAATTGTCGTTGCGAATTTATACAAAATTATTAGTACTATCTGCTTTGTGCTTAGAAATTTCTCATTGTATTGACCTGAACAAGGGGTTGTTAGCAGACTTACTCGCAGTACTGTTCTGTGCCATAATCTTTAGTAGCAGTGTAGATAATATGACAATAAATTGTACGCAGAGTCGAATCCAGGAGTTTGGTCGGAAGGGGCTCATGAAAATTTTGTGTCACTTTGCCGTCTCCAAATTCTCAAGAGTAAAAGAAGGTGTTTCCTTAAACTGTTGTAATACCAATCACAATAACGAGAAAATTTTCGAGACTGTTAAGCCTGAAAACTATGTTTTTATTCTTTACTTATTTATTTACCGGTACTTTTTTTGTTAGGAAGAAACAGATGCATTTAGGGGGTAGTTAGAAGGGGGAGGGCACTGCACCCATATAGCTACACCCCCCCCCCCCCCCCCGGTCCTGGATTCGCTTCTGATTTCTACAGTAGAATCCAATCAGAATACTGTACTAAGCAGTGTCTTCAGGTGCAAATGGTTTCTCCTACGTGTGTGTCAGCGCGTTTACTCCCTAATGGAATATGTGGTTCATAAAAAGAGTGAATCACAAATAAACTGTAAAATTCTCTGCCACAATATTAAAGGTAAAACTTCTCATATGGGCTAAGAACCTCTACCCAGAGTCCAAAATGGAGTTATGCAGTCTGATGCAAAAATTTACTGCAGGTCAGTGGTAGACTTCAGGCAAGGAACTGAAAATTTCTATTTACTAAGAAATAACGTAAAAGATACCTCATTGGTCACTCAAATAATTTATTAGAGTATATTGAGCTCAGAACACATCTAAAATGTAAAGAAAATAAGGGACAGTCAAATGAAAAAAGAGACAGATGGAAAAAATAAGTAAACTGCTTACTATTTCAAAAGTAATGGTCATAGATGTTAGATTACATTAGATTAAAAAATTCGTCAATGGAGTAGAAGGAGTTGGCCACTAGTAAGTCTTTCAGGCTCCTTTTAAACTGATCTTTATTTGTAACTAAATTTTTTATGTTTACTGGCAAATTATTGAAGATGAGTGTTCCTGAGTAGTGGACCCCTTTTTGAACTAAAGTAAGTGCTTTTAAGTCGTTGTGCAGATCATTTTTGTTCCTGGTATTGTATGTATGAACTGAGCTGTTTGTTGGAAAAAGAGATATATTATTTAGGACAAATTTCATTAATGAGTAAATATACTGAGAGGCAGTAGTTAGTATACCCAGTTCTTTGAAGAGGTTTCTACAGGACGTCCGTGAATTTACTCCACAGATAATACGTATTACACACTTTTGGACTCTGAAAACTTTTGTTTGACTTGAAGAGTTACCCCCAAATATTATACCATATGACATTATGGAATGAAAGTAGGCAAAGTATGCAAGCTTTTTCATTTTTATGTCGCCTATGTCTGCTAACACTCGAATTGCAAATATAGATTTGTTAAGGCGTTTCTGCAGTTCTGTGGTGTGCTCTTCCCAACTGAATTTATTATCAAGTTGTAATCCCAGGAATTTAAGACTGTCAGCCTCTTCTATCTGCTCTTCTTCGTATTTTATGCATATGCTGGGTGGAAACCTCTTACAGGTTCTGAATTGCATATAGTGAGTCTTTTCGAAGTTTAATGTCAGTGAGTTGGCTTTAAACCATTTATTAATATCCATGAAAATATCATTACCAGATCTTTCTAGAACTACACTTGACATACTATTTATTGCAATACTTGTGTCATCTGCAAACAAAACGAACTCTACTTCTGGCAGTGTAACTGATGAGAGATCATTAATGTACACAAGAAAAAGCAATGGCCCTAAGATGGATCCTTGTGGGACACCACATGTAATTTCTTCCCATTCTGATGATGACTGATGACTTAATTCACTAGTCCCTTGCACTGACACCCTTTGTTTCCTGTTAGTGAGGTATGACTTGAACCATTTTGCAGCACTGCCCGTGACACCATAGAATTCTAATTTACTTAAAAGGATGTTGTGGTTCACACAATCATATGCCTTTGACAAATCACAGAAAATACCTGCTGCTTGTAATTTGTTATTTAATGAATTAAGTACATTTTCACTGTAGGTGTAAATAGCCTTCTCGATATCAGAACCCTTCAGAAATCCAAACTGTGTTCTTGATAATATGTTATTTGTGGTCAGATGGTTGAGCAGCAGCCTGTACATTACTTTTTCTAAAATTTTTGAGAATGCTGGCAAAAGTGAAATCGGTCTGTAGTTTGATGGTATCTCTTTATCCCCTTTCTTGAATAGAGGCTTAACATCTGCATATTTTAACCAGTCAGGAAATGTCCCAGTTATAATTGACTGGTTACACAAGTAACTTAGAATTGTACTAAACTCACAAGAACATGCCTTAATTAACTTTGTTGATATTTCATCGTACCCACTAGAATGCTTTGTTTTTAAAGATTTTATTATGGACGTTATTTCTTTTGGTGAAGTGAGTGATGTATTCATGTACTTGAAGCTATTTGTGAAGGCTAGTTTCAGATATTCAAGGGCATTATTTACTGATCCTGGAAGTCCCATTCTATCAGTAACGGATATAAAGTACTTGTTAAATAGATTTGCCACACTATGCCCATCAGTTACTAATGTGTCATCTACCCTTAGTGCTATTTGCTCCTGTTCCTTTCTGGTTCTACCAGTCTGCTCTTTCACTATATCCCATATTGTTTTTATTTTGTTCCCTGACATTGCTATCTTCTTCTCGTAGTGCATTTGTTTAGAGGTCTGAATTACTTTTTTTTAATGTTTTACAGTATGCCTTACATTTAGCTAAATCATCAGCATTAGAGCTATTCTTGGTCGACAGATACATTTTCCTTTTTGTCTTACAGGAAATCTTTATTCCTTGTGTAATCCATTGTGTTAATACATTCATCCCACTGCGAGACAAGACAGTCAGTGCCTCCATGGAAAATTGTTCGCAGTTGCTTATGGAACCATGATTGTACCCAGGTGTGCACCTCATTGTCCAGGACAAATTGGCAGCCTTTTTTCAGGGCTCCAAAAATTTGGAAATAGCATGTGGAAAGATTGGAAATGTATGGAGGATGTGTGTGGGCTTCCCAGCGAAACTTCTGCAACATAGCAGAAAAAACCTTGGCAACATGTCAGCAGGCATTATGCTGCAATAGAACGATGCCGTCCATCAGCATTGTACAGACTTAATGGCATGCTTCAGGTTTTGCAAAGTGTCCACATACCACTGTGCATTAATTGCAGTCCAAACGTGCAGATATGTTGACAGACAGCATCACTCTGTTACAGGACAATGCTCGCCTGTATTTTGGCAGTGTTGTTTCAAGTCCCTGGGAGAAGTTTCACTTGGGAGTCCTTACACATCCACATTAAAGTCCCTATCTCTCTCCATGCATTTGCCATATTTCTGGAGCACTGAAGAAAGACATTTGTGGCTATTTATTTGCTTCGAACGAATAAGTGTACACATGGATACAATCATGGTTCTGCAGACAACTGCAAACATTTTCGTATGAAGGTACTGACTGTCACGTCTCACAGGAAATAAAGGCATTAATAGTTATAGCGATAACTTAGCTCTTACTTTTTCCATCTGTCTCGTTTTCAATTGACTGCCCTTTATACTATATGTTACAAGTGATATCGTATGTAATTGAGACACTTTACTTGTTTTCATTAAATCCTTCTTCAGAACACATCGCTTATGCTAGGTCTCGTTTCGCTAAATGCTTGTTTCGACATTCCTGTCAAAAAACTTATATCTTTGTTAACTTCTTTGTACTGCCAGGAATCACATTGCACTTCTTTCTACTGCCAGGAATCACGTTTTTGCTATCAGCCGCTGATGTGGTGAAATTATTTTGCTCATAGAAGCATTTGCTGTTTTATACAAAGCTGCTGGAGCGCCCACAAAGGCATGTAGACTTTACACCAGGATGGGATAAATGTAATGTGTACACAGTTACATATAGTATGCAGTTTATTTGTAATCGACACAGAATGAATACACGTCTCAGTTCACAGCAGACATAAAGCATTCTGAATCATAGTTCCTTAGATATTCTACAATTCCACACCAGGCTGGTGTTGTTGGTCAGAGAGTTTCCTCTGTGCAACAGACACTGTCACTGGCAGAGTCCCAACGTTCCTCGTAGAACATGGGGAAGTCGCGATGACGTCGATCCCTATCCAAGGCATATAGATGGCATTTGTGGAGGTCAGGTGCTGGACGGTGAGGTCGACCATAACGAGATTGATCGTCGATGATGGTCAACTGAGCTTGGCTAGAATGTGGGCATGGCGAAGTGGATGGGCAATGACACCAGGATGTGCAGGATCAGCTGTACACCCCTGTGTTGTCATGGGGGCCGTGATGGTGAGAAAACTCTCAGACATGAGTTGTGATATGATTGTATCTGTGTCCACATTGCTCGGGATTTTGTAAATATGGAAGAAATGTCAGGTGATAAATCCGCTTGTAGCTTGATGTCCCTCACGCCGTCCCTCAGTCAGAAGGAAAGTATCATCCACCAGAAAATGCAGCATGTCTAGTTGGAACACAAAGGTATTGTCAGTGTTTGAGCCAGGGAACATGTTATTGGTCTGAGAACAGACTGGAGGAATCATGTCGGTTGGAGTGGTTTGTATGTCATTGATATGGATCACATCGTATAGGGTCTAAGCTGTTTTGAGTGGTTGACTGGCAGAGTGGTAGGCTTACCATGAAGGAATATGTCAAAAAGCTTAGTACCTCATCTGATGACTCTGTGAGGGCTGGTGTAAGGCATTTGTAACACAGGGTCGTTATTATCATCCTGGATCATGATGTAGTTGCAGTCTGTTAGTGCCTTATGGACGAAGATTTTCAGAGAACCATACAGCTGTGGAGATAGTGTTCTGAGCCATGTGACGTGTTGTTTGGCTCATGTGACGAAGGTGGGGAGTTCTGAGGTCTCCATCGGTGGTATATCTAGCATAAAATCTGCAGACAGAGTGAGTGACTTGTAGAGGATTTCTGCGAGGGACGCATGGAGATGATCTTTGCAAATGGTGTGTACATCTGATAGCACGGAAGGTAATGCTTCCAGCGACTGCCATGAGACATAATGAAAATTTTATGTGCCATCATTCCACGAGGCCGTTGCCTTGTGGATGGTAGGCCATTGAGCAATAATGTCACACATTGCAAATGTTGCATAGTCTGTTAAATAGGACCAATTCGAACTGTCGTCCTTGGTCAGTGGTTATACAGATTGTGAAGCTGAAACGTGATATCACTATGAAGACGACAGCTCTTGCCATCATCGCTACCATAATGTCCTTGAGGAGAATGGCACCTACGTATTCGATGATGGAGAGTATATAGCGATGGCCTTCAGACTTGGGAAGACGCCCTTCTAGGTCGAGGTAGACATGTTGAAATGGACCCTTCGGAATCTCAAAACGGCTGAGCAGCAGCTGTGCATGGCAACTCACTTTGATATATTGGCAAACTATGTATGTAGGTGTCCAGTCTCGGCAATCCTGTTGATGAGCATATGCCAGCGTGTGACAGACTGTGAAGATGGTCAAACATGATCTTCCTCATTGATGTGGCTATGAGATGTCGAATTTGATTTTGCAAACATCACACAATACTTGCTTCGTGGATCTAGGGATGACACAATGTTCTCTACTTAAGTTGATTGTAGAATTTTGAAGGAGGTCCATGATTTGTCTGTCTTGCAACTGCACCTCTGTATGGAAATGGTGTTTATTCATGACAGATAGTTTGAAATGATGTTGTCTGCTCTCTGGAGGTGTGTTACATCAATTGTGAACTGCATTATATAGCCTAGCTGACAGAAACATCAAAGGCAGGAAGATTTCGAAGGATTGCGTATTGAGTCTGCCAAAGGTTGGCGGTAGGTGTAAATGATGAAGGGTCTGCCCTCAACGTTATCTTCAAATTGGTGGACCACCTCATACGCCGCAAATATTTCACAATCAGAGGTAGACCACCAGCAATGAGAATCTGTCGGTTTATGAAAAAAAAACAATGAAAAAAAAAACGACATAGCTGTTGTACACCAGCTGGTTCTCGCTTCAGAAGTGCCTCAAGGGCAAAGTCACTCCTGTCCGACGTAATCGTCAATGAGGCATTAGGTCCTGGGTGCGCTAAAGTCATACATGCGTGAGACAGCCTTTTATTTTGTCAAAGACATGTTGCACACATGGAGTCCCATCCACCTTGCACTTATCATCATGTTCTTGCCAGCTACAACTTCTGTGAGCAGTGCCTGACCTTTAAGGTACCTAACTCAATTGCCTGAGACATGTGGGCAGAGCGTGAGGGGAGGCTTCCTGGATGTGTGGGCATGACCTTGAGATAAGATCGTTATCTCTGCTTTATTTATTTTTGATACTCTGCTATCTTTTTCTTTTCGGTTCCTTTTGCATATGGTGCATGTGGGAAACGACTGCTGAAATCCTTTTTTTCGTTACTGTTATTTAATTAATTCTCCCAAGCGTGAACATACTAGCCGCAGCAATGTAGCTACTCTCCCAGCCTACTTTTTTCTTTTTATTATGCCTTTGTTCTGCATTGACTCAGTGTCGGCATGGTTATTAATGGATTTGGCATGGTTAATTTAAGGGGTGATGGATGTCCTTCATGTTGCCTCACCGTTACTGCAGTCATGCAACCTACAGGGTGTCCCACTCAAACCTCCCTGATTTCAAAGATCCAGGAAAAAAAAACACAGTAGATACAACAATGAAAAGTGCACCACTCTGTAGAGCATCTCAAAGAATTTATTTATTTATCATCAGTACACATCTACATGTGAACCATTTGTAGCACAAAGAATATCGAGTCTATATTCAATTTCTTGCCAAGTTCTTTGTAACATTTCCTCTGTTATTGTTGCAATCGCATTAGTAATCCGATGTCACAATGTAGGAATATCGTCCACTTTCACCGCATACATGCAGTCTTTCACGAATCCCCATATGAAGAAATCAAGCTGCGTAATGTCGGGTGAACGTGGTGGTCAGGCGATGGGTCCTCCACGTCCGATCCAATGACCAGGAAATTTCCTATCCAGGAACTTACAAACACCCGTTGACCAATGCAGTGGAGCTCCATCTTGTTGAAAAATGATGTTGGGTTGCAAGTCTTGTATCTGAGGATACACAAACTGCTCCAATATGTCCAGATACACTGACCCATTTTCTTCTGAGAAACGTTTGTCTGATGTCCTCCACTGCCTCTTCTGAAACTCCGTAGTGTGCACCGCCAAAATGTTTCAGAACACACTTGCTGCTGTGGAGTCGCCATTTTCACTTCATGCGACCATGCTGCCCTCTGGCGACAATACTTGGCACTTCTGACGTGCGAATATAAATTCTTTGAGGTGCCCTACAATGTGGTGCATTTTTCACTGTCGTATCTACTGTGGGTTTTCTCTCCCGGGTCCTTGAAATCAGGGAGGTTTTGTTGGGATGCCCTGTACTTAATCCATGAAGAAGTCTCACAGATAAAAGTAAAATAAAATTAATAATTCAAAAATTTAAAAAGTTAGCATATTTGCTCTTTTATATTTTTCAGTACGACTGTTAACAGTGTATAAATTACTTCATATTATTTCTTGCATTGTTCCTGCCTAAATGTTATTCCAATATTACGATCAGAAACTCTATGTAAAGTATGTAATATTACTTCCGGTATACTCAAGTCAGTAGGTTAGTGCCCTATTTATGCTGGCCAGCGTGTCACACTCCATTAGTCTAGACTATCATCAAAATTCTGCCTTTGAGATCAGCTAGCCCATTATGTTAAACATTTAATTTACGTTTTGTATTATCCATGGCATTTTGTTATTATTCTATTAGAGTCAATTCGGTTCTATGCCTTAAAATAACCATACGTCTGCTTTGTTTCTATAGTCTTCATCCAAACAAAAACAACAAATAAGAACTGTGCAATGAACATTAACAGGAAGACATCCTACACAATTAAGTAGACACCGTTCTCGAGTAAAATGGTGCATACCTCAACAAATATTTGTTTCTGGACAAAGGCTGGTAGGACCTCTGTTTCTAGAGTTTACCTGTATTGTCTCCTGTAGTAATATGGGAGCAGCTATGAGCGCCCTATGTGTTGTCTTTATTATGGAGGTATAACAAGGGAAGATGGCGCTACAGACTTAGGCTGTACACGGCTTTGAAGCTGGTGCCTCCGTGTTAGATGCTCCAAAACATTAGTAAACTACTGTTTACGATTGCTTCTTGTTCTTAGTTGTTATCTTGTCGGTACAACAGTTGTCTTAAATAGAAAATGTTAGAGTTCCTCCGCGAATAATGCAGCGCCAGGTAATTATTTCCAGACATTTTTCCGGTCTTAAATGCATATTTGATGCAATAATACGACGCATTTTGCCTCGTTAATGTAATGCGTTTCGAATGACCGTGAAATAAGTATGTGATGTGGAAAGGCTGATTTCTTAATCCAGCATTTTCCTTAATACAGACTAACGAAACTGATAATCGATCTATGTCGTTTTCCCGAAAATACTAAGAACTTATTTTTCTATGTCTTGTCGGTTTCGAGTCTTTTATTTTCACAGCGTTCAGTCAGAGAGGTTTTCGAGCTGGACTGATGGGAAATATAAAGTCAAATGACTACAGAAATAAAACCACTACAGTAGAAGTAAATAATGCAACTGAAATTGATGCATATAAAAGAAAATATTGCTTGAACGTGTCAATTGACGAACGAAATGTGATTCCTTTACCACTGAGACTCTCACCACAATGATTAGTACACCTGTAAACGATACAAGTTGATATATCTGATCAAACGGGAGTGCCTAACAGTGCACAGCAAACCATAGCAATAAAGCTAAATGATGATGTTGTGAATGATAACTCACAAGTTTCAAGTGTTTTTAACAATCACTTTCTGAATGTAGCAGCAAAAATAGGGTTAAAGGGTTCAGTTGAAGAAGCAAAAAAAAAATATGTTAAAAATGTCATTCCCCAGGACTTTAGGCCTTTAGAAACAGCACCAACATCCCCCACTGAAATTAAGGGAATTATAAATATACTGAAAAACAAGAGCTCATGTGGTGTTGATGGAGTCCCTAACAGAATTTTGAAGTGTTGTTCTAATTGAATAAGTGGAGTCCTTAGTGATATTATGTAATGCTTCATTGGCACAGGAAATTTTTCCAGACAGATTGAAATACACAGCTGTCAAACCTCTTCATAATAAAGGGGACAAGAGTGACTTAAATAATTATAGAGCAATCTCATTGCTAACTTCATCTTCTAAAATATTCGTAAAATTTATATATTCAAGTGTAGTCTCACATTTAAGTGAAAATAATTTACTCAGCATGTCGCAGTTCAGAATCCGGAAGGGTTATTCGACTGAGAATGCTATATACACATTTACCCATCAAGCAGTACAAGTCCTAAATAACAAATTCTCGCCAGTTGGTATTTTTTGTGAACTTTCCAAGTCATTTGACTGTGTATATCATGTAACACTCTTAGAAAAACTCAGGTTTTATGGAATTGAAGGCGATACACACAGCTGGTTTGAATAATACTTAATGAACAGAAAGCAAAAAGTTGTGCTGAATAACACAAATAATGTTGGGAGGGTGGTAAATTCTAGTGAATGGGGAGTTATCATAATGGGAGTCCCACAGGGTTCAATTTTGAGTCCTCTGCTGTTCTTTATTCATGTGAATGACCTCTTACTTAATGTTCAGCAAGCAGAACTAGTACTTTTTGCAGATGACTTGAGCGTTATAATAAAAACCCATTCCATAAAAAGCAGCTGAAGATAATGTTAAGGATATCTTTCAAAGAATTATTAAGTGCTTCTCAGAAAATGGACTCTCCCTTATTTTTGAAAAAAAAAAACCTCACTATATCCAGTTCTGTACACCAAATAGAGTCATACTGACAATTGATGTAGGATAAGAACAGGGCTCAGTTAACAGGGTAGATATCTCCAAATTTTTGGTGTTCACATTGATGACAACTTGAACTGGAAAAAGCAAATTACTGAGCTTCTCAAACAATTAAGTTCAGCTTCTTTCACTCTTCGTATAATCGCTAGACTTGGTAATAAACAGATCAGCCACCTAACGTACTTTGCATATTTCCACTCAATGACGTCATATGGAGTATTTTTCTGGGGCAACTCACCACTTAGACATAAAGTACTGATTGCACAAAAGAGAGCAGTGAGAATAATTACTGGTGTTCACCCAAGGACGTCATGTAGGCACCTATTAAAGGAGTTAGGTATTTTAACTGCATCATCAGAGTACGTATATTCGCTAATGAAATTTGTTGTAAATAATCCACCTCAATTCGCGAAGAACAGTGATGTTCATATTTACAACACTAGAGGGAAAAATGACCTTTCCTATCTGTTATTGAAGTTGTCAGTTGCCCAAAAAGGAGTACATTATTCAGCAACAAAAATCTTTGATCATTTGCCCAACAACATAAAGGGTCTGGCAGGTAGCAGATCAAGCTTTAAATCTAGCTTAAAATCATTTCTTTTGGACAACTCCTTCTATTCCATAGACGAGTTTCTCTTTCAGAACTGGTAAAAAAAATTGTACCTCTAAATGTAGCTGCATGTGTATAACTAAAAATTTCGGTAATATTAATATTAGCACTATTCATGAGTGTATATATCTCTTGTAATTTGACTTGTTCCACATCATATCGATAAAATAATCGTGAAAATGATCAACAGAACATGACATAACTAAACGAAACAGAACACTTCCCCCTGAAGCTAAAGTTTGCGGCAACTAACATGGCGGACATCGGCTTCAAGTTTGTGATGTCATAACTTCCCTTTCTATGCCACCGTGTGTCTGTATGAGCAGATAATGTAATCAGATAGCAGCGCCATTGGTTTCCAAGTGGTAGTTTGGTGTAGCATTCCTGTGGTATTCCTTTGTTATTATTTGATTGACTGCGATACATTTTTCTAAATGCTAGAAGCAGGTTGCCTACCTAATGGCTTCCAGGGACAGCAAAAATTTGATTTTCAGTATTTCGTATGATATTTAACTGACTTTAAAAATTTAAAATGCTTCCCTGAGCTACCCATCAAGAGATCTATTCTTATGTCAAAGGTTTAACACAGCAAGACAAGTATTAAGATACTGCGTATACTCGTATATCTTGGGGTAACGTAACTAACCGCTCAAATACTCCTCCTATTTTCAAACAGTATTTGAAAATGAGAGCATTTAACGACTTCTAGCGGGCTTAACAAATAATTTCAAATATTTTAAAAACTTTTTCTCGCTGACGTCACCCACATAATAATGAAAGGGAAAACGTTTGCTACATTAGCGCTGTCCATGCAGTAAAACTACAGCGTCAAATACGAGGTCTGTTGAAAAAAAATTCCGGAACTTTCTCCACAAAATTTTTCTACGCTTACCTTTTACTTACCGTGCATGGTCTCCTCCGAAATACTCCCCTCCACAATTGATACACCGCCGTTTGCACATGCGGAAGCAGTCTTGGTACGCTTCTTGTTGGATCTGTCTGCGATTTTGCTTTTATCTCGTCTGTCGTTGCAAATCTTCATCTTTTCAACGGGGTTTTCGACTTTGGAAATAAAAAGAAGTCCGCAGGGCTAGGTCTGGAGAGAACAGAGGATGAGGCGGCACAGTGATTTCGTTTTTCGCCCAACAGTCAGACACCAACAGGGATGAATGTGCGGGTGGGTTATCGTGATGCAAGAGCCATGAACTCTCCCTCTACATTTCAGGCCGTTCCCTTCACACATTTTCTCGCAGGTGTCGCAACACGCCCCGACAGTACCATCGATTAACATTTTGTCCATTTGGCACGAATTCACGATGAACTAATCCTCCAAAGTCAAAGAAAACTATGCGCATGACTTTGGCATTTAACCTGACCTGACGAGCTTCTTTTGGTCTTGCAGAACCTTTCCCGATCCATCAGCACCGTAGGCACACATCTCATCACCAGCTATGATTCTCTTAAGGAATATCTCGTTCGCATTTGCGCAATCCGAAAGCTCTTTACAGTCTGCGAGCTGAGGTCTTTTTATCTTGACTCATGGGCCGTGGGACGAACTTGGCGGCAACATGGTGCATTCCAAAACGCTGTGTCAGGATTTCATGACTGATCCAACTGAAATGTTCATTCTTCTGCAGTCTCTCGGACAGTCAGCCTTTGATTGGCATGCACAGTTTCGTTGACGTTCCTGACTTGAGTGCCATCGGTAGACGTCAAAGGGTGTCCTGAATGTAGGTCATCTTTAACTTCTGTCTGGCCATTTTTAAACCACGTGAACAATTTTTAACATCAAGTACGTCTTAAGCACTCACTTCCTGCATCATTTGGTGTCTCTCTGCAATGTTTTCTTGAGTTTCACGCAAAATTTAATGCAGATTCGTTGCTCCTCTAACTATGCCACATCGAAATTCGCAAACTGTGCGACACAACGTTCTACTCAATACAGCACTGAACAATAACAATTTTTTTTTGTAACAGACATACTACAATGAAACTTTCGGCGTGCACAGGGATGGCAACCGCATTTCGCTCCAACACACCACTGGCACGAAATTATGAATATTCCGGAATTTTTTGAACAGTCCTCGTACGTTATTTTAGTATGCTACTTCTTTACTACACACTCTTTTCGCAACACATTTTGCAGACAGTGTCCATATACACCAATGAATGTGCCTGCCAAATTGTATCACTGCACGATACATATCTCAGGAGATATAACACGTGAAAAACTTGCTTTTGATTAAAACAAAGCGCAAATTTTGCAGAATATACTCATCCAGTGTTTGATGCTGATAGCATTCGGTGATTTCCAACAAACTTTAAATATAATTCCAAACCTTCTCTGAAGTTTATCTCGCCTACATGCTAAACGTCAAATATTTAACACATCATTTGTAAGGTAATCAGAAGTCTAGAGCTGTTGAATACATAGGAGACCGGTTCTTTAAAGAATCAGGTGTTTACTGGTCGTAATCAAGTTCACGGATTACTGCGGTTGTTAACTTTCTTAATTCGCCGATTGCATTACCTATAATCTTGGGGATACATTTGAGAGATTTCAAAACAGGGGCGATCAAGAAAGTCAGTTGAGGCGTTCCGAAGCTGTCATTGCTCGTTTTGATCCTAAAAAAGTATACGTCGCAGTGAAGGCCAAGAAAAGATATGCGAAATTCTTAATTACCAAAAGCAACTTGTACTTTGTTCAGTTCTTCTAACTGTGGAATTCAAACCTACATTGGGATTTTATTGTCGTGGATTGACGCAATCAAGGTTCGAGTGGATGGTCTGTGTTGTAAACCCAAAACATCACGCGATATTCGCGTGACCAGCGCAGTCTCTCTGGCAGTGGGCTGCAGGTCATCACGCCCTCATCTAGCTCACCTGAAGTTTGAATTTGGAAGCCACAACAGAATACACAAGTTCAACGTCAAAAACTATTATGCAAAAATAATTGAGAAAAACTGGTTTGCAAAAATAACTGAGAAAAGTCAGACCCTCCTTCTTTCATTTAATTTTCTACATAATTGAGAATCAAATCGTACCGTAAATGTCTGACCTTCCTAGTTACTTGAAGAAGTTTAACTGACTTTCAATGTTGTTGTATTTCGACATTGAGCATATTTCACGTCAAATTTTTATAATCAGCAAATCAGCTTTCTTCACATTCTCACATGGAAGTAACAAACGACCAGACACTAAAACTGTTTTCTATGACTTTTTGTTTCTTATTACTTCTATAACTTAACATGTGGAGTATCTACTATTCTGTTACATGGAATGTGAAAAAATACTCTCTCTTGCTTAGCTAGCCGTATTTCTGAAATTAAGCTGGTATATGACGTTATTTAAAATACCTGCCAGGGTAGCCAAGAGCGCTAATGCGCTGCTTCCGGGACTCGGGTAGGCGACACTGCCAAATCAATAGTAACAAAGTCGACCCCGCATTGTAGCGGGAATAAGGCATCAAGGAAGAAAGAAATGATGTTATTTAAAATGTGAAAATTAACAAAAAGAGATTTCGTAATAGGTTTCAGTTAGTCATGGCTTTTTCATTCTTATTTTGGTTGTATTAAGAGAACATTTTAAGAAATTTTTTTTGGTCGTATTAAAAGCCCGTTTTAGGGTTCTTTGAAATGACTCCAAAACTATTTGTCTTCATTAAGTTCTGGTATTTAGAAATTTTCATAAATTTTTCTGTTAGTCACTAGTATTCTTCTGAATTAATCTACTGAAGTTTCACAATTTAGTAGAGTTTTTCCTCTTTTCTACAACACTTAGCTATTCAAATGTGAAAGATTAATTTACTGTGTGTAGTATCAGAACCATGAACCTTGCCGTTGGTGGGGAGGCTTGCGTGCCTCAGCGATACAGGTGGCCGTACCGTAGGTCAACCACAACGGAGGGGTATCTGTTGAGGGGCCAGACAAACGTGTGGTTCCTGAAGAGGGGCAGCAGCCTCTTCAGTAGTTGCAGGGACAACAGTCTGGATGATTGACTGGCCTGGCCTTGCAACATTAACCAAAACGGCCTTGCTGTGCTGGTACTGCGAACGGCTGAAAGCAAGGGGAAACTACGGCCGTAATTTTTCCCGGGGCATGCAGCTCTACTGTATGATTAAATGATGATGGCGTCCTCTTGGGTAAAATACTCCGGAGGTAAAATAGTCCCCCATTCGGATCTCCGGGCGGGGACTACTCAAGAGGACGTCGTTATCAGGAAAAAGAAAACTGGCATTCTACGGATCGGAGCGTGGAATGTCAGATCCCTTAATCTGGCAGGTAGATTAGAAAATTTAAAAAGGGAAATGGATAGGTTAAAGTTAGATATAGTGGGAATTAGTGAAGTTCGCTGTCAGGAGGACCAAGACTTTTGGTCAGGAGAATACAGGGTTATAAATACAAAATCAAATAGGGGTAATGCAGGAGTAGGTTTAATAATGAATAAAAAAATAGGAATGCGGGTAAGCTACTACAAACAGCATAGTGAACGCATTATTGTGGCCAAGATAGACACGAGCCCACGCCTACTACAGTAGTACAAGTTTATATGCCAACTAGCTCTGCATGTTGTTGTTGTTGTGGTCTTCAGTCCTGAGACTGGTTTGATGCAGCTCTCCATGCTACTCTATCCTGTGCAGGCTTCTTCATCTCCCAGTACCTACTGCAGCTTACATCCTTCTGAATCTGCTTAGTGTATTGATCTCTTGGTCTCCCTCTACGATTTTTACCCTCCACGCTGCCCTCCAATGCTAAATTTGTGATCCCTGGATGCTTCAAAACATGTCCTACCAACCGATCCCTTCTTCTACTCAAGTTGTGCCACAAACTTCTCTTCTCCCCAATCCTATTCAATACCTCCTCATTAGTTACGTGATCTACCCACCTTATCTTCATCATTCTTCTGCATAGCTCTGCATATGATGAAGAAATTGATGAAATGTATGATGAGATAAAAGAAATTATTCAGGTAGTGAAGGGAGATGAAAATTTAATAGTCATGGGTGACTGGAATTCGAGAGTAGGAAAAGGGAGAGAAGGAAACATAGTAGGTGAATATGGATTGGGGCTAAGAAATGAAAGAGGAAGCCGCCTGGTAGAGTTTTGCACAGAGCATAACTTAATCATACCTAACACTTGGTTCAAGAATCATAAAAGACGGTTGTATACATGGAAGAATCCTGGAGATACTAGAAGGTATCAGATAGATTATATAATGGTAAGACAGAGATTTAGGAACCAGGTTTTAAATTGTAAGACATTTCCAGGGGCAGATGTGGACTCTGACCACAATCTATTGGTTATGAACTGTAGATTAAAACTGAAGAAACTGCAAAAAGGTGGGAATTTAAGGAGATGGGACCTGGATAAACTTAAAGAACCAGACGTTGTACAGAGTTTCAGGAAGAGCATAAGGGAACAATTGACAGGAATGGGGGAAAGAAGTACATTAGAAGAAGAATGGGTAGATCTGAGGGATGAAGTAGTGAAGGCAGCAGAGAATCAAGTAGGTAAAAAGACGAGGGCTAGTAGAACTCCTTGGGTAACAGAAGAAATATTGAATTTAATGATGAAAGGAGAAAATAGAAAAATGCAGTAAATGAAGCAGGCAAAAAGGAATACAGATGTCTCAAAAAGGAGATCGACAGGAAGTGCAAAATGGCTAAGCAGGGATGGCTAGAGGACAAATTTAAGGATGTAGAGGCTTATCTCACTAGGGGTAAGATAGATACTGCTTACAGGAAAATTAAAGAGACCTTTGGAGAAAAGAGAACGACTTGTATGAATATCAAGAGCTCAGATGGAAACCCAGTTCTAAGCAAAGAAGCGAAAGCAGAAAGGTGGAAGGCGTATATAGAGGGTCTATACAAGGGCGATGTACTTGAGGACAATATCATGGAAATGGATGAGGATGTAGATGAAGATGAAATGGGAGATACGATACTGCGAGAAGAGTTCGACAGAGCACTGAAAGACCTGAGTCGAAACAAGGCCCCGGGAGTAGACAACATTCCATTAGAACTACTGATGGTCTTGGGAGAGCCAGTCCTGACAAAACTCTACCATCTGGTGAGCAAGATGTATGAGACAGGCGAAGTACCTTCAGACTTCAAGAAGAATATAATAATTCCAATCCCAAAGAAAGCAGGTGTTGACAGATGTGAAAATTATCGAACTATCAGTTTAATAAGTCACGGCTGCAAAATACTAACGCGAATTATTTACAGACGAATGGAAAACCTGGTAGAAGCCGACCTCGGGGAACATCAGTTTGTATTCCGTAGAAATATTGGAACACGTGAGGCAATACTGATCTTACGACTTATCTTAGAAGAAAGATTAAGGAAAGGCAAACCTACGTTTCTAGCATTTGTAGATTTAGAGAAAGCTTTTGACAATGTTGACTGGAATACTCTCTTTCAAATTCTAAAGGTGGCAGGGGTAAAATACAGGGAGCGAAAGGCTATTTACAATTTGTACAGAAACAAGATGGCAGTTATAAGAGTCGAGGGGTATGAAAGGGAAGCAGTGGTTGGGAAGGGAGTGAGACAGGGTTGTAGCCTCTCCCCGATGTTATTCAATCTGTATATTGAGCAAGCAGTAAAGGAAACAAAAGAAAAGTTCGGAGTAGGTATTAAAATCCATGGAGAAGAAATAAAAACTTTGAGGTTCGCCGATGACATTGTAATTCTGTCAGAGACAGCAAAGGACTTGGAAGAGCAGTTGAACGGAATGGACAGTGTCTTGAAAGGAGGATATAAGATAAACATCAACAAAAGCAAAACGAGGATAATGGAATGTAGTCGAATTAAGTCCGGTGATTTGAGGGAATTAGATTAGGAAATGAGACATTTAAAGTAGTAAAGGGATTTTCCCATTTGAGGAGCAAAATAACTGATGATGGTCGAAGTAGAGAAGATATAAAATGTAGACTGGCAATGGCGAGGAAAGTGTTTCTGAAGAAGAGAAATTTGTTAACATCGAGTATAGATTTAAGTGTCAGGAAGTCGTTTCTGAAAGTATTTGTATGGAGTGTAGCCATGTATGGAAGTGAAACATGGACGATAAATAGTTTGGACAAGAAGAGAATAGAAGCTTTCGAAATGTGGTGCTATAGGAGAATGCTGAAGATTAGATGGGTAGATCACATAACTAATGATGAAGTATTGAATAGAATGGGGGAGAAGAGGAGTATGTGGCACAACTTGACAAAAAGAAGGGACCGGTTGGTAGGACATGTTCTGAGGCATCAAGGGATCAAAAATTTAGCAATCGAGGGCAGCGTGGAGAGTAAAAATCGTAGAGGGAGACCAAGAGATGAATACACTAAGCAGATTCAGGAGGATGTGGGTTGCAGTAAGTACTGGGAGATGAAGAAGCTTGCGCAGGATAGGGTAGCATGGAGAGCTGCATCAAAGCAGGCTCAGGACTGAAGACCACAACAACAACAACAGTATCAGAAGCTAATGTCTTAAGGAATAGGGTACAGCAGCAATTCTTATCTAAGGCGATAAATATTAATTACCACCATCCTATGTGTGACACTCTTCCACAGTTACCTAAAAAGTAAATGTCTGATATCCATAGCATACTGACGATAACATGTTAACCTGTACTTGAACAGCCGTTATTTTGCATGTCAGATTGTACAATGAGGAATACTGATTAAAAAAAAAAGCCTGTGTGACATGAAATTGTACGTATACACCGTACTGAATGTATGAGGGTGATGAATAAATAACGCAACACATTTTTTCCTGAAAGCAGATTGATTTTATTCAGGATTCCAATACATCATATTATTCCATAGTCTGTTGGCTACAAAATCCTATTTTTCACGTAATATCCGTTCAATGTGATGGCCTTACATGGCGTTACTGGGAGGGCCCATATGCCCACAAGGTACCACTCTAAGGTCAATGTCGAAGCTAACGTCTTGCTGCATCAATAACATCCCCATCATCCACCTAATGCTTCCCGGGGAATGCATACTTCATTGAGCCAAACAGTTGGAAGTCGGAAGGGGCGAGATCTCGGCTGCATGGTAGATGAGGAAGAATAGTCCAATGAAATTTTGTGAGCTCCTATCAGGCACACAGACCTGGATAAGGCCTTGGGGTGTCATGAAAAAGGAGAAGTTCGTTCACATTTATTTGGTGACGAACGCGCTCAAGTCGTTTCTTCAGTTTCCTGAGGGTAGCACAATACCCTTCAGAGTTGATCGTTGTACCATGAGGGAGAACATCAAACAGAATAACCGCTTCACAGTCCCTGAAGACCTTCGCCATGACCTTACCGGTTGGGGATGCAGCTTTGAACTTTTTCTTTGGGTAAGAGGTGGTATGGTGCCACACCGTGGACTCCATGTTGTTTCCGGTTCGAAGTGATGAACCCATGTTTCATCGCCGTTACGCACAGGTGGTCCTTCGTTGCTACCGACCGATGTGGCTCAGTGATTAGCACACTGGACCCGCATTCGGGAGGACGATGGTTCAAGCCCGTATCCAGCCATCCAGTGACCTCGCCGTTTGGTCCGCTCGCCCAAATCAACCAACCTTCGTTGCTCTTTATGGTCTCCTGTTAAGTGGCGCGGAACCTAGTGTGCACACACCTATGAGTACCCCAGATGGTGACCGAATGAGTCACTACTACCAACAGAGACGTCCAGTTGAGCAGCGAGGTGTGTGATTGTGAGCCGTGGATCACCTAGAATGAGAGTGTCCGCACGTTCCAGCACTGCAGGAGTCCCACCTGTGTGCGGTTGGTGGGCATGCGGGAGATCGGACAGGTTTGCACGACTTTGTTGCGATGATGACAAATGCCTCGCCCAACGACTCACCGTGCTTTTGTGCACCGCCAGGTCTCCATAGACATTCTGAAAGCGCCTATGACTATTAGTTCTTGAAACTATAGGGGCTGAAGCGGGAATATTCCTCGAAGTCCCAATACAAATTCCGCATTTTTTCAATCGAAATTCTGATATGTTGCATCACTTATTGTATGACCCTTGTATATGATTTAGAATAGTACAGTAAGCAGTCCATGAATAGGCAGCACCAGACAGTACTTCTAACTAATAAAAGCACAGCCATTCTATCACTGAGAAGTTTGCAGACTTAAAGGACCGAGAAATAGGTAAGTTCATTTATTAAGATAAGTTTGTGTAAATATAGGTATATTTTTGTTTTTTTGCTAGCACTTCACCTGAATTTCCAGCTACTAGCCACCGCAACTCAGTAACAACATTCTTCATTGAGGGCTGCTTCTGTACAGGAGGTCGATGACCGTTCTCATGCAGGCGATCACTGAGGCAACGGCGTGCAGCCACAGCATAACAATGGCTGGCAGCATGCGAGGCCTTGCTGATGCAAGGCCGAGGTAATGGCCGGACTCACACGTTCGGCAGACAGCCCCAGGTGTCCCCAAGACCATAAAAGGACTCCACATCGAACCCAGGATCCTTGAAGGCGGGTGGAGTGAGAGGCGATACAGCCTCCTGCCGATCCAAGAGCCGGCAGCTAGACCTGATGGTTCCGGCTCTCTAACTGGTTCAGCTCTTAGACCTGCAGATTCGCCTAGCTAACGACACTGCTCTGTGAGCTTACAGTTGTTCGTCACACATTCGACCGAGGTCGGCACTGGTGGAAATCGGAAGTCGAAGAACCTACATTTAAAGGCTGTCACTATGCACTAATTCATCCCACGATTTCAAGAATATCATCGTATAATAAGACACAAACGTCAGGGAGCTTCATCATATAGCTCGACTGAAATTTAATCACTGTGAGTTCAACAAACACTCAATCAGCGCCATCCCTCTACGTGTTTGCAGAAAGGAAGAAGATCCAAACCATATATTCCTACAATGCCCTCGGAACACAAACCAAGTAAACTACCCTTGCAAGTAATCTTCGGGCTCTTGGTCATCAATCCCCAAGTAGCCTCCAAAACCTGTTAGCATCCAACGATATAGCAACATACGGGTATATACTACTCTAAGATTTTGTCAACAATGCTAACATCAAGCCACGTGATACTCAGCAGGATAATCAACGCTCAGCCTCTAAATGTACCTCATTATATACCTCCTATATGTATAAGACTGAATACGGGTGTGTCTATATGTGTGGCTGTAATAATCAATTCTGGATCTTGTATATTGCTGTTATGTTCTGTATAGATGGTGCTAGTAGACCTGCACAAATATTCAGTTCTCTGTCTGCAGCTTTTGAAACAATTTTTACTGGACATACAAAAGAACTTTTATCGTTAATTTAGATGCATAGTCATTCATGTGTATTGTATTGGAAATATTCCAGACGTGTGCCAACGGCTGTTAATCATTTCTTATTCTAATTACAATTAAAAACAGTCTTGATCACGATTTATTTAACAAGGTGACCGGTTTCGACCACTACTGTGGTCATCTTCAGACCATTGAGTAGGAACCTCTTTCTGTTCTCCAACAGAAAGAGGTTCCTACTCAATGGTCTGAAGATGACCACAGTAGTGGTCGAAACCGGTCACCTTGTTAAATAAATCGTGATCAAGACTGTTTTTAATAGTAATTATTTATAAGACATTGATCACTGCTGTTCCCGTAATGCATTCAAAAGTAATTTCTTATTCTGTTACGAATTGGATTTTTGTGGCACACTCAAAATTCCTTTAAATAAATAATTATTATTGATAAGTTTCTATTTACTGATTTTACATTGGTAGCTGCTTTGCTTGGATTTTCTGGAAGGTTGTTTGAGAAGTTGAATCTATTGCAAACAATGAATCGAAACAGAAGTCAATGTGACTGCATGATTTCCAAGAAAGTGTACTGAATCGCCTAATAAAGAAAACCAGATCCTACCTAAGCTCCCTTCAAAAATCATAACTCTCTGTTTCATAGTTCTTTACTCCTCTGACACGAAATTTGACAAAACCTTACCCGATTTCTTGCCGAATGAAAGGAAGTCCATTGAAATCTGTAATGTTATTTGTGTTTTCTTTTTCTCTTTTTGGCAGTAATAACGCTCGGGCCACTGCTCTCTGCAAACCGCTGCTGCTCTTATTGCAAGGTACTAAAAGGCACATCTCATTTACCGAGCAGAAAACTAACTACAGGTGAACTCCGTGCGCAATGAGTCCACGTGATGTGTCGGCATTTAAAACTGTAATTGTGAAACTTTATCTAGTGAGTGACAAAGATTGGTAAATGGATGATAACGTGGTAAATTACGTTAATATTGACTCCTTTAAAAGGTGTATTGGCAAAGTGAGAAAAGTCACTTAACAAAAGTATGTTTCACTATAATCAAGAATTGCAAAGAAATGAAATTGTAAAACACATATGTTCATCGTAGATAACAAAAGGTTGCATTAATTGAGTTAATCTTTGCTGAATTGTCGCTAATGTTGTGTAATTAAGAGGAGGGGGAAATTCTGCGTTCGATACCAAACTGTGCAGGCAGCAGCTCGAGAACAATTAAAGAAAAGAAATTAATTACTATTTTATTATGAAGTCTTCATAAAATCAATCAAAAAATCTTTCTCTCTCACCTTAAAAATATCAAAAACCATGTTATTAAATCAATTTGCTAAATAATAATAAATGGTTATCATTGTTGTCATGGCGCTCTCTCGGCCGTGGCTCACTTCACGGTTACCCAATGCGGCCTAACTGTCTCTGCGATCAGTATCCGTACTGAGCGGCCGACCCAGAGATGTTACTGCAGATGCGCAGTGTCGCAGATGACATTGCCCGCCGTCTAAGAAATAAAGTAAGCGCGACTGCCGTCTGTGTAACCAAGGGTATAAGGGAAGCTGATAGTGAACAAATACCGACACTCCTGTCAATACCGTGTATACAGCGTGTCTTGTTTACTCGTTTCATTATACTGCGGCTGTAAGACTTCTTTCATGTCGGAGTAAATCCTTCGTTCAGCCCATGTAGCTTCGTACCAGGGTACGAGTTAAAGTAACGTCCACTCCGAACTGTTACAACAAACTGCAATAGGCCGGCCGCTGTGACCGAGCGGTTCTAGGTGCTTCAGTTCGGAACCGCGCTGTTGCTACGGTCGCAGGTTCGAATCCTGCCTCGGGCATGGATGTGTGTGATGTCCTTAGGTTAGTTAGGTTTAAGTAGTTCTAAGTAAAGGGGACTGATGACCTCAGATGTTAAGTCCCATAGTGCGTAGAACCATTTGAAACTGCAATATAACATTTCCAGTGCTGAGATGACTGTACGGACACGTTACGAAATCGAATAAGCTGATAAAAAAGTTTAAGAGCAAGTACTTCTCACACTTGAGCAGGGAACACATATACGAGTACTCGCTCTGCCTGAGTGTCTCGTGACAGGAGCCCGCTTTCTGTCACGAAGGCGGCTGCGGAAGCGCAGCAATGTGATGACCCATCCCACTGCTACGGTAAATTGCTGCATTGCAGAATGATGAGGCAGCATTATTTTAATATCTGGTTGAGGGACTGCACGGGTGACAGGCCTGCACGCCCCACAGTTAGTTGCAAGGTCTTGACTGCAGCTGCTGCCGCAACTCAGTGGCGCTCTTACCTCATACATCGCTGGAGAACCTCTGCTAATTGAGTCCGGAAGTCACAGGTGAAAATGTTACTGACAGTGAAAGTTTGAGTCATGCCTGCAGGCACGATCACATAACTTGCACTGGAGATACGGTGCCTCAACTATCAGCAAAAGGAAGCAATGAAACGGAGATACCCAGGCGCAGTAACTAAAACGCAGGAATCACAGACTCACATTTTTACGGGAGTATACCTTTCGCATGCTACAGCCTGTATGTGATTTTCTTTATAATTACATTTTGCACCCATGTAAGCGACAATGTTGACTGGAATATTCTCTTTAAGATTCTGAAGGTAGCAGGGATAAAATACACCGCGCGAAAAACTGTTTACAACCTGTACAGAAACCACACTGTAGTTATAAGTGTCGAGGAGCGTGAAAGGGAAACCATGGTTGAGAAGGGAGTGAGACAGGGTTGTGGTCGATCCCTGATGATGATGTTTGGTCTGTGGTGCTCTCAGCTGCCTGTACAAAGTCCCAATTTTTACACGGTCCAATTTTTTCACAATCCAATCTAGCCACTGCCACAAATAATGATGACGATGATGAAATGATGAGTACAGCACAAGCACCCAGTCCCCGGGCAGATAAAATCCCGCCTATCTCCGATGTTATTCAATCTGAACACTGACCAAGCAGTAAAGGAAACCAAAGAAAAATTTGGAATAGGAATTAAAGTCCAGGGAGAAGAAATAGAAACTTCGAAGTTTGCCGAAACACTGCGATTCTGTCAGAGGCAGCAAAGAACTTGGAAGAGCAGTTAAATTGAATGGGCACTGTCTTCAAAGGACGATATAAGATGAACATCAACAAAAGCAAGATGAGGTTAATGGAAAGTAGTCGAATTAAATCAGGTGATGCTGAGGGCATTAGATTAGGAAATCAGACACCTAAAGTAGTAGCTGAGTTTTCCTATTTGGGAAGCTAAATAATTGACAATGGGTGAAGAAGAGAGGATATGAAATGTAGACTGGATATAGCAAGAAAATGGTTTCTGAAGCAGAGAAATTTGTTAACATCGCGTATAGTTTTAAGTGTCAAGAAGCCTTTTCTGATAGTATTTGTATGGAGTGTAGCTATGTATGGAAGTTGAACATGGACGATAAAGAATTTAAACAAGAAGAGAACAGAAGCTTTTGAAATGTGTTGCTACAGAAGGATGTTGAAGATGACTAATGAGGAGGTACTGAATAGAATTTGGGAGAAATAAATTTGTGATACAACGTGGCTAGAAGATGGGATCGGTTGATAGGACACATTCTGAGACATCACGGGATCACCAATTAAATTCTGGAGGGAAGCGTGGGGGGGGGGGGATAAATCGTAGAGGGAGACCAAGGGATGAATGAATGCTCTAAGCAGATTCAGAAGGATATAGGTTGCAGTAGTTATTTGGAGATGAAGAGGCTTGCAGAGGACAGAGTAGTAAGGGAAGCTGGATCAAACCAGTCTTCGAACTGATGACCACAGCAACAATAGATCGTTGTTTGATTGGCCCAAAGAAAGGAATACGTCAGGTACAAGCATGAAAGAACAAAATGTTAGAAATGCGTATTCAATCAGATTCGAACGGATACCAGATCCAAAGAGAAGATATTTATTTTAAAGAAGAAGATACTATATTTTGCAAGAATTACCGATTTCAAGTTTTTCTTTTTCTCCAAATAATAAGGAAGAATTTTGAGATTTTTGTTGAAGAAGCCAATAAAGGGAGAGACTGTTGAACAAGTGGAGAATAAGGCATAATGACGAAAAGGCGATTCGCTTGTATGGGAGAAAGGCGACACAATTAGAAAGTAAAAGATAAAACCTAACGGATAAGGAAATTTTAACTGGTGTCTCCTTCTGGCATAAATTTTCAGTCATCGTGACATAATATTCTACGTTCTAGATCCAAACTGCGGCTAGATTCAGAAAGGAAAAGCAAATAAAACTCTTACCTATCTTCCGCTGAACTCAAGTATAGCTTCGTACTTTCTACTGGATTCACATCCACATTCCTATCACTGTATGATGAGAACAAACGAGTTAATATTTCTGGATACATATTGTTAGTTTAATTACAAAGGTTTTAGTGGATCTTAAGTAAGAGACTCACACAACAAAATTAGTTTGCCGAAATATTTGGAGGTTCGACATTCACACTGACACAAAGAAAAAGATGTAATCGAGCGATTTGATTGACATTTTTCGCAATTCTTCGATTATCTGAGGGACATCGGTCACGATATCACGTTGCTAATTTCATCACCCGCAGTTTTTGACCCGATGAGCAATAAATCACAACGGGAGATTTGACTGTCGGCTGTTGATATGACAAACGACTTAAGACCTTTAATTTGAATTATCAACTTACAAATGGCTTTCACGTGCCCAGGGAGTCGATAATCTGTTAACGTATGATGGAGTGCTGAATTTACAGGGGATGAGACAGATTGTTTCTACAATGTCATCTCATCGATCTATGCAAAGTGAAGCAGTGGTAGCCATATTGGATTTGCACTATGGAAGATCGAAATTTAACAGCCATACTAATCGATTCTCGTTGTTTGGGTGAGGTTGATGAGCGAGCCTGTCCGTTTTACATCAGTACTGGATATTCTTTAACCAATATTTTTTGACATGCTGTTAGTTGGTGACGTAGATGCAAATACTGGATTCGTGTTATGAAACAGCCACTCAACCACTAGAATTTTCGACGACTGCAAATACAAAATCCATCTTCGTAAGTGAGGTTGATAACCACAGCGGTCTACCCAACGTAACCGATTCGGATTTTTATTGAAAAAAAAAAAAAAAAACAGGTATCACTGGAATTTTGCTTGCAAGGGAAGAAAAGTTTGTGTATGTGGCTTCAATCACCAGAATTGCAATTTCATGTATTAAATGCCAAATCTCTTTGAAAGTTCTCACGGAATGGAGACATGTGACACAGTATCAAGTAGTACACAACTTGTAGTTAGTTAGTTACGTGTTGCATTGATCAATTGCAAGGAAACATTAGTGTTATACCTAAATATTTCTATTATCTATCCCATTCCCTTAAGTGGCACAAAATGCATATATTATATCTCCAGATTTATTTACTCATATTCAAGAATTCATCTATGGTATAGAAGGGGTTGTCATGGAGGTATGATTTCAATTTGATTTTGAAACTATTACTGCTGTCTGTTAAACATTTTATTTCATCTGGTAATTTATCAAAAAGCTTTATAGCAGCATATTTTACCCCTTTCTGTGCCAAAGATAGGTTAAGTAAAGGATAGTGTAGGTCTTTCTTTTTTCTGGTATTGTACTTGTGAATGTCGCTGTTGATTTTAAACTTGTCCATGTTGTTGAGAAAAAATTTCATTACTGAGTAAATGTACTGTGAAGCAGTTGTAAGAATTCCTAACCTTTTAAACAGATGCCTACAAGATGTGCGACTATGAACCCCACACATTATTGTAACTACTTTCTTTTGAGCAGTAGTACCACTTGGCTAAGTGTTGAGTTGCCCCAGAATATTATTCCGTATGACATCAGAGAGTGGAAGTATGCAAATTATGTTAGCTTAGTAATTTCTACATCCTCAAAATTGGCAATTATTCTGATTGCAAAAGTTGCTGAACCTAGTCGCTTTAGGAGATCCAAAATAGGAATTTTCCAATTAAGATTCTCATCTATATGTACACCCAAAAACTTAGTATGCTCTACCCTGGCTACTGACTTCTTTTGACGTGTTATGTTTATTGAAGGAATTATATTTTTTGCAGCAGAAAATTGGATGTACTGTGTTTTTTCAAAGTTCAGACGAAGCCCATTCGCAGAAAACCAATTAATAACTTTCCCAAAGACCATATTTGTATCATTTTCTATCGGAATTTCTTTTACTGGATTAATAATTATGCTTGTATCATCAGCAGACAGTGTCATTTCAGCATCTTGTTTCACATAAAAAGGGAGGTCATTCACATATATCAAGAACAGGAGGGGACCCATGATCGAACCTTGTGGAACACCTAATGTAATTTCACCCCAGTTAAATGAAGTGGCAAACTCCTTTGAATCACTTGAAGCATATAAAGAGACCTCTTGCTTCCTGTTCTGTAGATATGACTTAAACCACTCATATGCTGTTCCATTTATACCATAGAATTGTAATTTCTCTAACATAATGTCATGGTTAGCACAATCAAATGCTTGCGTCATCACACGACTACGCCAAGGAGGAAAAGAAAATCTGAAACGGTCTAGTCGGCTGTTACTTCAGTTTAAATGTACACATCATCAGCGATAAAGCATGAACCGACTGGTAACTGCTTTGACATTCCCAAGTTAGCTGACCGTACCGAAGCTTCCCTAAGCAACGCTCGGCGTGGTCAGAATTGGTATGGGTAACCGACTGGGTATGCCATGTGCTGTTGGCTGCATTTCCTGTGCCCTTACATCAAAGGGGAGGAGGTCTGGAAGCGTAAAGTTCCTGATCACTAGACTTTCCGCGCCAATATCTTCGATTAAGTTACAAACCTCTCCGTAGCTATTGATGGTAGTCCGTCTGTTCGATCGGGACGTTAAGCTCGGCGGATCATTTAGTGCTGTTAGAGAGATGGTGACCCCAGCATATAAGGAGGGTAAAGGAACGGACCCCTCAAAATTACAGACCAATTTCCCTGACTTCAGTTTGCTGCAGAATTCTTGAACATACTCTCAGTTCGAATGTAATAAACTTTCTTGAGGCTGAAAGCTTATGTCCACGTATCAGCACGGTTTCAGAAAGCACTGCTCTTGCGAAACTCAGCTTACTCTTTTCTCACATGAAATACTGTGAACTATAGATGAAGGGCAACAGGCAAGTTACATATTTCTAGATTTCCTGAAAACATTTGACACAGTGCCCCATCGCAGGGTGTTAACGAAGGTACGAGCATATGGCATAAGTTCACAGATATGTGATTGGCTTGAAGACTTCGTAAGTGGTAGAACCCAGTATGCTGTCCTCGACGGCAAATGTTTATCAGAGACTAGGGTGTCGTCAGGAGTGCCCCAGAGAAGTGTGATAGAACCGCTGTTGTTCTCTGTAGACATAAGTGATTTGGCAGACAAGGTGGGCAGCAATCTGCGGTTGTTTGCTGATGATACCCAGGTGCGCAGTAAGGTGTCGAAGTTGAGTGACTGTAGGAAGATACAAGACGACTTAGACAAAATTTCTAGTTAGAGTGATGAATAGCAGCTAGCTCTAAATGTGGAAAAAATTAAGTTAGTGCGGATGAGTAGGTAGGGCTACAGTATTACTAGTCCTGCTTGACACAGTCAAGCCGTTTAAATATCTGGGCGTAACGTTGCTGAGCGATATGAATTGGAACGAGTATCTGAGAAATGTGGTGAATGGTCGACTTCGGTGTATTGGGAGAATTTTAAGAAAGAGCGGTTCACCTGTAAAGGAGATTGCATGTAGGACACTGGTGCGACCTATTCTTGAATACTGCTCGGTTGTTTGGGATTTGTACCAGGTAAGCCTGAAGGAAGACATGGAAGCAGTTCAGATACCGGCTGCTAATTTGTTGCCGGTAGGTTCGAACAACATGTAAGTGTCATAGGGAGGTTTCGGGAACTCAAATGGAAATCCCTGGCGTTAGAGAACTGGCATTTGGAGCTAACTGCCGAACGATTCTACTGCCGCCATCATCATAGCGCGTAAGCACCACGAAGATAAGATTCTAGAAATTACTCTTACGGAGGCCTATGGACAGTCGTTTTTCCTTCGCTCTATTTGCTAGTGGAACAGGAAAGGAGATGACTAGTAGTGGTAGACGGTATCCTCCGCTACACACTGTGCGTTGCCTTGCGGAGTATCTATCTAGATACCAATGTAGATGTAGAGTAGGTTGTGTGCAGGCACTGAGTTTCATCCAGCGTTAGCATGGCACCACACTACCAACACCCATTACAGTCGCCTACGCTTAACAGTTCCACTTAAACAACCATCTCTCTAACACTTTGCGACGGAAAGGTGCCGTTGCGTGCGTTAAGGACAGAGAAACCTCTACAAATATGCGGCAGAGCCTGCCCTTCGGACCCCGCAGACCATAATGCCGTACGACTTCACTTTTATAAGCGGGCACTCGATATGCGCCGCAGTATCGCGCTGAAAATTAGGTTACTATTATTCCACTCACCCAACTGTACCACAGTCAATGAAGCCATACCCTAGACATGCGTTTCATTTTCGCGTAATATATCGAGAAAAACTGCGCAGAGTAAGAAAGGACGGTGATATTATACCTCTAAAATTTCTTGACTCTATCTGCTTGAAGACGTAGGTGGAGATGAAATGGGAGATACGATACTGCTTGAAGAATTTGACAGAGCACTGAAAGACCTAAGTCGAAACAAGGCCCCAGGAGTAGACAACATTCCATTGGAACTACTGATAGCCTTGGGAGAGCCAGCGCTGACAAAACTCTACCATCTGGTGAGCAAGATGTATGAGACGGGCGAAATACCCTCAGACTTCAAGAAGAATATAATAATTCCAATCCCAAAGAAAGCAGGTGTTGACAGGTGTGAAAATTACCGAACTATCAGTTCAAGAAGTCACGGCTGCAAAATACTAACACGTATTCTTTACAGACGAATGGAAAAACTGGTAGATGATAGATAGATACATTGATAGATAGATAGATAGAATACCTCGGGGGAGATCAGTTTGGATTCTCTATAAATGTCGGAACACGTGAGGCAGTACTGACCCTACGACTTGTCTTAGAAGATAGATTAAGGAAAGGCAAGCCTACGTTTCTAGCATTTGTAGACTTAGAGAAAGCTTTTGACAATATTGACTGAAATACTCTGTTTCAAGTTCTGAAGGTGGCAGGGGTCAAATATAGGGTACGAAAGGCTATTTAAAATTAATGTAGGTTGATTCTTACAAAGAAGAAGACAGCAACCAGCCACTGTTAATACTGCCATTTATTTAAGTAAATAGCGCCGTAACCGGTTTCGAACTGGCAAATTCACCATCAGACGGCTGTTCACAAGATTTGCAAGATACGCTTTACATAATCGTCAGTTTTCGATTTCTTTTCTTCCACTGTGGAGAAATACTCTTGCTGTGTTTGTGCCCTACGGTAGAAAACAGTGTTAGAAGCGCCCTATGTGAACATAAATAACCTCCAAACGATGAAATACAGAGTAAACAAACACGTGAGGTTAAGTGGTTATGGTACTTACATCGAATATTCCGTGCGATTTTGTTGCGAAGTTGCAGGATTGTATTTCTCAAATATTCCAAAATATGATGATGAACTTGTCAGTTCGAAACCGGTTACGGCGCTATTGACTTAAATAGATAGCTGTATTAATAGTGGCTGGTTGCAGTCTTCTTCTTTTTAAGAATCAACCTACATTAATTGTACACAGCCATGGTCTCATCATGTCAGTTTTAGACAAAAGAGCATACTATTTACAATTTGTACAGAAACCAGATGGCAGTTATAAGAGTCGAGGGGCATGAAAGGGAAGCAGTGGTTGGGAATGGAGTGAGACAGGGTTGTAGCCTACCCCCGATGTTATTCAATCTGTATATTGAGCAAGCAATAAAGGAAACAAAAGATAAATATGGAGTAGGAATTAAAATCCATGGAGAAAAAATAAAAACTTTGAGGTTTGCCGATGACATTGGAATTCTATCAGAGACAGCAAAGGACCTGGAGGAGCACCTGAACGGAACGGAAAGTGTCTTGAAGGGTGGCTATAAGATGAACATCACAAAAGCAAAATGATGATAATGGAATGTAGTTGAATTAAATCAGGTGATGCTGTGGGAATTATAGTCGGAAATGAGACACTTAAAGTAGTAGATGAGTTTTGCTATCTGGGGAGCAAAATAACTGATGATGGTCGAAGTAGCGAGGATATAAAATATTGACTGGCAATGGCAAGGAAAGCGTTTCTAAAGAAGAGAAATTTGTTAACATCGAGTATACAGGGTGATTCAAAAAGAATACCACAACTTTAGGAATTTAAAACTCTGCAATGACAAAAGGCAGAGCTAAGCACTATCTGTTGGCGAATTAAGGGAGCTATAAAGTTTCATTTAGTTGTGCATTTGTTCGCTTGAGGCGCTGTTGACTAGGCGTCAGCGTCAGTTGATGCTAAGATGGCGACCGCTCAACAGAAAGCTTTTTGTGTTATTGAGTACGGCAGAAGTGAATCGACGACAGTTGTTCAGCGTGCATTTCGAACGAAGTATGGTGTTAAACCTCCTGATAGGTGGTGTATTAAACGTTGGTATAAACAGTTTACAGAGAATGGGTGTTTGTGCAAAGGGAAAAGTTCTGGACGGCCGAGAACGAGTGATGGAAATGTAGCACGCATCCAGCAAGCATTTGTTCGCAGCCCAGGAAAATCGACTCGCAGAGCTAGCAGAGAGCTGCAAATTCCACAATCAACTGTATGGAGAGTCCTACGAAAAAGGTTAGTTATGAAACCTTATCGTCTGAAATTGGTTCAAGCACTGTCTGCAGCTGATAAGATTAAAAGAATCGATTTCTGTGATTTTATCCTTGCTCAAATAGAAACAGATGAATCTTTCGTTTCAAAGATTGTGTTTAGTGATGATGCAACTTTCCACACTAACGGGAAAGTCAACCGTCACAATGTCTGTATATGGGGCACTGAGAATCCGCGGGAAACAACTCAGTATGAACGTGACTCGCCTAAGGTGAACGTTTTCTGTGCCATTTCAGCCAATAAAGTTTTTGGTCCCTTTTTCTTCGAAGGTGCTACTGTAACTGGACTACAGTATCTGGAGATGTTAGAGAATTGGCTGTTCCCTCAGGTCGAACAAGAAGCACAACAATTCATATTTCAGCAGGATGGAGCGCCACCACATTGGCACTTATCTGTCCGTAACTACCTGAACGTCAACTACCCGAGGCGATGGATCGGCCGCCAGGCAGCCCGTGACAGAGCACTTCATCACTGGCCTCCAAGAAGCCCTGATCTTACCCCCTGCAATTTTTTCTTATGGGGGTATGTTAAGGATATGGTGTTTCGGCCACCTCTCCCAGCCACCATTGATGATTTGAAACGAGAAATAACAGCAGCTATCCAAACTGTTACGCCTGATATGCTACAGAGAGTGTGGAACGAGTTGGAGTATCGGGTTGAAATTGCTCGTGTGTCTGGAGGGGGCCATATTGAACATCTCTGAACTTGTTTTTGAGTGAAAAAAAAACTTTTTAAATACTCTTTGTAATGATGTATAACAGAAGGTTATATTATGTTTCTTTCATTAAATACACATTTTTAAAGTTGTGGTATTCTTTTTGAATCACCCTGTATATTTAAGTGTTAGGAAGTCTTTTCTGAAAGGATTTTCTACGGAGTGTAGCCATGTATGGAAGTGAAACATGGACGATAAATAGCTTTCGAAATGTGGTGCTACAGAAGAATGCTGAAGATTAGATGGGTAGGTCACGTAGTTAATGACGAGGTACTGAATAGAACTGGTGAGAAGAGGAATTTGTGGCACAACTTGGCAAGAAGGATGGATCAGTTGGTAGGACATGTTCTGAGGCATCAAGGGATTACCAATTTAGTATTGTAGGGCAGCGTGGAGGGTAAAAATCATAGATGGAGACCAAGAGATGTACGTTGCAGTAGTTACTTGGAGATGAAGAAGCTTGCACAGGATAGAGTAGTATTGAGAGGTGCATCAAACCAGTCTCTGGACTGAAGACCACAACAACAACAATCTGCTTGAACTCATTTATTGTAAGCCTTTGCAATTCCTCCTGTAAGTAATACCTGACACATAAGCAAGGAAGCCTCTGAAATCGACAAGACATCAGGTAGGTGTTCCATTTCAGATCCAAAAGTTTTGTTTACTTTTGATATAACTACCAGGTCGTATCTTTCCCTTAGCAAAAGATATGGAGAGAACCCGAGAAAATTCTGGTCCTACGTAAAACCGCTAAGTCGATCTAAGGCTTTCATCCAGTCTAATGGGGCAGCTGAAGATAGCAAAACGAAAGCTGAAGTTTTGAATTTCATTTTTAAAAATCGTTCACATAGGAGAATCGTACAAATATAACGTCGTTTGATACTGAACGGACTCAATTATGGACGGGCACAGAAATAAGCAAACCTGGCTTACAGAAAGAAGTGAAAGGGTTAAAAATAAATAAACTGTCAGATCCAGATGGAATCGCAATTCGATTTTCTAAGGGATTGGAACTTGATTTATTTTTTATAGCACGCATTTATCGCAACTATCTTACCCAACGCAAAGTCACAAGCGACTGGGAAAAGGCGCTGGTGACACCAGTATATAAGAAGGGTAAAAGAACGGACCCGCAAAATTGCAGACTAATATCCTCAACATCGGCTTGCTGTACAAACCTTGAACATATTCTGAGTCCGAATTTAATAAATTTCTTGAGACTGAGAAGCTTATGTCCATGAAATGGTTCAAATGGCTCTGAGCACTATGGGACTTAACAGCTGAGGTCATCAGTCCCCTAGAACTTAGAACTACTTAAACCTAACTAACCTAAGGACATCACACACATCCAGGATTCGAACCTGCGACCGTAGCGGTCGCGCGGTTCCAGACTAAAGCGCCTAGAACCGCTCGGCCACTCCGGCCGGCTTATGTCCATGAATCAGCATGGTTTTAGAGAGCATCACTTAACGTGAAACTCAGCTTTGCCTTTTCTCACGTGGAGTACTGTGAGCTATGGATGAAGAGCAACAGCTAATTTCCATATGCCTAGATTTCTGAAAAGCGTCTGACGTGGTGCCCTTTGTTGGCTGTTAAAGAAGACAGGAGTGTATCGAATAGGTTCACAGTTATATGAGAGGGTCGAAGACTTCTTAAGTAATAGAACCCAGCATGTTGTCCTCGATGGCGAATGTTTATCAGACACAAGGTTATCATCAGGAGTGCTCCAAGGAAAACGAGACCGTATATAGGAGGCTAGTGGGACCTATTCTTGTGTAGTGTTCGAGTATTTCGAGTGTTTGGGATCTGTACCAGGTCGGATTAAAGGAAGACATCGAAGCACTTCAGAGGCGGGCTGCTAGATTTGTTACCAGTAGGTTCGAACGACACGCAAGTGTTGCGAAGATGCTTCGGGAAGTCAAATGGGAATCCCTGTAGCGAAGGCGACGTTCTTTTTGAGGAACACTACTGAGAAAATTTAGAGGACCAGCGTTTGAAGCTGACTGCAGAACGATTCTACTGCCGCCAACATATATTGTGCGTAAGGACCACGAAGATAAGATACAAGAAATTAGGGCTCATACGGAAGCTTATAGACTCTTTTTCCTTCGCTCTACTGGCGAGTGGAGGAGGAAAGAAAATTACTAGTATTGATGGAGGGTATCCTCCGCCACGCACCGTATGGTGACGTGCGGTGTATGGAGGTAGGTGGAGGTGTTGATGAATCACTTTTTATAATACATTCGTAAGTGGTTTCGGCCTACAACGCCATCTTCAAAGGCTACAATGAAAAAATGGAAAGCATATATTAAGGCATGCGCTTCTTCTCATGTGACCATCTAACGTAAACACCTCACTGCCAGAAGAGTGCCAACGAGCTGTAGCAGAGAACCGTGCATTCAGCATCCTCGCTTCTAACAAGGGAACTTCCCCATCGCACCCCCCTCAGATTTAGTTATAAGTTGGCACAGTGGATAGGCCTTGAAAAACTGAACTCAGATCAATCGAGAAAACAGGAAGAAGTTGTGTGGAACCATGAAAAAACTAAGCAAAATATACAAACTGAGTAGTCCATGTGCAAGATAGGCAACATCTAAGAGAATCTGAGTTCAGGAGCGCCGTGGTGCCGTGGTTAGCGTGAGCAACTGCGGAACGAGAGGTTCTTGGTTCTAATCTTCCCTAGAGTGAAAAGTTTACTTTCTTTATTTTTGCAAAGTTATGATCTGTCCGTTCGTTCATTGACGTCTCTGTTTAGTGTAACAAGTTTAGTGTCTGTGTTTTGCGACCGCACCGCAAAACCGTGCGATTAGTAGCCGAAAGGACGTGCCTGTCCAATGGGAACGGAAAACATTTGATCACAAGGTCATAGGTCAACCGATTCCTCCACAGGAAAACACGTCTGATATATTCTATACGACACTGGTGACGGCATGTGCGTCACATGACAGGACTATGTTGTCGACCCACCTAACTTGTACACTTGGTGAATGGGTAAAAAGATTCTTCTACCTTGCCCAATGTAGGTTTTCTTGTGGATGTGATAATCACTCCCAAAAAAGTGTGAAAACATAAGAGTTTGTCACATAAACTGCAACAAATGAATGTAACAGTTTCACAGTCGCACAGTTTTGTCTGTGCTCTGTCAAAACATATGTTTTTAACGTTTTCAAATTTTTCCGTGTGTAGACCGTCAAATCCTGCGTATGTCCAAGCAAATCTGAACATGTGCTGGAATTTTGGAGAGATAAGTTGATTATATATGAGTGCCTGAACTTTGATAATTGTCTGAAAATAAAAATAAAAATTTTCTCCCAATGGAAGACTTGATCCAACGACCTATCGTTCCGCAGCTGCACACGCTAACCACGGGACCACGGCGCTCATGGGTTTACATCGACCTGGATGTTGCCTATCTTACACATGGACTACTCAGTTTGTATATTTTGCTTATTTTTTCATAATTCCGTACAACTTCTTCCTGTTTTCTCGATTGATCTGTGTTCAGTTTTTCAAGGCCTATCCACTGTACCAACTTATAACTAATTCTGAGGGGGGTTGCGATGGGGAGGTTCCCTTGTAAGATGATGGGGGCAGTGGCATAAACAGCTAACAGCCTGAAGTGCAGCGCCATCAGGCGGCTGAAATACGTACCATAAGATTTGTTCCGCTGTCTCTTTTATTGCAAAGACCTTACTCTGTTTCAAAAATTCTTTTGCTGTTTTAATGACCTTTAATCTATTTTATATATTTTATGAATTATATATTTTATATAGTTTATGAATAACTTATTGAAATATTATTGTCATATTTACCACATACACTGAAGAGCCAAAGAGACTGTTGCACCTGCCTGATATCGTGTAGGGCCCCCGCGAGTACGTAGAAGTGCTACAACACGATGTGGCATTGACTCGACTGATGTCTGAAGTAGTGCTGGGGGGAAGTGGCACCATGAATCCTGCTGGGCTGTCCATAAATCCGTAAAGGTGTGAGGGGGTGGAAGTGTCTTCTGAACAGTACGTTGCAAGGAATCCCAGCTTTGCTCAATAACGTTCATGCTTGGGGAGTTTGGTGACTATCGGAAGTGTTTAAACTCAGAAGAGTGTTGCTGGAGCCACTCTGTAGCAATTCTGCACGTGTGGGGTGTCGCATTGTCCTGCTGAGATTGTCCGTCTGAATGCACAATGGACATGAATAGATGCAGGTTATCAAACAAGATGCTTACATACGTGTGAACTTTCAGTCGTATATCGACATATCAGGGATCCCACGTCACTCCAATTGCACACGTCGCACACCATCATACAGCCTCCACCAGCTTGAACAGTCCCCTGCTAATATGCAAGGTCCATGGATTCATGAGGTTGTCATCATACTCGTACAAGTCCATCCGCTCGATACAACTTGAAATGAAACTCATACGACCAGGCAACATGTTTCCAGTCGTCAACAGTTCAATGTCGGTGTCGACGGGCCCAGTCGAAGCTTAAAGTTTTGTGTCGTGCAGTCATCAAGGGTACACGAGTGGGCCTCCGGCTCCAAAAGTTCGATAATGTTTTGTTGAATGGTTCGCTCGCTGACACTTGTTGATGGCCTAGCATTGAAATCTGCAGCAATTTGCGGAAGTATTGCACTTCTGTCACACTGAACGATTCTCTGCAGTCGTCGTTGGTCCCGTTCTTGCACGATCTTTTTCCGGTCGCAGCGATGTCGGTGATTTGACGTTTTACTGGGTTCCTGATACTCACGGTACACTCGTGAAATGGTCGTACGGGCAAATCCCTTTTTCATCGTTACCTCGGAGATGCTGTGTATCATCGCTCGTGCGCCGACTATAACACCATGTTCAAACTCACTTAAATCTTTATGGCCTGCCACTGTAGGAGCAATAACCGATCTAACAACTGCACCAGGCACTTGTTGTCTTACATAGGCGTTGCCGAACGCAGCGCCGTGTTCTGCCTGTTTACATCTCTCTGTATTTGAATACACACGCCTATAGCAGTTTCTTTGGCGCTTTAGTATATCTGTGGGTTTCACAAGTGAAGATCGTGTTATAGAGGACCCGTGCATCTAGCGCAAAGAGTTGGGATAGAAAAGTATACCTAGTTGTACTGTATTAATATTATTTCCTGATTTCCGATATTATGTTAATTGTACTTCATCAATATAATTTCGTGACTTCGAACGTTATGTTTGTCCACAATAGATGAACATTTCTTCACCAAATGCCGCCCTTAGGCATGATCCACATGTATTTTAATAGCACTTTACTTAGCTTACAAGTATATACGCTACTGGCCATTAAAATTGCTGCACCACGAAGATGACGTGTTTCAGACGCGAAATTTAACCGACAGGAAGAAGACGCTGTGATATGCAAATGATTAGCTTTTCAGAGCATTCACACAAGCTTGGAGCTAGTGGTGACACCTACAGCGTGCTGACATGAGGAAAGTTTCCAACCGATTTCTCATACACAAACAGCAGTTGACCGGCGTTGCCTGGTGAAACGTTGTTGCGATGCCTCGTGTAAGGAGGAGAAATGCGTACCATCACGTTTCCGACTTTGATAAAGGTCGGATTGTAGCCTACCGCGAGTGTGGTTTATCGTATCGCGACATTGCTGCTCGCGTTGGTCGAGATCCCATGACTGTTAGCAGAATATGGAATCGGTAGGTACACGAGGGTAATACGGAACGCCGTGCTGGATCCCAGCGGCCTCGTATCACCTAGCAGTCGAGATGACAGGCATTTTATCCGCATGGCTGTAATGGATCATGCAGTCACGTCTCGTTCCCTGAGTCAACAGATGGGGACGTTTGCAAGGCAACAACCATCTGCACGAACAGCTCGACGACGCTTGCAGCAGTATGGACTATCAGCTTGGAGACCATGGCTGCGGTTACCCTTGACGCTGCCTCACAGACAGGAGCGCCTGCGATGGTGTACTCAACGACGAACCTGGGTGCACGAATGGCAAAACGTCATTTTTTCGGATGAATCCAGGTTCTGTTTACAGCATCATGATGGTCGCATCCGTGTTTGGCGACATCGCGGTGAACGCACATTGGAAGCGTGTATTCGTCATCGCCATACTGGCGTATCAGCCGGCGTGATGGTATGGGGTGCCATTGGTTACACGTCTCGGTCACCTCTTGTTCGCATCAACGGCACTTTCAACAATGGACGTCACATTTCAGATGTGTTACGACCCGTGGCTCTACCCTTCATTCGATCCCTGCGTAACCCTACATTTTAGCAGGATAATGCACGACCGCATGTTGCAGGTCCTGTACGGGCCTTTCTGGATACAGAAAATGTTCGACTACTGCCCTGGCCAGCACATTCTGCAGATATCTCACCAACTGAAAAGTCTGGTCAATGGTAGCCGAGCAACTGGCTCTTCACAATACGCCAGTCACTCTTCTGGATGAACTGTGGTATCGTGTTGAAGCTGCATGGGCAGCTGTACCTGTACACGCCATCCAAGCTCTGTTTGACTCAATGCCCATGCGTATAAAGGCCGTTATTACGGCCAGAGGAGGTTGTTCTGGGTACTGATTTCTCAGGATCTATGCACCCAAATTGCGTGAAAATGTGATCACATGTCATTTCTAGTATAATATATTTGTCCAATGAATACCCGTTTAACATGTGCATTTCTTCTTGGTGCAGCAATTTCAATGGCCAGTAGAGTATTTTTAAAAGAAAATATTTTTAAAAGAAATACATTCGCAGCTGCGAATAAGAACGACTGTCAGCTATGTACGGTAATGAAGACAATGAAAATTTGTGCCGGATCGGTAGTCGAACCCGGATTTCCCGCTTTGCACGAGTGCTTTGGTTGTCTATGCACAACGCACGGCCGCAGCCAAACTTCCATATGTCGTCGTTTCTGTGTCGCAACATGTACTCGTACGCGCATTATGTAATACCTGTACAGGGGAAGGCCACTTTTATTGAAAGGCTCTGCCCAGTATCTGCAAATAAATACATCAATGCCTGTGTTGTTAAGAGGATGTGTCATAAACAAGTGATTGTGTCAAAAAGAAACAAAAGTTTGTAATAAGTCAGTCTCCTCCCCTTCAACAGAATGAAGTTTTTTCTATAAAATATTTTTGCGCTTACCACCACGCAGGACTTAGATGCAACACTAAACTACGACACAGCTCGAGCAGTTTTTTCATTTCGAAATTTCAAGCAACTGTTTTCATTGATGATCATAGACAACTTAGAGTGTGTACACTTTATAGAGAGAGCTCTGGCTGATGGACTACTGTTTCTTGTGTATATTAATGACCTGTCATCCGTTACATTACCAGATGCCAAGTTTGTCTTATTTGTAGGTGATACAAACATTGCAATAAATAGTAAATCAAATATAAATTTAGAAAGGGCACCTAATCAAATTTTTACTGACATTAATAAGTGGTACATAGCCAATTCACTGTCATTAAACTTTGAAAAAACCCACTATATGCAGTTCAGAACTTCCAAGAGATTTCCTTCTGGTGTGTGTATAAAATATGATGACATGGAAATAGGAGAAGTTGAGAATGTAAAATTCTTGGGATTACAACTTGATAATAAATTCAGTTGGGAGCAACATACTAACGAACTGCTAAAGCTCCTAAACAAGTCTGTGTTTGCAACGCGAATTATGTCAGACATAGGAGATATAAATATTAAAAACTGGCATATTTTGGTTATTTTCACTCCATTATGTCATATGGTATCTTATTTTGGGGTAACTCCACAAACAGAGAAAAATTTTTTAGGGTACAGAAGCGTATAATAAGAGTAATGACTAGTTTAAATCCAAGAACATCATGTCGAAACCTATTCAAAGAATTGGGCATATTAACCACAGCTTCTCGGTATATTTATTCCTTAATGAAGTTTGTTGTAAATAATACATCTCTTTTTCCGACTAACTGCTTAGTACACAGTATCAATGCTAGGAATAAGAACAATAGACATAAAGATTTAAAATCACTAACTCTTGCCCAGAAAGGAGTCCAGTATTCAGCAACGCATATTTTCAATAAGTTTCCAGCAACCATTAAGAGTTTAGTTTCAGACAAGGCACAATATAAATATAATTTAAAAGAATTTTTTGTGGCCAACTCCTTCTATTCCTTCCATGAGTTTCTCAACAAGTGCAGTAGACCACTGAAATGAAAATTTATTATACTTTAATTTTTGACAATACTTGGTGGTAATAACCAAGAAACTAGCAAATGTCTGAATGATGGATTTAATGAAAGCAGATGTAAGTATTAAACCTGTAAGTATTAGAAGTTTAAGTTTAATTAATGTAAATAATTTTACTGTTTATTGACTGAGGATCATTAAAATTAATGAAACTCAAGTTTTTCTAATTACCTTTTTGTAATGTGTTTATCTGTCATGTTCCACACCCAGGAGGATTCCCTCTTTTATGTGTCTATGGAATGAATAATTAACCTAATCTAATCTAAGACGCACCCCGTGGTTTCCGTACTGGGGAAGGTTGCGACATCTAAAGATCGGAACCAGAGTTGTTTATAAAATTTACACATTGTGTCTCCTTTTCTTTTCGTAAAGCTCTATTAAATAACACCAAAAGTTAATTACAAGAAAGATCTATAGGCATCAGGTTTATCTCTCGACGTCACATTGCCTTACACTAAAATAATGTGTTTTGGAGAGATCTTTAGTGCAGTGTATCATTTAAGCTACATACTTTCGTAATACACTAGTATAATTACAAAGTCCATCGAATAAGGCATATTAGCTTCGCTGATGTTTAATTTTTATCATGTTTTCAATTCTCAACTTGAGATGTATAATCTTTATCGGGTGTTTTCAACCTGCGGCGTTTATTACTCCGCGCGACGAAAGAGTGATGTATCCGTAACGGCACGGGTACTATGCTTGACTAACTGACAATATCAAACCGAGCGGGCAGCCGCCACGTCGATCTCGGAGTTTGCGAAGCTAACATGCCGTAATTGGTGCGTTTCGTGTTTGTACTTGCATGTTACGTGAAAATGCAGATTGCGTGACTGTAAACTTCGGCATTAGCCCCTTACTTAGCTTGCATTTATCGAGAATCTCTGACCCAGTGCGAAGTTCCTAACAACCTGAAAAAAAGCGCAGGTACTTTCTGAATATCAGACGAGCAAAAGAATGGATCCGTAAAATTACAGATCAGTATTCTTAACAAGGACTTACTGCAGAATTATTGAGCTCTATCTAAGTTCGAATATAATAAACATTCTTGAGACCGAGAAGCTTACGCCCACGAATCAGCACGGTTTTAGAAAGCATCTCTCGTGCAAAGCTCAACTTGCCCTTCTCTCGCATGATATTCCGAAGAAGAGAAATTTGTTAACATCGAGTATAGATTTAAGTGTCAGGAAGTCGTTTCTGAAGGTATTTGTATGGAGTGTAGCCATGTATGGAAGTGAAACATGGACGATAACCAGTTTGGACAAGAAGAGAATAGAAGCTTTCGAAATGTGGTGCTACAGAAGAATGCTGAAGATAAGGTGGGTAGATCACGTAACTAATGAGGAGGTATTGAATAGGATTGGGGAGAAGAGAAGTTTGTGGCACAACTTGACTAGAAGAAGGGCTCGGTTGGTAGGACATGTTTTGAGGCATCAAGGGATCACAAATTTAGCATTGGAGGGCAGCGTGGAGGGTAAAAATCGTAGAGGGAGACCAAGAGATCAATACACTAAGCAGATTCAGAAGGAAGTAGGTTGCAGTAGGTACTGGGAGATGAAGAAGCTTGCACAGGATAGAGTAGCATGGAGAGCTGCATCAAACCAGTCTCAGGACTGAAGACCACAACAACAACAACATGTGTGAAGGGGAACGGGCTGGTTCCATGTTTCTAGATTCCCCGAAGGCATCTGACACGGTGCCCCAATGCAGACTGCTAACAAAGTTCCGTGCGTAAGGAACAGGTTTCCACATATAAGAGTCTCCCGAAGACTTCGCAAGTAAGAGATCCCAGTTCGTTGTTCTAAACGGGAAGTGTTCATCATGTAACGGAACATCCTCCTCTGGCATTACTTTTCCTCAACAGTAGTTATCGATACCAGTAATATTTTTCGAATTTTGGACAGTTCAATACTATCTCAGCTGCTTTTCTGAAAACTTCCATGTAATTTTATACACAATATGTTAGATTTCAAGCTAAAATTTATGAAAAGGAATTACCTTATTTTCGATGTTACAATCGATATACAGTTAGAATTATTTTTTCTTAGAAACATTTGAAATTATGAATTTGGCACACTTAAAGGTTCTGTTATTAATTACGCAATGTAGTACTGTTCACTATTTTATTTCTGGATTCATTTATGAAATAATAATCGAAATTAATAGAAATTCATTTGTCAAGAAAAATTGTAAACCCTTTGGAATATGGTTATTGCCGCAGAGTGAAGTAGTAGTAGGCATGCATGTGATGTAATCGGACGTACTTTCGTATTTTGGACGAACAATGTAATTTCGGCTTTGTTAATGTGAAAATTCTAAAGAATGTATGATATACTAAAATGTGACAAAATACGAGGGTCGTTGAATAAGTAATGCCCCGTATTTTTTTCTCAAAACATATTTATTGTTAAGAGTCAGAATTTGGTGAAAATATACATTAAGATCTCTTGTCCGTGTCTTATTCTTCTACGTAGTCCCAATCACGTCCTATGGCCGTACTTCAACGTTGTGGAAGAACACGTATTCCCTGCTGGTAAAAGCTCTTGTCCTGTAGGCGTAGTCATGTTTTCACTGCGTGGCGGACACTATCGTCATCTTCAAAGTGTGTTCCCAATAGAGAATCTTTAAGATCCAACAATTCGGATGAAATGGCATTTCTTTGAATCTTGTAATCCGCTGTGAGCATTCTTGGAACCCATCGTGAGCACCTCTTTGAATATCAGAGAGTCTCGATCATTGCAGACGCACTTCAAAAGCTGACCGACAACTGTAGAATCAATTATCGAGTCGTGATGCGCCGGTCGGCACGAATAATGGCATCCGCACGATTCTGCATGTCTGGAGCAGTGACTGTGACAGGACGTCCCGAGCGTGGCTGATCATGGAGCTCTGTTTCTGCAGTTCCTGAGGCTGTAACTTTCTTTACCCATCGCTCAACTGTACTATCAAATGCAGCATCACCATACACTACACACAAACGTTTGTGGATATTCACCACGGTTTCTTTTTCTGCACCCAAGAATTCAGTAACAGCACACTGCTTGTAACGTGAGTCGTATATAAACGCCATTTTGACGCTGTACTACAGCTCTGTCATCTGTCAGAGCAGAAACTTCCCCGGCGCACAGAACAAACGTAAAATGTGAGGCACCTACAAGGGAGTTTGTCTAGGTATATTAATGGCTTTTTAGAAAAATGTGGGGCATTACTTATTGAACGTCCCCCGTATATTAATGTAACAACAAAAATTCTCCAACAACAATCTTCAAATTTATTTAGATCAATTCAGCCACGAGGACCTAAACTGTGAGAATTTCAGCTTCAAGAATTAGACCCCTAGACAAGAAGAACTGGAGCCAACTCTACACGAAAAGCTATGTAAACTAGAGAGTGTATTGTAATCTTCGCTCCTCTGAAATTTTTCATAAAAGACTTTGCTTATCGTGGACAATAGCTGGAATTAGGAAGGAGGGGGGAGATTACAATCAGAAACAAGTGTATCGTCAGGAATGGCCTAGTTAGGTTCGATCAGAATGCGAGTATTAGGGTGGTCGTTCGTGTACTCAAGCGGGCAGCTCTTTTGTGAAAACATGCACTGGACATGTGAACGTCGTTCATAGCAGGAACAAATATCGAAGGATAAACGAGTGCTGACTCGAGGATCTTGCAGCATCACCATACATGTTTTCACTGCATGACGGACCCTATTGTCATCTTGAAAGTGTGTTCCCCGTAGAGAATCTTTAAGCCCCAGCAATTCAGATGAAACAACCTTTCTTTAAATCTTGTGATCCGCTGTGAGCATTCTTGGAACCCATAGGCAGTACACCGCGCCTGGTACACGCGGCGCTCGGGGACCACAGCACAGCTGCACAGCTACGACACCTGAGGATGGGCTTATAACAGTCCGAAACCGGCCGTCTGAAAATAACGTAATTTACAACTGAAGCGGAATTTTCAACCTCTGATATAATGCTCAGTTGCGGATGTTCTGCCAACAGGATTGTTTGAAATGAAGACAGTTACGCCGGTCGAAAAACCCACATCGCGATACCGAATGAAATGTCGTGCTGAAACTGAGCACTTCTGGGAAGGAACGTCCGGTCTGCGTGAAGTCTGGTAGTCCGTCGCTGGCCTTGCTAAAGGTGAGTGCAGCGTAGGTGCGCATCACCTATATACATGGCAGTAATGAGGAATAGGAGAAATGAGAACAGCGAGAAACTGAACATCAGGACTGATAGTCACGAAGAAGACGAAGTTAAGGGATTCTACTGCCTAGGCAGCAAAATAACCAATGACGGGCGGAGCAAAGAGGACAACAAAAACAGCCTAGCACTGAAAAAAAAAAAAAAAAGCATTCCTGGAGAAGAGAAGTCTACTAGTATCAAACATGGACCTCAGTCTGAGGAAGAAATTTCTGAGAATGTGCTTTCGGAGCACAGCATTGTACGGTAGTGAGGGAAAACTGGAACAGAAGAGAATTAAATCATTCGTGATGTGATGCCACAGAAGAAAGTTGAAAATCAGGTGCATTGGTAGGGCAAGGAACGAGAAGGTTCTGCGCAGAATCGGAGAGGAACGAAATATGTGGTGCCGCGAGGGATTAGCCGAGCAGTCTAAAGGCGCTGTAGTCATGGACTCTGCGGCTGGTCCCAGAAAGGGTTCGAGTAATACCTCGGGCATGGGTGTGTGTTTGTCCTTAGGATAATTTAGGTTAAGTAGCGTGTAAGTTTAAGGACTGATGACCTTAGCAGTTAAGTCCCATAAGATTTCACACACATTTGAACATTTTTTTTTTTTTAATATGTGGAAGACGCTGACAAGGAGAAGGGACAGGATGATACGACATCTGTCAAGACATCAGGGAATGATTTCCATTGTACTGGAGGGAGCTGTAGAGGGCAAAAACCGTAGAGGAAGACAATAGAATTGAGGACATAGGTAGCAAGTGCTACTTTGAGATGAAGAGGTTGACACAGGAGAGGAAATCGGGGCGGGCCGCACAAATACTGTATATGAGAAAACGTAGTGGCGGCATGGAAACCAAGAACGACTACACAGCGATCCCTACAGGCACGCAATCATACATTGCTTCTAGTCTTTACTTAATTCCCAACCAGGACACTGAAATGTCGTCAGAAATCTCACCAAAGGAAAACTCTCAGGGCCAATGTTCAATGTTCAGTATAAGACAGATCCTACAGTCACAGAAAATTAAACACGTCTGCTCTAATGGAAATATACAGTTTATTTTATTTTTTAGAAGAATCCGACCTCTAGTTACATAGAGGATAAGATTTACTTTCATTAATAATGGTTCAAATGGCTCTAAGCACTATGGGACTTAACATCTGAGGTCATCAGTCCCCTAGACTTAGCCGGCCGGTGTGGCCGAGCGGTTCTAGGCGCTTCAGTCCTGAACCGCGCAACCGCTACGGTCGCACATTTGAATCCTGCCTCGGGCAGGGATGTATGTGATGTCCTTAGGTTAGTTAGGTTTAAGTACGTCTAAGTTCTAGGGGACTTATGACCTCAGATATCGAGTCTCATAGTGCTCAGAGCCGTTTGAACCATTTTTTCCCCCTAGACTCAGAACTACTTAAACCTAACTAACCTAAGAACATCACACACATCCATGCCCGAGGCATGATTTGAACCTGCTACCGTAGCAGCCGCGTGGTTCCGGACTGAAGCGCCTAGAACCGCTCGACCACAGTGGCCGGCTTCCATTAATAGCTTCAGTTTCTTCTAAATGCCCATCCACTATACTTTGAGAGCAAAATTACCAGTCAGCCATTACTATCGGTAGCAGCCGCCATAAAATTTCGCGAATCTACAATAAATAACAACACTCGCCTACAAAAGTCGGAAGCTTCTGATGAATCTCCGTGTCCGTCCACAGAAATAAAAGTTAGAGTTCTTTCAGTCTGACTGTACGCGAAATGTAACTTGTCCAGTCCTGAAGGATCGCCAAAGTGTCTTCAGAAAGTGATATGCTATAATTAATCACTGCGTCCTGTGTCTCTCTGGACGCTAATGTATCTCTTATATTCTCTACTCTTCTGTGTGTGGGTGCCCACACACGCGTCTTTGTGTGTGTGTGTGTGTGTGTGTGTGTGTGTGTGTGTGTATGTGTGTGTGTGTGTGTGTGTGTGTGTGTAGGAGAGAGAGAGAGAGAGAGAGAGAGAGAGAGAGAGAGAGTGAGAGAGAGAGTGAGAGAGAGAGAAAGAGAGAGAGAGAGAGGGCGGGAGGGAGGGAGAGACAGAGAGAGACAGAGTGATCGTGTGTTCGCGTCTGCTTGTGTCTGAGAGAGAGAAGAAAAATTGTAATTTAAACGGAAACTGTTTGACTTGTGTATTACATTTGGGAGGATTTAGTAAGAAGGGGATGGAAGGGAGAGAGTAGGAGGGAAAGAGAGAGAGAGAGAGAGAAAGAGAGGAAGAGAGGAGGGAGGCGGCGGAGAAATTGCTGTTCGATTCTTTCTTCTAAAAATTGCTCTCCGAAATTTTATTTTAGCGCTTGGATACTTTCTCTGCGTTCTGGAGAAGAAAAATATTGGAAATACAATGCAGCCATCATGTAGTAAGACCGTCTATTTCGTTACTCTCTCACTCGATTGCACAGTTTGAGCAAACATTCTCCTAAATTTCGCCGTCGCTTTCTCTCTAGTGAACTTGTTCGCTGAAACGATAAAAACTACACATTTTCAGAACAGCGTATCACGCCACGAGACTATTGACATGAGGGTGTGTTCCCCTCGATCACAGGAGTCCATACAATCGTGTCAGGTTATGTTTGGCATTAATCTGCATTCGAAAACGTTAAAAGTTATAATTCCAGTTTGCAAAACAGGAAGATAAGCGAAGAAAGCAAGAAATACGCTACTGTCCATTAAAATTGCTACACCACGAAGATGACGTGCTGCAGACGCGAAATTTAACCGACAGGAAGAAGATGCTGTGATATGCAAATGATTAGCTTTTCAGAGCATTCACACAAGGTTGGCGCCGGTGGCGACACCTACAACGTGCTGACATGAGGAAAGTTTCCAACCGATTTCTCTTACACAAACAGCGGTTGACCGGCGTTGCCTGGTGAAACGTTGTTGTGATGCCTCGTGTAAGGAGGAGAAATGCGTACCATCACGTTTCCGACTTTGATAAAGGTCGGATTGTAGCCTAACGCGATTGCGGTTTATCGTATCGCGACATTGCTACTCGCGTTGGTCGAGATCCCATGACTGTTAGCAGAATATGGAATCGGTGGGTTCAGAAGGGTCATACGAAACACCGTGCTGGATCCCAACGGCCTCGTATCACTAGCAGTCGAGATGACAGCCATCTTATCCGCATGGCTGTAACGGATCGTGCAGCCACGTCTCGATCCCTGAGTCAACAGATGGGGACGTCTGCAAGACAACAACCGTCTGCACGAGCAGTTCGACGACGTTTGCAGCAGTATGGACTATCAGCTCGGAGACCATGGCTGCGGTTACCCTTGACGCTGCATCACAGACAGGAGTGCCTGCGATGGTGTACTCAACGACGAACCTGGGTGCACGAATGGCAAAACATCATTTTTTCGAATGAATCCAGGTTCTGTTTACAGCATCATGATGGTCGCATCCGTGTTTGGTGACATCGCGGTGAACGCACATTGGAAGCGTGTATTCGTCATCGCCATTCTGGCGTATCACCAGACGTGATGGTAAGGGGTGCCATTGGTTACACGTCTCGGTCACCTATTGTTCCCATTGACGGCACTTTGAACAGTGGACCTTACATTTCAGATGTCTTACGACCCGTGGCTCTACCTTTCATTCGATCCCTGCGAAACCCTACATTTCTACAGGATAATGCACGACCGTATGTTGCAGGTCCTGTACGGGCCTTTCTGGATACTGAAAATGTCCGACTGCTGCCCTGGCCAGCACATTCTCCAGTTCTCTCACCAATTGAAAACGTCTGTTCAATGGTGACCGAGCAACTGGCTCTTCACAATACGCCAGTCACTACTCTTGATGAACTGTGGTATCGTGTTGAAGCTGCATGGGCAGCTGTACCTGTACACGCCATCCAAGCTCTGTTTGACTGAATGCCCAGGCGTATCAAGGCCATTATTACGGCCAGAGGTGGTTGTTCTAGGTAATGATTTCTCAGGATCTAGGCACCCAAATTGCATGAAAATGTGATCACATGTCATTTCTAGTATAATATATTTGTCCAATGCATACCCGTTTGTCATCTGCATTTCTTCTTGGTGTAGCAATTTTAATGGCCAGTAGTGCATGTTGGTTTAATAGCACTTCCAATTTTAGTTATATCCAGTTAAATAGTTAATGGTACAATGTGGGCTCTTACAAAGGCATTCTATAACAATTATGTGTTTCAGTTTATAAGTCGCATTTTTTGTATTTTGCCCACTGGCCACAGGTTTCGGTGCACAGCACCATTCTCAGGCCATCCCCTGGCATGCAGCTGTCACACTCACTTACATAAGTGTGTCAATTATTTTTAAAAGTTATATAGCGTCCGTTCTTCATCTGTATCGATGTCCCGTTGCTGTCTCCGCTATTAGATTATTCGAACATAACTTTTATCTGTATCGTAGCCAGCAGGCGTTCTGGAGCGCCCTCTTTGAGCCTGTCAGTCCTTACACATGAGGCATAAGCAGTTAAGCAGAGAGCGTTGGATGTCTCTCATCTCCTGTATCAATGACGCCCCTCCTTCTGTTTGACTTTATTTTACGCCCTGGTCCGGTATTTCTGCTACCATTGCAAAATGGTCAGAATTTTCTGTTGTTTTGTCCACATGGGGTCAATTTTTTTTCCTGTTGAGTGTACACAGATAGCTGCAGCTGCAGAGATTAAACAGCAAATAAGATACCGAGTACCTTGTGAGATAAGTCGAGCATTTTGGCGTCAGAGTACAAAGTGTGATAACATCAGACCTCCACGCCTCAGCTGTTTGTGAACGAGAAGGAGGCTGCCGTCTTTCTCAGATTTCACATTCAACAGACGCCTCCTGTCTGCACACAGTTAAAGGACGACAGGAATGAAAATGCACTCACTGCGTCAGCGTCAGGAATTTTCTCTGCCTCGTGATGACTGGGTGTTGTGTGGTGTCCTTAGGTTAGTTCGGTTAGAGTGGTTCTAAGTTCTAGGGGACTGATGACCATAGCTGTTAAGTCCCATAGTGCTCAGAGCTATTTGAACCATTTTTTTTGATTCGGCTTTGAACCCGTGGCGAGGCTGTGTCCGGCACAAAGACACAGAGTTGTGTGCTCGGATGATCTAGTCAAGTGCTTAAAATGACGAAAAGTAAATGAAAGCAACTTTCTACTGGCGTCGCCGCTGTCTGGTTCACTGAGAATTACAAGTAGAAGTCATAAAATTTTATTGCCACAGCGAAACAGTCAAGCTGCTGGTATGAGACGTGGTGACGACACCTCCCAGTGCGACAAACTTTTTCAAGTAAGGATTATCTGTTGGAGACCTTGAATGTTTAAGTCTTTGACTTTGCCTATTCAGAAAATGTTCCAGATCGAAAATTGTTTCGTCGTTATTCATAAAATGCTTGTCACCTATTGTTTACTGGATCTGAGGAAAGAACAACTCACTGCGTGGCTGTCAGGAGAATATGAGGTGCAGGACGGGAAAGGGGGAAGGGGGTGGGGGGACTGGGAGTAGAGGCAAAAGGCAAAATCTGATATCCTAAAGAAGTAGCATGTGTATGTCCTGTGCAGAATGAGATGGGGCGTTGTTGTGGAGCCAAAACACGCCCTCAGGAAGCTCCTGTGATGTTTCATCTTGGCAGACTGCCGTAACCTCATCAACAGTTCTCGGTAGTAAGCTCGCGTGATGGTTTGCCACTTACAACCATAATCTATTACCGCCACACCACGGCAGTCCCGAAAAACGCTCAGCGTCACCTTGCTCTGTAATGAATGGGTTTTAGTCTTTTACGACATTGGTGTGAATAAAAATTAAATTTGCTATAATTCTACACTGAAGCCCATAGAAATTGGTATACGTATGCGTATTCATATACAGAGAGACGTAAACCGGCAGAATACGGCGTTGCTGTTGGCAACACCTATAGAAGACAACGGGTGTCTGGTGCAGTTGTTAGATCGGTTACTGCTGCTATAATGGCAGGTTATCAAGATTTAAATGAATTTGAACTTGGTGTTATAATCGGCGCACCAGCGATGGGACACAGCATCTCCGAGGTAGCGATGAAGAAGGGATTTTCCCGTACGACCATTTCACGAGTGTACTGTGAATCCGGTAAAAAATCAAATGTCGGACATCGCTGCGGCCGGAAAACGATCCTACAAGAACGGACCAACGATGACTGAAGAGATTCGTTCAACGTGACAGAAGTGCAACCCTTCCGCAAACTGCTGCAGATTTCAATGCTGGGCCATCAACAAGTGTCAGCGTGCGATGCATTCAACGAAACATCATCGATATGGGCTTTCGCAGCCGAAGGCCCACTCGTATACACTTGACGACTGCACGACAGAGGGCTTTACGCCTCGCTTGGGCCCATCAACAACGACACTGGACTGATGATGACTGGAAACATGTTGCCTGGTCGGACGAGTCTCCTTTCAAATTGTATCGATCGGGTGGAAGTGTTCGGGTATGGAGAAAACCTCATGAACGATGAACCATACATGTCAGCAGGGGACTGTTCAAGCTGGTGAAGGCTCTGTAATGGTGGGGGGGCGTGTGCAGTTGGAGTGATACGGGACCCCCGATACGTCTAGATACGACTGTGACAGGTGACACTTGCGTGAACATCCTGTTTGATCACCTGCATCCATTTATGTCCATTGTGCATTCTGACGGACATGGGCAATTCCAGCAGGACACTGCGACTCCCCACACGTTCAGAATTGTTACAGAGTGGCTACAGGAACACTCTTTTAAGTTTAAACACTTCTGCTGGTCACCAAACTCCCTGGACATGAACATTGTTGAGCATATCTGGGGTGCCTTACAACGTGCTGTTCAGAAGAGATCTGCACCCCGTCGTAATTTTACGGATTTATGGACAGTCCTGCAGGATTCATGGCGTCAGTTCCCTCCAGCACTACTTCAGACATGAGCCGAGTCCACGCCACATCGTGTTGCGGCACTTCTGGGTGCTCGCGGGGCCTCTACACGATATTAAGCAGGTGTAAAAAGAAATTCAAATGGCTCTGAGCACTACGAGACTTAACATCTGAGGTCATCAGTCCCCTAGAACTTAGAACTACTTAAACCTAACTAACCTAAGGACATCACGCACATCCATGCCCGAGGCAGGATTCGAACCTGCGACAGTAGTGGTCGCGCGGTTCCAGACTGTAGCGCCTAGAACCGCTCGGCCACACCGGCCGGCTAGGCAGGTGTACCAATTTCTCTGGCTCTTCAGTGTATTTCTAACACTCAAAATTAGTATTCGGAGCTCTCGTACGTACTTTTATGCTTTCCCATTGTAGCAACGCAGACAACGGCCTTGCCGCAGTGGTAACACCGCTTCCCGTCAAATCACCGAAGTTAAGCGTTGTCGGGCTCGGCTAGCAATTGGATGGATGGCCATCCGGTCTGCCGAGCTCTGTTGACATGAGGAGTTCACTCAGCCCTTGTGTGGCCGACTGAGGAGCTACGTGACTGAGAAGTAGCGGCTCTGATCTCGGAAACAGACATACGGGCGAGAGAGCAGTGTGCTCACCACGTGCACACCCATATCCGAATCCAGTGACGCGTGGGCGAGGATGACACGGCGGCCGGTCAGTACCTTTGGACCTTCATGGTCTAATTGGTCGGAGTTTAGTTTTTATTACATCAATGTATTTTTTATTTGCTTTAGTTTTTAATTTTTATTCACCCTGATTATTCCGGTTATTAAGGTAAGCATTTTATCAGCAATTTTTAGAACACCAGTCATCTATAATACGAGATGCGGCTAGAAAAAAACCGGACTGATGCTGGAAAAAACATTTATTTACAATTATTTACAATTTCATGTTATCTCCTTCAATGTACTCTCCTCCTCGGTCTCTACACCGCTCCATACGAATTTTCCACTGTTCATAGCAATGCTGCAGATCATTTTCGGTAAGTCCATACATTACTTCCGTCGCTTTTTCTTTTACTGCTTCAACAGTCTCAAATCTAGTTCCTTTCAAAGCTGACTTGACTTTAGGGAAAAGTAAAAAGTCACAGGGGGCCAAATCAGGTGAGTAGGGTGGATGATCTAAGATGGGAATGTTGTGTTTTGCCAAAAACGTCTTCACTGACAACGCACTGTGAGCTGGGGCATTGTCTTTGTGAAGGATCCATGACTTTTTTCTCCACAAATCGTTCCGTTTTCTCCGTACTCGCTCACGTAGGGTAGCCAGGACGCTAATGTAGTAATGCTGATTCACTGTTTGTCCCTCTGGTACCCAATCAATGAGCACAATCCCTTTGATGTCAAAAAAAACAATCATCATTGCTTTGAATTTCGATTTTGACATTCGTGCTTTTTTTTGTCGTGGAGAACCAGGAGTTTTCCAATGCATCGATTGGCGTTTAGTTTCGGGATCGTAAGTAAAGAACCACGATTCATCGCAAGTAATAACATTTTGTAAGAAGGTGGGATCACTTTCAATGTTTTCCCGGATGTCAGATCAAATCATTCTTCGGCGTTCCTTCTGTTCAATTGTGAGACACTTTGGAACCATTTTTGAACACACTTTGTTCATGTTGAAACTTTCATGAAGAATCTGCCTAACACTTTCCTTGTCAACTCCTGTTAACTCAGACACTGCTCTGATTGTTAAACGGCGATCTTGTCGAACAAGTTTACCGATTTTTTCAATGTTTGCATCAGTTTTTGCTGACAATGGTCTGCCAGTGCGAGTGTCATCACTGGTGTCTTCGCGGCCATCTTTAAATCGTTTAAACCACTCAAACACTTGTGTTCGCGATAAACAATCATCGCCGTACACTTGTTGTAACATTACAAACGTTTCACTTGCAGATTTTCCTAGATTGAAACAAAATTTGATGTTAACACGCTGTTCTTTCTGTACACTCAACATTTTCCGACGCACAGACAAAACATCAACTACTTAAAACAGACGCCACGGGCAGACTGAGTGCAGGAGGCAGATGAAACTCGAGCAGTAGGCGGAGCGAGAGTCACGTGACAGGCCACGCGACTTTCAGCCTTATTGCATTCGTTTTATTGTTTCACCAGTACTAGTCCGGTTTTTTTCTAGCCACACCTCGTAGTCGTCGCTGTTTGTTGTTTTGACATGATTTAGCAACTAAACGCTATGGTGGCTCACAGTCTGCACTAGTCTTAGGGACATTCTATCTTTCCATATCCATCTGATGTGTGCAACCAGAATGTGCACTACGCCTCCGTCATGTTTATGATGTAAAGCTTTAATATAGGTCTGATCCCCTTTGGTTTACATCGGATTGCGCCATTTGCCGTAATAAGCTGGTTTCTTCTCATTTGCAGTGTGGGTTGTCGATTTAGGGACAAAGCAGGTTACATATATTTTTTTTAAAAATACCTTTCGGTCATCCTGTATTTTATTCCGTTTCTGTATTTCCTCCATAGGTCAATCCGAAGATGCCTAAATAAAGGTGAAATACGTCATTGAGAAATAACAAAAAAAAATTTAATACTGCGTGTTTATTCATCTGATAAGTTGGTGTTCAAAAGTAGGACAGCAAAGGCGATTCTGTAATAGACCAGACACGGTAATCTGAATTTAAAAGTACACGTTTTCACTTTGCAACCGAGAGGTTTAGTTACACCCAGGTAGTTCCCAATTAACAAGTGAAAGCCTGTTTAAAACTTCCAAGCGTGCACTTCGACCAGCTGAGCGAGGACTGTCGTAGCGGTGTTTTCCCATCAGATGCAGGAAACGAATTGCCACACGATACTTCACTTTATCAGTGGGGTGTCTCATATTGTATAAAATTAGCCACTTAAAGTAGTGCAAAGCAACTTTGTGTATTTTTTATCTAGATGTAACTTTCCGGTTCAGTGTTGCATCAGCAAAATTTGCAAATCTTTTATCAGCGTCTTTCAGCAGATATCACACACTTCAGTGGAACAGCGACTTACTTCAACAACTTCATTCCTCACCTTTTCCCTAGCGTTTATCCCGCCCTCTATATTTATCATCAAAGGAATGTTGATATTCGATTCCAAGACAACCGACATAACGATTAAGCCATTACCGACACCAAGAGATCTCTGAAGAAGTCATTGTTAGAAGCTGGGGACGGGGAAAGGTGGGTGGGTGGCAGTGTGCTGATTCCTATTCTCTTTGGCTGTGTTCTGGAGACACTCTGTCACGGGTTGGAAGTGAAACATATTATGAGGTCCGGCTGGGCCTCTAAAAAAAAGCCACAGAGGAAGCTGCGCTTCAATCTTCTGAGAAATTACTGCTTGTAACTAAAATTTATGACCAAAAGGAGATCCGAATATACAATGAAGTGACAAAAGTCGTGGGATACTTCATAATCTCGTGTCGGACCTCCTTATACGCGGCGTAGTACAGCAACCGGACGTGACGTGAACTCAATGCTGCCTCTGTACGGTGGTCCATTGACAGTGACCGGGCCAAATATCTCACGAAATAACCGTGAAACGAAAAAATTACAAAGTACGAAACTCGTCTAGCTTGAAGGGGGAAACCAGATGACGCTATGGTTGGCCCGGTAGATGTAGCTACCATAGGACAAACGGATATCAATTGTGTTTTTTTAAACAGGAACCCCCATTTTTTATTACGTATTCGTGTAGTACGTAAAGAAATATGAATGTTTTAGTTGGACCACTTTTTTCGCTTTGTCATAGATGGCGCGGTAATAGTCACAAACGTATAAGTACGTGGTATCACGTAACATTCCGCCAGTGCGGACGGTATTTGCTTCGTGATACATTACCCGTGTTAAAATGGACCGTTTGCCAATTGCGGAAAAGGTCGATGTGGTGTTGATGTACGCCTATTGTGATCAAAATGCCCAACGGGCGTGTGCTATGTATGCTGCTCGGTATCCTGGACGACATCATGCAGGTGTCCGGACCGTTCGCCGGATAGTTACGTTATTTAAGGAAACAGGAAGTGTTCATCCACATGTGAAACGTCAACCACGACCTGCAACAAATGATGATGCCCAAGTAGGCGTTTTAGCTGCTGTCGCGGCTAATCCGCACATCAGTAGCAGACAAATTGCGCGAGAACCGGGAATCTCAAAAACGTCGGTGTTGAGAATGCCTCATCAACATCGGTTGCACCCGTACCATATTTCTATGCACCAGGAATTGCATGGCGACGACTTTGAATGTCGTGTACAGTTCTGCCACTGGGCACAAGAGAAATTACGGGACGATGACAGATTTTTTGCACGTGCTCTATTTAGCGACGAAGATTCATTCACCAACAGCGGTAACGTAAACCGGCAAAGTACTCGTATACACTATTGGGTAACGGAAAATCCACGATGGCTGCGACAAGTGGAACATCAGCGACCTTGGCGGGTTAATGTATGGAGCGGCATTATGGGAGGAAGGATAATTGGCCCCCATTTTATCGATGGCAATCTGAATGGTGCAATGTATGCTGATTTCCTACTTACAGTTCTACTGATGTTACTACAAGATGTTTCACTGCATGGCAGAATGGCGATGTACTTCCAACATGATGGATGTCCGGCACATAGCATGCGTGCGGTTGAAGCGGTATTGATTAGTGTATTTCATGGCAGGTGGATTGGTCGTTGAAGCACCATACCATGGCCCGCACGTTCACCGGATTTGACGTCCCCGGATTTCTTTCTGTGGGGAAAGTTGAAGGATATTTGCTATCGTGATCCACCGACAACGCCTGACTACATGCGTCAGCGCATTGTCAATGCATGTGCGAACATTGCGGAAGGCGAACTACTCGCTGTTGACAGGAATGTCGTTACACGTATTGCCAAATGCATTGAGGTTGACGGACATCATTTTGAGCATTTGTTGCATTAATGTGGTATTTACAGGTAATCACGCTGTAACAACATGCGTGCTCAGAAATGGTAAGTTCACAAAGGTACATGTATCACATTGGAACAACCGAAATAAAATGTTCAAACGTACCTACATTCTGTATTTTAATTTAAAAAACCTACCTGTTACCAACTGTTCGTCTAATATGTGAGCCACATGTTTATGACTATTACAGAGCCTGCCGCGTGGGGTTAGCAGAGCGGTCTTAGGCGCTGCAGTCATGGACTGTGCGGCTGGTCCCGGCGGAGGTTCGAGTCCTCCCTCGGGCATGGGTGCGTGTGTTTGTCCTTAGGATAATTTAGGTTAAGTAGTGTGTAAGCTTAGGGACTGATGACCTTAGCAGTTAAGTCCCATAAGGTTTTCACACACATTTGAACATTTTTTATAACAGCGCCATCTATCACAAAGCGAAAAAAGTGGTCCAACTAAAACATTCATATTTCTTTGCGTACTACACGAATGTGTAGTAAAATGGAGGTTCCTACTAAAAAAAAAACGCAGTTGACCTATGGCAGCGTCATCTAGCGGGCCAACCATAGCGCCATCTGGTTTCCCCCTTCAAGCTAGACAAGTTCCGTCCTTTGTAGTTTTTTCGTTTGACGCTTATTTCGTGAGATATTTGGCCCGGTCACGATCAGTGGACCACCCTGTATAAGCCGTTCATAGTCCGCCTCCGCAGCGTAGCGGTAGCAATACTCTCTACCACGCAGGGGGCCAGATTCCATTCCCACGAGGGGACTGGGTGTTGTGTGTCCTTCATCATCATTTTCATCATCACTGACTCGCAAGACGCCGACGTGGCGTCAACGAAAGAGGACTTGCACTACGGCGGCCGAACTCCCACGGTTAGGGCCTCCCGGCCAACAAAGCCATACGATTATTTCATTTTAGCCGTCCATAATTGCGGAAGTGTTGCCAGTGCAGGATTTTGTGAACGAAGTTCTCGGTTTTGTCCCAAATATATTCGATGGGATTCATGTCATTCGCTCGAATTGTTCAGAATTTTCTTCACATCAATGGTGGAAAATTATGGCCCGGTGACGTGGAGGAATGTCGTCCACAATAATTCCATCGTTGTTTGGGAACATGAAATCCATGAATGGTTGCAAATGTTCTCCAAGTAGACGAACATAACCATATCCAGTCAGTGATGGGTTCAGCTGGACCAGAAGACAAAGTTCATTCTATCTCAACACAGCCCACACCATTACGGAACCACCACCACCTTGCTCTGTGTCTTGTAGACAACCTGGATCCATAGCTTCATTGGGTCTGCGCCATACTCGAACTCTACCATCAGCTCTTACAATCTGAAATCGGGAGTCATCTGAACAGGCCACGGTTTTCCAGTCGTCTAGGGTCCAACCGATATAGTCACGAGCCCAGGAGAGGCGATGTTGTGCTGTTAGCAGAGGCACTCGCATCGGTCGTCTGCTGTCGCAGCCCATTAACGCCATATTTCGCCGCACTGTCCTAACGGTGGTGGTGGTGGTGGTGGTTAGTGTTTAACGTCCCGTCGACAACGAGGTCATTAGAGACGGAGCGCAAGCTCGGGTTGGGGAAGGATTGGGAAGGAAATCGGCCGTGCCCTTTCAAAGGAACCATCTCGGCATTCGCCTGAAACGATTTAGGGAAATCACGGAAAACCTAAATCAGGATGGCCGGAGACTGTCCTAACGGATACGTACGTCGAACGTCCCACATTGATTTCTGCGGTTATTTCACGCAGTGTTGCTTGTCTGTTAGCATAGACTGCGAGGTGCCGGGGCTAGCAGTGTATTTAACACTAAATTCTTCTAGAATCTACATATGTAAATGATGCTCTAAGCCCCCCTATTCTAACTCCGACTTTTGCTGTTGCACATGGATTAAAAAGAAACGCGAACTGACTGTACTCGACCCTGCAAGTGGAGTAGAAAAGAGTTTGGCACCTGCAATAATTTCATTTGATAAATAAGTTAAATAAAGGAAAGTTTCATTAATGTAGTGAGAAATGATAGGGTTGCTCTACCGATTAACAGAATGAAAGTTCTGCCCAAAATAACAATATGATTTATTATAACTCAAAATAATAAACAAAAACACATGAAACATTTACAATACATCACATTGGCTCAAATTGGATACTCAAATAAATGCTGTGAAGGTGAAGTTGTCCCTAACTACATTGTGACATTTATGACAAAGTGGAATGTGGAGCCAATTCCTTGCAACTCAAGTCTTAAGAGAGACACACAGCCAACCCAACATTAATTGCTGCTACAGTAGTGAGAATTCAGAAATGAACACCCAAGACAGAACAAAGTTAGAAAAAGACGAACAGGCGCGCTCTGCTTAGCTCTGATTATCACCTAGGAAAATCCCTATCTGCCGGTGCTGCGGACATACATTACCAAACTGTCTTATTAACTGCAAGAACACGATCTGGCGTACCGGAGGCGATGGCTGGTTGCTTCAACGTCCTGTCGTGGTGATGATAATGTCGCGAGTATAGCCCGAAACTAATTATCCTGGTCTGGTTGTTCCAGACTAAAGACTTCCTAGCAATACAAATGCGCCTCTGAGGGAGATGAAGAAGGCTCGCCACACAATCACTGACGGTACAGTGATTGATTTTAACAAGCGAAGTCACACTGTAACTCCGATACAGTCAACTTTAGCCAAAACTGCTCAAGACAGATAACATAGGCCGCTTGTACGCAGAACGCTCAATTGCCAACTGTACTCCGAATGTTACATTGAAGTCGAAACTTCAGCAACTTCGTTCAACAGTTACAATCAAATAAAAGTATATTAGACAGCCAACGGTAGGCAGGCTGTCCAGAGCAGCGAGAGCTCAGTCTTGTAACCTACTCCGACCGAAAGGCGAGAGCCGACCCCTCAAGAGCACCCGTACAGGCCGAACACAGAACATTCCCGCCCCCACAACAGTGGCCGTGGTTATATGTTCCAATCAACAACTCGAAAACCGGCGAAAAATTCCACTCTATTGCCGGAGCACTAACATTCCACCAATGGAGATTCTTGGCGCCAATTTCTGCGCTGATTTTGCTACGGCACAGAGCTATGCCCTGTGCAAGCCAATCACAGTTACGATTTTGCAGAAAGCGCGGGAATTTTCCCGCCACAACTGCCTGGGTACACAAGTCATTCCCACGCCTCGCTGGTAGCCCACCAGAAAGTGTTTTCGCTAAGTTTCTGCGAAGTAACGGAATCTCTAACCCAGTCGCTACTTCAGGCCCCTGTGGGCGTGTCTTTTGACAATGTCGGCGTCTGTAAAGCATTCACTCGACTCCTTCACACCCGTTGGCTTAACCCTTTCAAGATCAGCAGAGCCAGCCTGTCACTGGACCACCCGGGTGACGAGAGACGCTGCGTGGGAAGTCCGCGTGTGAAGGAATAGCGACTTTTCACCACATGCAATTAGAGAGGAAAATCGTAAGATAGAAATATGAGAGGGGGCTCATGCCACCTCTCAAGACAACTTTACGCAAACACTGTTGCTCTAGGTCGTTAAGTGAAGGCCGTCGGCCACTGCGTTGCCCGCGGTGAGAGATAATGCCTGAAATTCGGTATTCTCGGCACTCTCTTGACACTGTGGATCTGAGAATATTGAATTCCCTAACGGATTTCGTAGTGGAATGTCCTGTGCTTCTAGCTCCAACTACCATTCCGCGGTCAAAGTCTATTATTTCCCGTCGCGCGGCCATAATGACGACGGTAACCTTCTCACTTGAATCACATGAATACAAATGACAGCTCCGCCAATGAGCTGCGCTTTTCTACTTTATGCACGTGATACTACCGCCAGCCGGCCGGAGTGGCCGAGCGGTTCTAGGCGCTACAGTCTGGAGCAGCGCGGCCGCTACGGTCGCAGGTTCGAATCTTGCCTCGGGCATGGATGTGTGTGATGTCCTTAGGTTAGTTAGGTTTAAGTAGTTCTAAGTTCTAGGTGACTGATGACCTCAGAAGTTAAGTCCCATAGTGCTCAGAGCCATTTGATCCATTTTGATACTACCGCCATATGTATCTGTGCATATCGTTTGTCACCTCAGCCTAAATCGTTCTTAACAGAATACGAAAGAAGTGATAAATTTAAATATTTTTATGAGATAATGTAAATGAATCGGTTAGACAAAGAAGCGAATCAAGAACTGGAATACGAATTTTCTAAAAAATTGTACAGTAAAATATTTTATCGTTTAACACAAAAATCAAGTCATCCACACCTTATGCTGCAGAGTGTGTATGTTCTCAATGACAAATGAGATACAGGAAAGATAAGGGCAAAAGAAATGTACGAAGCATTTTGAAGTACACTTGGGGCCAATAGGAACGGAGAAAAATGATATTAGATACAGAAGAACTGAGTATTTAATTGGAATATAGAATTCGCTGTCATCTGAGTCTTGCTGTAGAAGCAATGCTGAAGTGTCCTCGGCGGGGACTCATTAAACACGGTGAACTCATCCACATGATTGTAACAGAGCTGTAGGAAAATACTGGAACACGAGTAATTGTTCAAGGTGTCGGCATCTGATTGTAGCTTCCTCGAAGTCACTGTGTATACCTGAAATTTATGGACATCCCCATCCCTCGTATGAGAATAATGGTCGTGCAGAAGCATCGTAGGTATGAGTTGGAGGTAACGCGTAAGCATCCTCATAGGCGGATCATCGGGTACAGGGACAGTACTCCAATACGAGCACCACAGGTTCTGTGGTAACTGGCTGAGAACTCAGTGAACCCAGGACTCGACAGAGAGTAGCTGTGAGCAGCCCAGGTCTTGAGAACCGAGCGAATCAGCGCAAGAGTTAAGCCACTCGACTCTCATTTGAGAGGACAGGTGCTAGAATTCCTGTCTGGTCATCCATATTCAGGTTTTCCCACTTAAGGGAACTGCTTAATTTTTTTTATAAGAACACGGAGAATTGCCTCACCCCCACCGCTATGTTCCCTGATCTTCTGTTTTATCTCTAATGACCTCCTCGACGATGGGACTTGTACCCTTATTCTCCTTCCATCCGGTCATTCAGATTCGTACTCACTCCATGGGTGTTTCGACGGCACAGAAAAAGCGTCCTTCTCCATGCTCACTAGCTGGATGTTCTCGCTTCTAGCTAGTGTTTAAAGGTGTTACTTTTCAGATGGTTAGATCCATTAATTGGGTCGGATCATCTGAAAACGAACACCTTTAAATACTGGACAGAAGTGAGAATTTCCGACCAAGGACCACTGGAAACAAGGCGGTAGTGCCACCAGAACATCTTGGCAGTGAGCGTTGGCCCGAAAGTTCAGATCCAAGCTGATGTACTATTGTTGTTCGGCAGCTCCATATTTATTCCACCTCCATCTGGACCTTCAGATCGACACTCATTACCCAGATGTTTCGCCAGCACTACCACAGCACAGTTCTTCGATGTCACTCTTGAATCAGTCCAGAGTTCAAAGGTGTTACTTTTCAGATGGTCAGACCCACTAAATGGGTGATTTTTCTGGACTGTCTGTGTGGGGTTCTGTGCCACGGTTTGGGTAGCCCCAGACATAACTACCAATTGGTTGACCGACCACTGATGGCTGAAAACTTGCTGCAGGCAGTTTAGCACCAACGTGCAGGCCCTCAGAAAGGAAAATGGCCATTTTCTAAGGTAAAAACCATATTTCTGGGGCTCTTCCAACAACTGCAATAAAGACATTACTAGCGGTTTAACGACACGGTTGTGGTCTTCGGAGTAGGCTGTATGCTGAACAACATTTATGAGCGTCTGATCGAGTGCTCATCCAAAGAGGATGATCTCTGGCTACGATCAAGTATGGCCTCCGTCGACAAAACATTAAGAGCCACGACCGGTAACGTAAATTAACGACGAGACAGTGCAATCCCTCATGGACCGTGGCATGCTCAAACCTTATGTGACACTCACTATCACTGAGCAAAGATGTGGACGCGTTTGACGACATATAACCATCTAGAATGCTCTCAGGCATATCACTATTTTTTTTTTTTTTTTTTTTTGCGCTCCATCAGGGTACTCACTCATATTTACTGCATTGGGAAGGTGTCCCTTTAAATGCTCTCTTGTATTGTTGCATGAGGTTTTGGGGAATGAGTACCTATCTACAATTTGTTCGTCAGGAAACCCTCTCCAAAGTCTTCAAGTTTGTCGATATTGTTTTCTTCCAATGTGGATATCGTCACGAATGTAGAACGGCCCTGCTGCGTGAAATTCTTTCCTCGCCTATCTTCCGCCTCACACTTTTTAATACACACATCTGGTTAGAAACATACAGCAGTTTTCCCAAATATTGCTTCTTAAAGACGGAACGGTGAATCAGAAATGAGAACTGTACTCTGGCACCACAAACAGACTTCTAGTGATTAGATCTTCTCATTTGTTCGAAGCAATTGGAAGGTTGGGTACGTCTTGATTGGATTTGTTCAGGACATTATCAGTACATGTGTCAGCCGCGGTTTTTCGCATAAACAGTTAGCGACTCTTCGAATATTTCATGAACAATGACTATGTAGTTAATCGCTACAGCTCAAATCTCAAATGAATTTTTGAAGTACCACATGTTTGTACGACACTGAATTGGACAATATTCCATTATTCTTAAGGGTTTCAGAATATAAGATGACACGAAGCTGAGTATGTTAGTGAGTTTTGAAAAAGTATTGAGGAATCGTAGCGGATGGGAAAAAGAACATTAAAAAAAGAGTGTTACCGCTTCATGCATTCAAATTACCGCCACATGTCAAAATGAATAGCTTTTTATCTTCGAACGCGCGAGTGCTGCGGCTTTCGACAGGACAGATTATCTGAATCAGTGTAGGTTGTGAAAAACAACATTGTCTCTTTGCTGCCACTTATTGACTGAGAGATATCAATCAACTTTCGGAGTGCTGTTATTCCGACACTTCGCTTTGTGATAAGAAGAACTGGCTTTATAACTTGTCTGACGTAGATGATGTAAGAGTTTTTTTGGATTTGTTGCTTTAATTGTCTGTTTCATGCAGTGTTATGCCTCGTCTTCAACACTTTAGAGAACATTTTTTTCAATGAAAACTAATCGAAATTGGTCGCCTGTTTGTGATAAAACAGATAATTGAAAACCATGAATAATTTAATCGAGGGACCCACTTAGCACACCACTTAGCCATCCTGAGCTTACATTTCAGCAAGATAAATACCCACCCACACACGGCGAGAGTTTCTACTACCTGTCTCGTGCTTGCTAAACCCTACCTTTTCCAGTAACTTCACCGGATATCTCTGCAATTGAAAACGTTTGGACCCATTTAAGATTCATGAAATCATGTCGTTCTTATTATGATTTAATAACATTTCGAAGTATAAAATACAAAAAAGCAGCTATGGAAGCCGCATTTCTGCTTAGCGTAGTTGGTTGAGAGCCTGCATTGCAGAACCAGTAATTGATCGTGCACGCCGGCCGGGGTGGCCGAGCGGTTCTAGGCGCTACATTCTGGACCGATACGGTCGCAGGTTCGAATCCTGCCTCGGGCATGGATGTGTGTGATGTCCTTAGGTTAGTTAGGTTTAAGTAGTTCTAAGTTCTCGGGGACTGATAACCTTAGAAGTTAAACCCCAATAATGCTCAGAGCCATTTTTTGATCGTGCACGGGTGCGCGTCCGTCTGTAGTCAAATTTTTTTCTTTTTTTTTTTTGTCACCTTCGCGATTTGCAAAAGGTTGTGGAGCCACATATGAAACCAGTACAAATAATTTCTGTAATATTTGATGTGTAAAAATGAGTGCGCTCTCTGTCAGAAGTGAGTGTAATTAATTTGATGAACTTTTTACAAGCTGACGCCTTTCCTGAGTGGAAATGTATCTTCCATTTTTGTCTTATTACACGTTCACGGATATTAAAATTTTTATTTATACACTCCTGGAAATTGAAATAAGAACACCGTGAATTCATTGTCCCTGGAAGGGGAAACTTTATTGACACATTCCTGGGGTCAGATACATCACATGATCACACTGACAGAACCACAGGCACATAGACACAGGCAACAGAGCATGCACAATGTCGGCACTAGTACAGTGTATATCCACCTTTTGCAGCAATGCAGGCTGCTATTCTCCCATGGAGACGATCGTAGAGATGCTGGATGTAGTCCTGTGGAACGGCTTGCCATGCCATTTCCACCTGGCGCCTCAGTTGGACCAGCGTTCGTGCTGGACGTGCAGACCGCGTGAGACGACGCTTCATCCAGTCCCAAACATGCTCAATGGGGGACAGATCCGGAGATCTTGCTGGCCAGGGTAGTTGACTTACACCTTCTAGAGCACGTTGGGTGGCACGGGATACATGCGGATGTGCATTGTCCTGTTGGAACAGCAAGTTCCCTTGCCGGTCTAGGAATTGGAGAATGAAGGGTTCGATGACGGTTTGGATGTACCGTGCACTATTCAGTGTCCCCTCGACGATCACCAGTGGTGTACGGCCAGTGTAGGAGATCGCTCCCCACACCATGATGCCGGGTGTTGGCCCTGTGTGCCTCGGTCGTATGCAGTCCTGATTGTGGCGCTCACCTGCACGGCGCCAAACACGCATACGATCATCATTGGCACCAAGGCAGAAGCGACTCTCATCGCTGAAGACGACACGTCTCCATTCGTCCCTCCATTCACGCCTGTCGCGACACCACTGGAGGCGGGCTGCACGATGTTGGGGCGTGAGCGGAAGACGGCCTAACGGTGTGCGGGACCGTAGCCCAGCTTCATGGAGACGGTTGCGAATGGTCCTCGCCGATACCCCAGGAGCAACAGTGTCCCTAATTTGCTGGGAAGTGGCGGTGCGGTCCCCTACGGCACTGCGTAGGATCCTACGGTCTTGGCGTGCATCCGTGCGTCGCTGCGGTCCGGTCCCAGGTCGACGGGCACGTGCACCTTCCGCCGACCACTGGCGACAACATCGATGTACTGTGGAGACCTCACGCCCCACGTGTTGAGCAATTCGGCGGTACGTCCACCCGGCCTCCCGCATGCCCACTATACGCCCTCGCTCAAACTCCGTCAACTGCACATACGGTTCACGTCCACGCTGGCGCGGCATGCTACCAGTGTTAAAGACTGCGATGGAGCTCCGTATGCCACGGCAAACTGGCTGACACTGACGGCGGCGGTGCACAAATGCTGCGCAGCTAGCGCCATTCGACGGCCAACACCGCGGTTCCTGGTGTGTCCGCTGTGCCGTGCGTGTGATCATTGCTTGTACAGCCCTCTCGCAGTGTCCGGAGCAAGTATGGTGGGTCTGACACACCGGTGTCAATGTGTTCTTTTTTCCATTTCCAGGAGTGTATATGCCGCAGAGAGAACAACATGACTAGCCTATGGCCAGAAAAGGAAATGTTCGTCTTAAGAGAGCCAAGGAGATCTATGTGCATCCATTTTCGTGAACAAACTGTATGGTTTGCGAGCCAAATAAATCCGACAACCGCCGATGGAGAGCGCTGAGAGAGCAAAATCACGTTAAGTAGCTCGTGCTGTGTGCCGAAGATACTGTGTCTCGTGACTTGGGATATCCACCCTGCGTGCACGCCAACGTTAGCTGCCTCGGCTTCTACTAAGTCCTCTCTACAAACACTACAAGCCTTAATACGAATTCTGAAACACTTTGTGTATATGGACGAGATACTGCGTTGCAAGTTTTGTGCAGGTGTAACTGACAAAGTGATTACGCCGAATTATATTTTATATGTACTTTTACAATTTTATCAGGAAAGAAAATGATCTGTAGAAAGGGATTTACCTTTCAAGTAAAGTAGCCGAAGACTCCAACACGACTATATCCTCAAAGAAAACATAAACAACCGGTTTCATAGGACTGGAACTCGTTCTGGAATACCGTTGAGTACTGCTGGAGTACTGCTCGAGTATTTGGGATTCCCACCAGGTCGGATCAAAAGAATGCATCTACATGTACACATACATGATTACCCTGCAGCTCAAAAATGGTTCAAATGGCTCTGAGCACTATGGGACTCAACTTCTAAGGTCATAAGTCCCCTAGAACTTAGAACTACTTAAACCTCACTAACCTAAGGACACCACACACATCCATGCCCGAGGCAGGATTCGAACCTGCGACCGTAGCGGTCGCGCAGTTCCAGACTGTAGCGCCTAGAACCGCTCGGCCACCCCGGCCGGCCCTGCAACTCACAGTTAATGTCTGGCACAAGGTTTATCGAACAACCGTCAAGCTATTTCTCTACTGTCCCACTTTCGAACATCGCGCGGGAAAAATCTTTACCTGCGAGCTCTAATTTCTCTTATTTCACGATGATGATAATTTCCTGCTATGTAGGTGGGCATTAACAAAATATTTTCGCACTCTGGGGAGAAAGTTGGTGATCAAACTTTCATGAAACAATCCTGTCGCAACGAAAAATAGTCCAATCAAATGATGCTCAAAAAGGGCAAATAGTGGACAGTTTTGTAGGAGCTTTTTTGACACCCTGACTATATATCTAGAGAGTACTAAATCCGAATCTTGAAAGTACCATCAACATTTCTGCCCGGAAGCGGGTTAGAAATTAAAATAGCTACGAAAAATGGTACTTTTTTTGGAGGTTTTCGGTTATAATTTGGAAAGAAACCGCAATTTTTGACAAAGGTGACTATTTATGAAAATAATGGGGATAGATTTTCTCACAAAATAGGTCTGTATAAATTTCTTCGTCAGGCCAATCGTATGGCGTGTAGCACGTGTTGAAGTTAGCGCGATTGCGAAGTTTAGGAGATGGGTCATCTCATTAGTTACCCTTTGCGTCCTTATCGTACTTGGTTCCACATCCATTGCCGAGTTCCACCCTCCAGTATGGTCACTATGTTAGTCCACTGTTTGGGAGTTGCCGTGGTGGAAGGGTGCGATGCTTGCGAGATGTCAATGACCTTCCCCCTCCTGTCATTGTAAAGGCCGGTCCTTTGTATTGGTCCCCTGTACCGGCAGTCGTTTGCGAAATCGACCTCCAGTGGCTGCTTAGAACGTATCTGCGGTCGATAAATTCAGTTTAAATGCATAAAATAGTCGTACATACTGAGTTCAAATGAGAAATACGTTCTGTCTGATGGTGTACTGAGTGGTGGGAGAAAAGTGTCATCATTCAGGCCCGAAGTGGTATTGAAGAATGTTTTTGAAGCAAGTAAGAATAGGAAGGAGTGGACAGCTGCCCTTCTTAAGAGCAAAATTGTGGTTAAGGTTCGTGAACCACGTCGAAAAAGTACACTAATGAAAAATTAATCGCTGTGGAGGCTAAGAGGGTTGCGGTTGGTTGGAGCCGAAAAGAAAGTAGTTCTTAACCTGACTTTGATTTCAAAACCAACTATTTTTGTGTGGGTCGGCTAGTATACCAGAATTTCTGGCTGTGTAGAACAAGCTCCCCGCCAATCGATGGAACTTGATGCACTGTGTGCGACTGCAAGAGACTGTTTTGAAACTTGCTGAGGGACGAAACACAGAAATTGGGACGTTCACTAGTATGGCGGCTTGGACCATATCCTGACTTGTTTGCAGCAGATGCCCAGTACAACATCAAATGCTAGAAGGTCCTGCACGGCATTCAAAAGCAGGTCGAAAGAAAGTTTAATTGAATTTTACAGGCTTTAGATTTGTGTGATTTGTTGTGAAACCGACATTAGGAGGACTCCATTTAGTACTAATGTGGTCCGCAGCTCGTGGTCTTGCGGTAGCGTTCTCGCTTCCCGGGTTCGATTCCCGGCGCCGGCCGAAGTGGCCGTGCGGTTAAAGGCGCTGCAGTCTGGAACCGCAAGACCGCTACGGTCGCAGGTTCGAATCCTGCCTCAGGCATGGATGTTTGTGATGTCCTTAGGTTAGTTAGGTTTAACTAGTTCTAAGTTCTAGGGGACTAATGACCTCAGAAGTTGAGTCCCATAGTGCTCAGAGCCATTTGAACCATTCGATTCCCGGCGGGGTCAGGGATTTTCTCTGCCTCGTGATGATTGGGTGTTGTGTCTTCTTCATCATCATTGACTCGCAAGTCGCCGAAGTGGCGTCAACTAAAAAGGACTTGCAATACGGCGGCCGAACTTCCCCGCATGGGGCCTCCCGGCCAACAATGACATACGATCATTTCATTTCAGTACTAATGTGGATGACTTCACACTTTTCATTACTTGCAAGGGAAACTCCCCATCGCCCCCCCTCCCCCTCAGATTTAATGGAAGATGGTCCATTGGACAGCCCCTCAAAAACTGAACACAGATCAAGCATGAAAACAGGAAGAAGGTGGACTGGACTGTGAAGAAGCGAAATAGAAACAGTGAACAGTCCAAGCTGAAGACGCGTAACATCGAGCGTATGCAAACAGCCACGGCGTCGTGGTTGTGTGGTCACAGTATTGGATTCCACAGGTAGTGTGATCCGTGTTCCAATCTCCATTGTGTCCCATATACAGGGTGAGTCACCTAACGTTACCACATCAAATACTGACGAACCGGTTCCACAGGCCGAACGTGAGGAGAGGGGCTAGTGTAATTGGTTAATACAAACCATAAAAAATGCACGGAAGTATGTTTTTTAACACAAACCTACGTTTTTTTAAATGGAATCCCATTAGTTTTGTTAGCACATCTGAACATATAAACAAATACGTAATCAGTGCCGTTTGTTGCATTGTAAAATGTTAATTGCATCCGGAGATATTGTAACCTAAAGTTGACGCTTGAGTACCACTCCTCCGAATTACGTAGGGATCCAAAGGGAACGGTGATGGACCTTAGGTACAGAAGAGACTGGAACAGCACATTACATCCACTTGCTAACACCTTTTTATTGGTCTTTTTCACTGACGCACATGTACATTACCGTGAGGGGTGAGGTACACGTAAACACGTGGTTTCCGTTTTCAATTACGGAGTGGAATAGAGTGTGTCCCGACATGTCAGGCCAATAGATGTTCAATGTGGTGGCCATCATTTGCTGCACACAATTGCAATCTCTGGCGTAATGAATGTCGTACACGCCGCAGTACGTCTGGTGTAATGTCGCCGCAGGCTGCCACAATACGTTGTTTCATATCCTCTGGGGTTGTAGGCACATCACGGTACACATTCTCCTTTAACTTACCCCACAGAAAGAAATCCAGAGGTGCAAGATCAGGAGAACGGGCTGGCCAATTTATGCGTCCTCTACGTCCTATGAAACGCCCGTCGAACGTGTACCTCACCCCTCATGGTAATGTACATGTGCGTCAGTGAAAAAGACCAATAAAAAGGTGTTAGCATGTTGACGTAATGTGCTGTTCCAGTCTCTTCTGTACCTAAGGTCCATCACCGTCCCCTTTGGATCCCTAAGTAATTCGGTGCTCTCCGATACACACGATCGAACAGCGGAGGAGCGGTACTCAAGCGTCAACTTTAGGTTACAATATCTCCGGATGCAATTAACATTTTACAATGCAACAAACGGCACTGATTACGTATTTGTTTATATGTTCAGATGTGCTAACAAAACTAACGGTGTTCCATTTAAAAAAACGTGGGTATGTGTTAAAAAGCATACTTCCGTGTATTTTTTTATGGTTTGTATTAACCAATTACACTAGCCCCTCTCCTCACGTTCGGTCTATGGAATCGTTTCGTCAGTATTTGATGTGGTTTACGAAATATACCCAGCGGTAATGTTAGGTGACTCACCCTGTATAACGTTTTTCACACAATTATGAACTATCCGTCCAGTCACTGACGTGTCTGTTCGCTGTATTCAAACTTGTGTCTGCGTCACCTGTAACGTCCGTCTACAACAGCGAATTGTATGGAAGGGACCTGCAGATGTACTTACCACCTATGTTCTACTCGAGTACCACATGTTATGCCTCTTGCGCTCCGTTTTGGAAGTTTTAACTGTTAAATTTCGTTGTTGTGACATAATTGACACCCGTTTATTTGTTGTTTGTATTTCTCTGAGAGGTCTGTGCGGGATCTCGCCTGCTCTCACTACTCCTTACATACACTTGCTACGGTGATATTTTCTTACCACGGGACTCATATTCTGTAACCAGTGTATAGTATGAAAACTGCCAAGACTACAGACGGAGAACAGACACTGTCAATGACCGGACGGATAGTTCATAATTTTGTGAAAAAAAAATGCGCACCAGAGAGATTTTAACACGGGTCTCTCTGTTTGTATTCTTGCACCACGCCCACATAAGCAATACGGCGCGGTTCTTGTAGTTCGCTCAATGTGGCATACCTTTAGCTTGGAGCGTACACTGTTTCTATTTTGCTTATTTTTTAGCAGTTCAATACACTTTTCTCCTGTTTTCATGCTTCATCTGCGTTCAGTTTTTGTCAGGCTATCCACCGGGTCATTTTATCACTAAACATCGGGGGGTGGGGGGGATGCGATGCAATGCAATGACCGATTTTCACAATCTTCACACCACACAATATCTTGTGTAAATCATTTTGCAGTCGGCTTGGATCATCTGTTGACTTTACAAGACGGTAAATGGTTCAAATGGCTCTGAGCACTATGGGACTTAACATCTGCGGTCATCAGTCCCCTAGAACTTAGAACTACTTAAACCTAACTAACCTAAGGACATGACACACATCCATGCCCGAGGCAGGATTCGAATCTGCGACCGTAGCGGTCGCGCAGTTCCACATTGTAGCGCTAGAACTACTCGGCCACACTGGCCGGCGACGGTAAATGACAGAATCATCTGCATAAACAATCTAAGAGGGCTGCTCAGATTGTCTCCTAAATCGTTCGTGTAGATCAGGAACAGCAGGGGGCCTATAACACTTCCTTGGTGATCGCCAGATAATACTTGTGCTTTAATCGATGACTTTCCATCAGTTACCGCGAACTGTGACCTTTAAGACAGAAAATGAGCAAGTCACAGTTCGTAGTAATTGACTGGAAATCATCGAGTGAAACAGAAATAATATCTAGCATTCCCCACAGAAATGTTGTAGGCTCTCTGCTGTTCCTGATTTGCATGGACGCTCCAGGAGACAATCTAAGCAGCTCTATTAGATGTTGCTGACATTTACCGTCCTGTAAAGTAATCAAATGACCAGAACATCGAAGCTAGATTTGGTACCTGTAACTTCGATCAACAAGCGAATATTACCGAAAAACTCAAATGGAACCGCCGGAAGGAAGACGACGTTCTTCTTGCGAAACACTGTCGAGAATATTCAGAAAAGCAGCATTCGCGGCTAGCGGCAGAACAATTCTTTTGCCGTCAACGTACATTTTGAGTAACAACCGCGAAGAAAAGATAAAAGGAATTAGGGCTCGTGCGGAAGCCTATAGATAGTCGTTTTCCCCTCGCTCCATTTGCGAGTATAACAGGGAAGGGAATGACTAACAATGGTGGTTGCCTGCGGAGTATGTACGCAGATGTTGAACAAACAGAGTGGAGAACAATACAGTTAGTAGAGCAGGTGAGCCATTTTAATTATCTCGATTGTGATATTAAATATGACTACGACCAATACACTGAAGGAAAAAAGTCACACCAACAAAAAATAATTAATGCAGAGTAATGAAATTGCGGGAGTACATTTATCTAGCTAAGTATTTGTCGACTGACAATCGCGAGATGAGCCATTGCAAATGCCAAATGCTGTTACATTAAAATCCGGTGTTACCGCCAGCGTGTTGAACGCAAGCACGCAAACGTACAAGCATTGTGTTGTAGAGGTGCCGGATGTCAGTTTGTGCAAAGGAGTTCCATTCCTCCTGGACGTGGTCGGTCAATACAGGGATGGTCAATGCTGTTTGTGAATGACGCTGGAGTTGCCGTCCGATGACGTGCCATATGTGCTCGATTGGCGACAGATTTCGTGATCGAGCAGGCGAAGGCAACATGTCGACACTCTGTGGAGCACGTCTGGGTTAGAACGGTGGTGTGTGGGCGAGCATTATCCTGTTGGAAAACACCCCCTGAAATGCTGTTCATGAAAGGCAGCACAACGGATCGAATCACGAGATTAACATACAAATTAGCAGCCCAGGGTGCGTGGGATAACAGCGAATGTGAGCCTGCTGTCATACGAAATCGCACCCAGGACCATAAGTCCAGGTGTAGATTCAGTGTGCCTAGCACGCAGACAGGTTGGTTGGAGGTCCTCAACTGATCTCCTTCTGACCAACACACGGCCGTCACTAGCACCGAGGCAGAACCTGCTTTCTCAGAAAAAACAAAAGACCTCCACCCTGCCTTCCAAGAGGTCTTGCTTGACACCACTGAAGTCGCAAACTGTTGCGGTTTGGGGTCAGTGTAATGCTCGCTACAGGGCGTCTGGCTAGGTGCAGTCCTTGAAGTAACACTTCTTTAAATGTTCCTTGTGTCACTGTGATGACAACTACTGCCCAAATTGCTGCTGCAGATGCAGTGCGATACGCCAGAACCATACGCCGAACACGATGATTAAAGAAATTGCAAAAATACACTTATTTAAAAAGGCAGCTAAAAAGTATCTGTTATGCAATACATTTTCTACATTGAAGAATTATTTAGATAAAACAGAGTAGGGGTTTGGTAAAAAAATGTTGTTGTTGTTGTTGTGGTCTTCAGTCCAGAGACTGGTTTGATGCAGCTCTCCATGCTACTCTATCCTGTGCAAGCTGCTTCATCTCCCAGCACTTACTGCAAACTACATCCTTCCGAATCTGTTTAGTGTATTCATCTCTTGGTCTCCCTCTACGATTTTTACCCTCCACGCTGTCCTCCAATACTAAGTTAGTAATGCCTTGATGCCTCAGAATATGTCCTACCAAGCGATCCCTTCTTCTAGTCAAGTTGTGCCACAAATTTCTCTTCTCCCCAATTCTATTCAATACCTCCTCATTAGTTATGTGATGTACCCACCTAATCTTCAGCATTCTTCTGTAGCACCACATTTCGAAAGCTTCTATTCTCTTCTTGTCTAAAATATTTGCCATCCATATTTCACTTCCATCCAGGGCTACACACCACACAAATACATTCAGGAAAGACTTCTTGACACTTAAATCTGCACTCGATGTTAACAAATTTCTCTTCTTCAGAAACTCGTTCCTTGCCATTGCCAGTCTACATTTTATATCCTCTCTACTTCGACCATCATGAGTTATTTTGGTCCCCAAATAGTAAAACTCATTTACTACTTTCAAATGGCTCTGAGCACTATGGGACTTAACATCTATGGTCACCAGTCCCCTAGAACTTAGAACTACTTAAACCTAACTAACCTAAGGACATCACACAACACCCAGCCATCACGAGGCAGTGAAAATCCCTGAACCCGCTGGGAATCGAACCCGGGAACCCGGGCGCGGGAAGCGAGAACGCTACCGCGTACTACTTTAAGAGTCTCATTTCCTAATCTAATTCCCTCAGCATCACCCGATTTAATTCGACTAGATTCCATTATCCTCGTTTTGCTTTTGTTGATGTTCATCTTATACCCTCCTTTCAAGACACTGTCCATTCCGTTCAGCAGTTCTTCCAGGTCCTTTGCTGTCTCTGACAGAATTACAATGTCATCGGCGAACCTCAAAGTCTTTATTTCTTCTCCATGGATATTAATACCTACTCCGAATTTTTCTTTTGTTTCCTTTTCTGCTTGTTCAATACACAGATTGAATAACATCGGGGATAGGCTGCAACCCTGTCTCACTCCCTTTCAACCACCGCTTCCCTTTCATGTCCCTCGACTCTTGTAACTGCCATCTGGTTTCTGTACAAATTTTAAAATAATGTCATGCAAATAAATAATAATAATTATTATAAAACATCCAACATTCCACATAACACCTTCACAATGTTTTTTTTCCCTTCTATTTTCCTTTTCTAGAAAAACGTACCCCCAAGCTATGCATTTCACAATACTAACACCCCTTCCTGTTTCTGAGCTCAACATCTCATTCATTATAGAGAGACGCTGACTCAGTTTTTCAGGATAGCAAATGGGAAGTTGTGGTGTGGAAAATGGCCCAGAGATTTAAAAAATGGTTCAAATGGCTCTGAGCACTATGGGACTTAACATCTATGGTCATCAGTCCCCTAGAACTACTTAAACCTAACTAACCTAAGGACAGAGAAAATCCCTGACCCCGCCGGGAATCGAACCCGGGAACCCGGGTGCAGGAAGTGAGAACGCTACCGCACGACCACGAGCTGCGGACCCCAGAGATCCCCAGTGTGTGGGTGTGTGTGTGGGTGTTTAGTGAGTGAAGTATTATGAAACAATGTGTGTATAGAGTGTGCAGTGACTGATAGTGAGATACTAGTGAACAGTGTGGCATTACATTAATTAATAAGTTATTTGTAAAAAAAAGTATTGTATACCAGGAGTAAATCTAATGGTTGTCTCTAACTAGAAGTTTGTAAATGCATGTGTATAAAATTAGCTTATTTTAAATTGGTCTAAACTTGTAAACACTTTGACATGTCCTATAGCCTTGTAAAAAGAGATCTACGGATGACTACTACTACTATTACTACTACTACTACTACTATTATGATGATCTGTCGGTAGTGCCACGAGGTCGTCCGGGATCCGGTCTTCTTGCGACAGTACATTCTCGTGGCCACCGCTGCCAACAATCATATACAGCGGCTACATTCCGACCTAAATTTTTCTGCAGTATCGCAGAAGAAACATCCAGCTTCTCGTAGCCCTATTACACGACTTCATCCAAACTTAGTGAGGTGCTGATAATAGCGTCTTCATAGTCTTAAAGACGTTCTTGACTGACAAGAACTCACTACGTTCGGTCTCAAAAGTAACTAACGCTCATGACGGTTATAGCCTGCCTTTAAAGCAAACCTGATTTGGAACCTCATAGTGGCGTTACTATCGCCACTCTTATGCGATTGACGTCAAATTTGACCAGACATCATCTTTCAGATGTAGAAACACGCCTACCAACTTTCGTTTACGTCGCACAACTCCTTCTTGATGTTGAGATTTCTTTCCGTCAGTACGTATGCACAAAGAAATAGCAAAACATGTAAACGTAAGTGGCACAAGTACCAAATAAAGAGATACATCAGAAACATGACAGAAAAAATAAGGCGAATGAAGTTTTACGGCATAATGGCCGCCCTCTCACTACTCCACGGAAGCGAGTCATGGGTCGTTTACGACCGTGAAGAAAGTAAGATCCAGGCAGCTGAATGAGATTTCTGAGAGCTGTGGAACGATATGCCAGAGGAGACAGAAACGGCGACATTAAGAGGGAACTAAATAAAGTTAACGTAAGAAGCAAAACTGGAGGCCACAGAAGAAAATGGAATTAGCGTCTCGACAGACTGAACAGTGACAGACCGCCTTGAAATGTCAGAAATTTTAATCTGGTAGGTCTGAGAAGTCTGCTACAGCTAAGAAAGTGATGAGCAACGTAATGAGAAAAGGCCTGGTGCCAGAAGCGCAATTGTAATAACACGCTATATTGTAGGCTTTAATTAGTCAGCGACGGTCTTTATGATCTCAAATAGAATGATCAGAGTACACAAGTAACGGGTAAGGCGAACTCTTAGATTGCGGTTTATTGGTAGTATCCAGAAGCGATTCAGTCCTTCAACAAAGGAAATAGATTACAATATGTTAGTCTGTCCAGTCTTACAGTATTGTTCGTTTGTATGGGATCCTTCCCAGTTGGGTCTGATTCAAGAGATTGAGAAGGTCCAAAGAAGAGCGGCAAGATTCGTGACTGGTACATTTAGCCATCACGAGAGAGTTACAAATCTCACGGAAAGTGGGACACACTTGCAGATAGACGACGCGCTAAGCGGAAGGGGCTGCTCACTAAATTCCGAAATCCGATCTTCACCGAGGATGTAGAGCATATATTATTACCACCAACTTTCAAATCGCGCAATGATCACCTTCCAAAGATAAAGGAAATTAGAGCTCTTACTGGGGCGTTCAGACAGTCGTTTTTCCCTCGCTCAGTCCGCGAGTGGAATAGTGGTGGGGGGGAATATGACTTTGGCGCGAATTGTGCCCTCCGCCGCACACCGCTTGGTGGCTAGCGGAGTATATATGTAGATGTAGATTGTATCGTACCACCAACATCAGCCACTGCAGGATCTCTACTGTACTTATCGCTACATTACAATTTACAACAACACAGCTCTACCTTTCTATTATGTGTCTCCTACTCCAACTCTCTTTAGGTTATCATCTGAGTCTTTTATAGTCTATTGGATTCCAACGAAGAAGTACTTTGTTTCAGCAACCACCCATTCGTCTGAATTCAGGTCCATTTCAAATGAATGGTTCAAATGGCTCTGAGCACTATGGGACTTAACATCTGTGGTCATCAGTCCCCTAGAACTTAGAACTACTTAAACCTAAGGACATCACACACATCCATGCCCGAGGCAGGATTCGAACCTGCCACCGTAGCGGTCACACGGTTCCAGACTGTAGCGCCTAGAACCGCACGGCCACACTGGCCGGCTCACGTCCATTTCATTTTACCGTGAGAACTTCATTATGTTACATTACGAATAAAAGGGCACTCTGTTAAACCATTTGGAAGAAACTGAAATTTACGCAAATATGAAGAACAAATCAGAGACAACATTCAACGAACACAGTAAATTTAATAATAATTCATTTCCAACATTTACAGAGACGTTATTGCCTGACATTTAGAATCATTCGCAGAGCGCTGATAACTTATCGGGCACCGTCTTAGAGCAAATTCCACGCGCCAACGGCTGAGGAATTCAGCCAGTATTCAACCGCACAAGTTAGATGTGACCACATGCTGTGTGAGTTTTTGTAAATTGAAAGATAAGTTACATAAATTTACCGAACGACTCCCGTACTATTAACGCTTTTGGTGGTATGCAGCCAGTCAATATAGCAAAACAGTATTTCACTGCTAATATCGTAGATACCAGCGGAAAATTGCTCCTATCAGAACACAAATAATGCGAGTACCATGTTCCTGTTTATTTAAAGGACTGCGAAAAGTGGGCTACAAACTGCCTCATTCAGCCTTCCTCAGCACCGTTAAAGTTTTTCCAAATAATCTTGGCATGCGACATACTCGCGCTTTTTTAACATGCAACTCACCTCAAACCCCACAAGCCCCACTAAATGTAACTCTCTGACACCCACTAGTCCATTACTGTAAGTCGCTTATACCCATCCACTCCCAGTTGCGCTTTCTCACTGACTCATTCAGCCTAACTCATTTGTCGTCGTCTCCTCTGTCATAGCCACAGTACCCTTTGTTCTGTCCCACTACTACAGTCTTCTTTCTTCCCTCTTGCTCTCTCTTACTGCTAATATCTCATTCCTTCCTTTCCACTGCTCTCTCTTCTTACTTTCACACCCCTCTCTTCCTCATTGTCATTGTCATATACTCTGTCTGTCACTGTTACTGGCTCTCGCCCACTTCGTCTTTCTCTTTATTCCTCTCCCCTTGGCACTGCCTCCTTCATTCTCTTCCTAGCAATGTTCTGTTACTGTCAACTACGTCCCACTGCCATTGTGTCACTCTCTTTCTTTCATAATGCCATTGTCTTCTTCGCTCTTCCTCTAACGAGAACACTGTCTACTATCTTTAAGTATTTATTACTTTTGCGTGTCTTTACCACTGATACTAACTTCTTCTCTCTCAGCATAAAAAAGTCCGAATACGTCTGCATGTCAAATTTTTGGTAAAATTTTTAAAGGTTCTGGGGTAGGTAGAATGAGGCAGCTGGTACCCCATTTTTCAGTCAGAGTCTTTTAAACAGGAACATATTCGCATTTTTTTGTCCTCCGATAGGAGAATTTTTCCGCTGTTTCCTCCTTTTTCCTGCTGCAGCAGGGCATGTAACTCATATCAAAGTAAATGTGTTAGTCAATGAAATTTAGATAATTTACTTATGTGAAACAAATAACGAAAAACTAATTTTACACCTCAGACCAGACCAGACATGCAAGAATTTTTTTGCTTGTACTTTAGCACTAAAACATGTGGTTCCCAGATGACAACGGAGACACATTACACCATATTTCTCCGTGCTAAGGCGCATTATAAACTATGTTTTCACCTCACACCGGATTTTACGTGCGTGTTTTACGTGGACAGGTAGAGTAACTTTGAACCTCTCTATCTCTAAAACGGATAAAAATATGAAGAAAATTTTCAAGGTTGTTCTAGATCGTGATCTTAGAAATACATCGTAAAAATTACGGCTATTTTCTGTGCTTGGCCGTCTCAGAATGCGTAGCTGGGTTTTGGTACCCAAAAAAAAAAAAAAAGTTTTTCGGGTGTTTCTCGATAACGGATAAAGATTTTTGAATATGGGGAGGTGGTTCTTCTTGATAAATGCCTAGAGAATATATCGTTAAAATTTGAGCAACTTGCTGCCATTATTTATTATTTAAATTTAGCATCACACAGGACTTTAAGTATAGTAGTAGGGTTAATACCAACCTGTGTATCTTGGAAACGGATAATAAAATCGAGAAAATTTTCAAGGCTATTTGAGTTCGGGATCTTAGCAATATAAAACTCAGCCTTTTGCTGTGCATCGCCGTCTTGGAACCCTCGGCTGTGTTTCCGTCCGCTGGTGACGGTGAAAACATTGTAAAAAATCCTTTTTTTGGTGGTTTTCTGAGGAAACGCCCATTGTAATGGTGCCTTCATAGTTCCCATCAAGCCCATCATGGACCACATAAAATGCATAAAGAACCAACCAATTTTCTCCATTTGCCTAAGCAGGAGGAAGTATGTAATGTTCATACTTTGACGCTGTACTGTAGGATAGTGACTCTAAGACGATCCTTCTGTTGGGTACACAAATAGTCCATAGTCCAACGGCTATTCAAAACATTTGACCATGTCTTTTTATCACCAATAGAACCCGAGGTACGAGCACCGGAAAAACCCTTTTTCATGCGCGGCGTTTTGGAACATATGAGGGGAAGCATGCTGTCGCGTGCATACCGAAAATAGATGCTAGAGATTACAGAGAAACAGGTGTAAGCTATAGGGAAAGAGGAGTAATATACAGCACGCAAAAGAAAAAACCGGGCTGGTCTCGGCTTGTTTCTGGCGCCAGCGATTAGCACTGCCGCCATCTTGCAGACGTTCTAATCACCGCGCCGCCGGCACTATCTGGTGCCTTTAGAGTTATCACCTGGCTCCTGACCGCCAAGGTAACAGCGACGAAAATACAGCAGTAAGTTCTCGAGATCGATCCACTGGAAGGGCAAGTACCAAAAAAAGCGACCATTTCTTGAGCTGTGACGTGGATCAGCGGTTCAGGAACTGTGTACCGTAGAACCCAGACTTCTACAATGTTACCGTAATATTGCTCTGGAGAAAACGAAAGATGAGATTAAAAAAAGAAATGATAACAGTCGAAATAATTTGCTCTGAGATTCGTTTTTTTTACGCAAGGAGGATGCAGTAGCATATTTTTCTGTGGGTTCGGAATAATCGCCCAGACTCCAATGTGCGGATAAGCTTGATTACACTGGATTAGATATACTTTTTGTTACATTAATCCATAGTGAGGAGATCCCTCTGGATGTAGAATATGTCAAAGATCAAGAATAATCCTTCTTCTTCTTCTTCTTGCTTTGTATAGGCCAACTAGGACTGCGACATTTATTGAGTAACACATCCACTGGCCATGTTCTTCCATTCTCTCTTCTGTCGAGGAGGCATCTGTCCCCTTTCTTGGTGATTTGTCCTGGAAGCTCACTAACTTAAGCTTTCTCCTGAGAGATGTCTGTCAGTTCCTGCTGATCTTTTATAATTTCCATCAACCACGGTGGCTGTTGGTCTTCCACTTTTGCCAGTGTACGAGTAGCGGACTGGTTCACATGCAGGCAAGTATTCTGTAAACGTGTATGTACAAGGCTAGACATCTATTCCTAGCCACAAAACAAGAATACTTATACATATTAAAAAAATAATTATTCCAATGCTCCTTTCACGGATCCCAAGCGTATGGTTCTCATGGATATCAAACAGGTCAAAAAATCTGGAACGTATTTTCATTTATGAGGTAACACCAAAGTGGTCACAAACAAAGTATATGCACTGAGGTGCATATGCATAGTACAATTCTTGTGCTATCGTAGTCACGCGTCATTAATCAGAAAGCAATTTACAACTCTTAGTTACAGTCATCACGTTACTACAGTGAAGAAGTGCAGAAGTCAGATTTTAAAATAGAGTCACGTTATGGATCATGTTGCACGTATCATCTAATTCATACAACAACAAAAGTTTCGATTACTTCGTTTAAGTAAAAACTGAAAGGAATGAAACTTGTTTTGTAGGTGCTTGCAGTGGAAAATCTACCGCGTATCAAATTCATGCCATTATTGTTCTTGGACTTCGAAATACACAACAGTGGATTCATTCAGGTTAAAGCAGAAAGGAATGAAACTTGCTTTGTAGATGCGTGCTGTGGAAAATGTACCGCATGTCAAATTCTTTCCATTATTGTTGTTAGCCTTGGAAAGACACCACTGTGGAAAAGGTATTTCCAGTTGTTGAGTCTGTCTCAGATGGCACGACCTGATCAGTTTCAACTTTTGTAATGTGCAGTCATCTGATGATAAGGCACAGTACAGGGTGATTATGAGTGGAAAACTCACATAACAGCCTCGTTGTAGCTTTTTGGGATAGTTTCCCAACTGTTGTGTTAAGAGTGTTTCAAGGAAGGTGGAGAAAACTATACTTACCAGCTAACGTAATGCAGTGTGTTTATAAATTAGTCATGCAAAAGGAAGCTTTAATTGCGAAAAGGGTAAATAATTTACAGAAATGTTTGATATAGCACTTTTGAATGCAGTAAGTCTTCAAGTTTTATTCTCGCCTAACATTGTTAGTTCCCAACATTCCCTCTAGGTGGCATCCGCGAATGAGTTATTCCGTCACCATGGAGTCGTACAACGGTGCAGAGCATGGGGAGTGTTGTTTATGGTTTCATGAATCCGAATACGCTGCCACTGTTCACAGACCATTCAGGGCAAAATATCGCAAGCCATTATCTCAGAGACAAACTTGTTATTAAATGGTACAATCATTTCACCGAAACTGGCTTGTATCACATAGGAAATCAGTCTCTTACGCAGCAGTTGAAGAAGTTCGGCAGTACCTGGGCGTGCTTGAACATTATCTAATGTCTCAATTAGAACAGAGTGAGGGCACAGGATTTATTTTATAGCAAGATGGCGCACCATTACATTATCATCACGAAGTTGTCCTGTATCTCTGTAGGAATGTGCCGATTTGAACTGAATTTGCGGAACAATATCCTGACCACCATGACCACCTGATATAACCGCTATGGACTCCTGTGTATGGGATCACGTTAAAGGCGGGGGATTTGACCCTCCGCTTCTGGGAAACGTCGACGAGCTGCGACAACAGATAACACAAGCAGTTGCTTAAATCAAGCTTTAATCAAGCTTACCCAGACGTTGCAGTCTGGGCGATAGTTTCGCACCTTCAGAGAAAAATATGCTGTTCTATCCTACCAGCATAAAAATCTCAGAATAAAGTAATTCTATTACTATCATTTCTTTTTGTAATCTCATCTTTCATTTGCTCAAGAGCATTAAAATGGAAGCTTTCTGGAAGCCTGAATTTCTACTGTACACAGTTCCGGAACAGCTGATCCACGTCACCGTTCAGAAAAAGGGACGCTTTTTCTGTAGCCTTCCTTCCTGTGGATCGGTCTCGTAAATTTATTGCTGCGGTTTCGTCTCCGTTACGTTGGCGGACGGGCGCGAGGTGAGAACTCTAGAGGCACCAGGCGGTACCGGCGGCGCTCTGATTAGAATGTCTGTATGATGACGGCGAAGCTACTCGATGGCGCCGGAAACAAGCTGAGCCGGCCGCCGTGACCGAGCAGCTCTAGGCGCTTCAGTCCGGAACCGCACCGCTGCTACGGTCGCAGGTTATAATCCTGCCTCGGGCATGGATGTGTGAGATGTCCTTAGGTTAGTTAGGTTTAAGTAGTTCTAAGTTCTAGGGGATTTATGACCTCAGATGTAAAGTCTCATAGTGCTCAGAGCCATTTGAACCATTTGAAACAAGCTGAGACCAGACCAGTAGAAAACAAATACATACTAAGCTGGAAGTAGCTTACGTGATTGAAATGTAACTATTGATGGTTTTTGAACTTTTCGTCTACATCTACATCTACATGATTACTCTGCAATTCACATTTAAGTGCTTGGCAGAGGGTTTATCGAACCACAATCATACCATCTCTCTACCATTCCACTCCCGAACAGCGCGCGGGAAAAACGAACACCTAAAGCTTTCTGTTCGAGCTCTGATTTCTCTTATTTTATTTTGATGATCATTCCTACCTATGTAGGTTGGGCTCAACAAAATATTTTCGCATTCGGAAGAGAAAGTTGGTGACTGAAATTTCGTAAATAGATCTCGCCGCGACGAAAAACGTCTTTGCTTTAATGACTTCCATCTCAACTCGCGTATCATATCTGGCACACTCTCTCCCCTATTACGTGATAATACAAAACGAGCTGCCCTTTTTGGCACCCTTTCGATGTCCTCCGTCAATCCGACCTGGTAAGGATCCCACACCGCGCAGCAATATTCTAACAGAGGACGAACGAGTGTAGTGTAAGCTGCCTCTTTAGTGGACTTGTTACATCTTCTAGGTGTTCTGCCAATGAAACGCAAACTTTGGCTCGCCCTTCGTAATGTAAGAGTCGGACCTGTTCTCAATCTATGTTAGTCTGGACATTGCAATTTCGTCAACTGCTACATGTTTTTTCTAGCTCTTGTTGTTTTGATATTGTTTACCATAAATTAATATTTGATGTCGCTTGTGACGAGTTTCCACTAGGTCCCTTCCAATGTTTGCTTGTAGCCATTTAATGACTCAGCTAAAAGTTGTTGCAGGGAGGACGTTCTGGTATCTCGAAAACAACCCTCAATTTCTGTCACAACGCTGTCACATTCAACGTGTAGAAAATTATACCACGTGCACTCAGTCTACGTATACATCTATGCACCACAGTCCATGGCGTGTGACATCTATACACCACAGTCCATGGCGTGTGATGGAGGGTTCTTTGGGTACCACCAGCACTTCGCTCTTTTCCTCTCCCAGGTGAGAATGGTCTTGCGAGAAGCCTCTGTATGCGGACGAATGTCTCCAATTTTACCTTCACAGTCTTTTGTTGACATTCCGTTGATCCTTCTAGGAACGTACGCACTATGAATTTTAATAGAAAGCCACACCGTGATGCAGGACACCTCTCTTTTTGCGTCTGCCCCTGGGGATGTTCAAATGTGTGTGATTTCCTAAGCGACCAAACTGCTGAGATCATCGGTCCCTAGGCTTACACACTACTTAAACTAACTTATGCGAAGAACGACACACACACATGCCCGAGGGAGGACTCGAACCTCCAGCGGGAGGGGCCGCACAATCTGTGACATGGCACCTCAGACCGCTCGGCCACTTCTCCCGGCCCCTGGAGATGGGTGAGTATCTCCGTGTTGGTTTCGTACGTACGAAATGAACCAGTTGCGAACGTGCTGCCGTTCTTTGGATCTTCCCTGTTTCATCAACCCTATGTGCTACAGATCCCAGATAGACGAGTACCGTTAAAGCATTGGTCGAACGAGGGTTTTGTAAGCTACCTCTTTTGTTAGTGGACTATATTTCCCAAGGATTCTTCCAGTGACTATCAGCTTCGCATCTGCCTTACATGGGAGTGGTCGTTCCACTTAACAACTCTCTATATGCCGACTCCTAGATGATCAATGCAAGCGTCTTTCTCCAGTGATGTTCTGCAATCGTATCATCATACTTTATGAGGTAGGGTGGCTGCGGTTGTAGTTGTGCACAGCTCTGAGATACAAAATTAATGTCCCTTTGATCGGAAAACGGAGTGAAGTGCCCAATGCAATCATAAAAATACGCTTTTGAAAGGGCAATGAAACAAGCCGCGCAACGGATAACGTCTTATTAAATCTGAATTTAACAAGGGTATGTCCACCTTCAAAAGATAATAGTCGTGCGTGAAATACACAGGTCAACCACCACACGACACTACATATTAGTTAAGGGAGGCATCTTACTATTAAATGACACATCGATGATCTGCTGAAACGGTTGGGTTCAGGGTTATTGCAAATTTTGGTGATAAATATATCAGTATATTAACCTACTGTGCCTATTTTCATTCACTGCTTTCATATGGCATCATATTTTGGGGCAATTCGTCATTAACAGAGAAAGTATTTATTGTACAAAAGGGTGTAATCAGAATAATAGCAGGAGCCCACCCAAGATCACCTTGCAGTCATTTATTTAAGGAACTCGGGATATTCACAGTACCTTCGCAATACATATATTCACTTATGAAATTTGTTATTAATAACGTGCCCAAATTCAAAAATAACAGTGAAGCGCATAGCTATAACACTAGAACAAAGTATGATCTTCACTATTCTGGATAAGTTTCACTTTGGCATACAAAGGGGTGAAATACGCTGCCTCAAATATCTTTGGTGATTTGCCAAATAGAATTAAAACTCCGACAGATAGCCAACCAACATTTAAAAGCAGATTAAAAGATTTTCTGAATGACGACTCCTTCTACTCAATAGATCAGTTTTTAGATGGAAATGAGCGTTTGGCGTCATTGGCCGGGAGACCCCTTGCGGGGCAGGTCCGGCCGCCGTGGTGCAGGTCTTATTACATTCGACGCCACATTGGGCGACCTGCGAGCTGGATGGGGATGAAATGATGATGAAGACAGCACAACACCCACTCCCTGAGCGGAGAAAATCCCCGACCCCACCGGGAATCGAACCTGGGCCCGTAGGATGGCAATCTGTCACGCTCACCACTAAGCTTATCGGGGTTGACAATTTTTAGATCTGAAGTAGTAACTGTAAAAAATAACAATTAATTATTTTGTGTACAGAAAACTTATGTTAAAGTGACACATTTCACATCATTTCGAAATCTCGTATTCATGAACTATGGAACAAGTATTAATGATTGAATGAATAAAAATGCTCACTTACAATAGATGCTGTTTATTTCCCTTAATATGCATTCAAGTGGGAAAACCTTCACAAGATGACAATGAATGCGAAATTCAAGAAAAATGTATGTTGAACTCCAGTGTTGGTACCAATTTTTGGATCGCATGATGAATACGGCCAGTGGTCAAGTGAAAAGCATATCAGAAAGTGCTAATGGTAAGTGAACTCGGAAGAGCAAACACCGTTCAAAGATACAAAGTGCATCCTGCAACTCAAACAACTGCGGTCATTAATTACCGCAAAGCTGACAAATACCGCGCCGTTGAATTATACCACGGAAAAGCATTACTGCCCGAATCTCGCCAAATAATTTCCAGTGTTCGTGACTGCGTGGCCCCGGTCGTGTCGGGCGGTCCACAGCGTTCTGGACCCATCTTCCCGTGCCCAATCCGGAAGGGTGAAGCAACTCCGTCCTTCCTGTAGGCTGAAGGCAGAGTGTGAGTCTTTACTAAAATTCTAGCTTCTCTCTAGTTTAGGAAAGGCTCCAAGTCAAGTCATCGACCTATGACAGTAACGATTCTGAGCGCCATCCAATCTCCTGCAAACTTTGTCGAAATTGCGACCACTGCCTCAATGAGATTTCAAGATTTCGGCAGAGCACCTGAAGGAGGGAGACTTTTTCTTTTATTTTTAGACAGGGACAAGGGCAGAAAGTAAGCGTCCTTCTAGCCACACTGCAACGCAGCTGGTGAGATGCTGCGTCTTTTAGTTCCCACGGCAGTCCTCCAACTGCCGCTTTCTAAAGTAAAGGTGACATTCCTTCGCACAGCCCTTGCGACTTTGCACGAGTGCTTTGCTAGCCGGCGGACGCGATACCTGCTGTCGTGTTAACATGGCCAGCCACGAGCCCGGGGAACCTGGCTTGACCGTAGGCAAAATGTGGAGTTATACACGCAATTTGCAAGTAGTAATACAAATTACGAAAAGAACTTTTTTTTACTGTCATTTTAACACCTTATCCAAGGTAGGCCAGCAGCGGCAATACTACACCACTCTTCGGCCACAGATATTACAAGTAGAGCATAGGAAGACATAGAAAAACAAAACAAAATGATGGACAAAAAACAGTAGACACACAAAGTAAAAAACATGGGGCCATTCACAGGCGTAGTAAAATAAGAAAAAAAAAAGTTCAGCACAGGTACACGAACATAGGCGACTGAAATAACACACATGAACGATGTAGCATGAGCGATGAAACACTAAGGCACTAACACGATAGCACGCAAAAAAACCGATGGCGATGATCTCTGGCGTGCGAATGTTCACTGTTTGTGTAGGAGTCCGGGGAAAATGTGGGGAATGAGGGACAGGGGAGTATGTAGATGCCAGCGGCAGAGGAGTGGGGAGGGGGAGAAAAGAAGGTAGGGGGGTAGGGGAAGCCCAGGGGGAGAGGAGGGAGGTAGGAAGGGAGGAGGGAGAGAAGGGAGAGAGGGTGCCCTTGGGAAAAACACAGGGGGTGGAAGGGGAGGATCAAAGTTGGTAGGAGGGGTAGATGGAGGAGATGAGGGCATCATCAGGGAGGGGGAGTTAGCCGAAGCCACCTTGGGCGAGGGTATGGAGAGTGGAGAGATGGAGAGCAGGTGGGACATGGGAATACAGGCGCGGCAGCAGACGGGGTTGGGAGAGGATGGGAGAGACAAGCGGGTGAGGGGGATCAAGTTTGTGGGAGATGTAGAGGATCCATATCCGTTCGAGGAAAAGGAGGAGGTGTGGGAATGGAATGAGGTCATACAGGATCTGTGTGGGGGAGGGGAGGCGGAAGTGTTAGGCAAGGCGGAGCACATGGCGTTCTAGGATTTGAAGGGATTTGTAAAAGGTAGGAGGGACAGAGATCCAGGCGGGATGGGCGTAGCAGAAGATAGGGCAGATGAGGGATTTATAGGTGTGGAGGATGGTGGAGGTGTCTAGACCCCATGTGCAGCCAGAAAGGAGCTTGAGGAGACAGAGTCAGGAGTGTGCCTTGGCTTGGATAGTCTGAAGATGGGGGGTCCAGGAGAGGCGACGGTCAAGGGTGACGCCAAGGTACTTGAGGGTGGTGTGAGGGTGATAGGATGGCCATAAATGGTGATATAGAAGTCGAGGAGACGGAAGGAAGGGGTGGTTTTACCTACAATGATCGCCTGGGTCTTGGAAGGATTGACCTTGAGCAACCACTGGTTACACCAAGTGGTGAACCGGTCAAGATGGGATTGGAGAAGGTGTTGGGAGCGTTGCAGGGTGGGGGCGAGGGCAAGGAAGGCGGTGTCATCGGCGTACTGGAGAAGATGGACGGGGGGTGAAGGCGGCGGCATGTCCGCCGTATATAGAAGGTAGAGAAGAGGGGAGACGACGGAACCTTGGGGCACACCAGCAGAGGGGTAGAAGGTCTAGGAATTCGCGTTAAGGATGGTGACATAGGAACGAAAAGAACATATCAGTTACCAATTCATTATGTTAACAGGTCTGGAAGTACTATGAGAGCATGAAAGTATGAACAGAAATACGTTTGGTGGTGGCGCAAGAATAATTAAGCCACCTTACAATACAATAATGGGTCCTTTCTTCCTACTTGTGTGCAATACGTTACATTTGTTTATGTTGAGGGTCAGCTGGCATTCCCTGTTCCGCCCTCTACAGGTCTTCCCGCATTTTGCAACAACTTTCTAGCATTCTGACTTCTCTGTATACAACGGAATCATACGTGAACAACCTTATGGATCTTCTGACATTATCCACATTAATGATGGAAGCTGAAGAAATGGATTAAAGTTTGTGCCGCTGCCAGGACTTGAAACTTGAACCCAGGCTTCCTTACTTGCTAGGCAAGTGTGCTGGCCATTACTATGCCGCATCTGTGCAGATAACACAGCTGCATGGACAGCCCTAGTCCAATGCCCTCCGCCGCACAAACTTCACTTCTTCAGGTTATTTTCGCCTTCTTAAATCGTCACTATTGGCAAGGCTCACTGGTATTGGAACAGCACAACAGTGTTTCACGTACTGTGGAAATCCTGCCTGTACCTCAGGTGCAGGTGATCTGTCAGTGGTGTAATGGCTAGCGCACTTGCCTAGTAAGCAAGGAGAACTGATTCAACTACCGGCTGTAGCACAAATTTTAATTCATTTATTCAGCTTCTGTCATTATCGTAGATAAAGTTGAGACTCAAATGTCTCAAGGGAAAATTTAATTATGTCAGAGTATCCACATTGCTGTTTATATATAGTGTAATTCAGCTACCCCTACTGATAGGTTTTAGTGCAACCTGCAATACCTGCAAAAACTATGCACAAGATTTTCATATTCTCTCCCTCGCCACGTGCAAATTGTTAGTCCTACATAAAAAATGGACACGATATTTTTGTAGGAAATTTAATGTAGTTATATTTTGCACTGAGATGTGTTTTCACTGGAGGCCACATTTTTCGAGTTATTCAAGGAAAACATGTTTAAAGATCATTTTTTTACATTGTTCTTGAATAAATCGAAAAATACGGCCTTTAGCAAAAACATGTCCCAGTACAGAATGTAGCTACACTAAATTTCCTGCATGAAGTCCCTGTTCATTTTTTCTGTGGGATTGATAGTTTGCATGTGGCAAACAAAAGAATACGAAAATCTTGCACGTGGTATTTGAGGGTGTTGCAGGTTGTGTAAAACCCATGGGTAGAGACAGCTGAATCACCCTCTATGTTGTGGAACGTAATGATCTTACAGTACCCTCTTGGGTTATGCTCGAAGTTACTGCAGTGTGTGAACATTTATCTCCATTAAGAATGACAGTTTGTATTGTGTTTGCTAGAAACTCTTCAGTCCAATAACACAGCTGTTCTGGCATTCCTCGTATTTCGTTCATTAGGTGGCACTGTGGAACGATATCAAAGGCTTTCCATATGTCAAGAAACACCGCATCAACCTTAGCACCAGTGGCTACAGCTTTTTGTGTCTCGTATATGAACATACCGAGTTACTTTTCACACGATCGTTGTTTGTGGAATCCACGTTGATTCCTGGAGGAGAGATTTTCGCTGTGTAGAAATGTTAAAATACGGGTGCATAAAACAGCTACATATGGCAGTCCAATAATTTTGAAAGTGCACATTTTTTTCCAGCACAGCCCAAAGCTTATCTGAAGTATGATGTGTAGTAGTGAATCATTTAAATATTGAACCTAAAAATGGTTCAGTCCATCTACGTTGAAAATGTAATACCTACCAAGTCAAGGTATCAGCACTGTACCCCATCAGTCCAAAAAGTTTCGAGACTGGATTAATAAAAAATAGGGAAACATTAATATGGTGGTTCTAATGCTGCAGTTATCCCACATGGTCCCCGCCCCCCCCCCCCCCCCCCCCCCAACTCCTACACTCCACTGAATAGAATGCACAGAGTGTTTATAGAACCAAGTGAAATTGTCAGAGAAGTCTTTCTTTGGGATGTCGTTCAATTGCGCTTCATATTGGCTTGAATATTTGTCACGGCGTCAATGCTTTGACCATTCATGTGAATTTCTGCACTCTCTCGTTTTGTGGTAGGCTCATCACGATAACACCTGTTATAGGCATCCTAGATTATTTTTTCCCATAAAAGAATTATCCAAATTTTGCATTTCAGTCACATCGCGGCAGGAATTCATTTTTATTCGGGAATCAGTATGTGTGGGACAAAGTTTGTACACATGTTTCTGTTTTTTAGAACATTCTGCAGAATGTCTTGAACACTTGATTTAGATATGTTTCTCGACTGCTCACAATGGACTGGTTGAATGCACGTATGTTGTTTACAGTTGTTAGTTCAAGCTGTCACAGTAGTTATGCGCTGACGTCGCTTACACGCGTCTCGGAACTTCTTGGACGGATGGTTTAGGGTTACCGTTTTGTGCGTCTGTTCGATGATGGTTGTACACAATGGGAATGATTGCTCTTTTTTCGATCTGTTACAAATCTTAGCTCCTTGAGCCGGCCGGGTTGGCCGAGCGGTTCTAGGCGCTACAGTCTGGAACCGCGCGACCGCTACGGTCGCAGGTTCGTATCCTGCCTCGGGCATGGATGTGTGTGATGTCCTTAGGTTAGTTAGGTTTAAGTAGTTCTAAGTTCTAGGGGACTGATGACCTCAGATATTAAGTCCCATGGTGCTCAGAGTCATTTGAATCATTTAGCTCCTTGAGCCATCTATGGTAGACCGCGACTAGAGGAGGAGCAAGTTCTTTCGCATACTTCAATTAGAACCGTATAGGTATCGTATTAGGTTCTATGGTCGTACAAAACAAGACCCCTAACAGTGCGTGGCGAAGGATGCTTTTAGCACCGCTATTTCGTCCCTTCCCTGTTCCACTCACTAATGGCGCATAGGAAGAACGACTGTTGGTAAGGCTCCGTATGAGGTGTAATTTCTCTGATTTTCGCTTTGTGGTCACGTTGGGAGACGTGTATCACAGGAAGTAATACGTTGCCCGAACGCTCTTGCAATGTGCGCTCTTGGAATTTCAATAGCAAATCTCTCCGTGTTACACAACGCCTCTCGTGTTACGTCTGCTCCTGGAGTTTTTTGAGCATCATCTATGTAACTCTCTCACGCTTACTAACCGATTTTGTAAGGAAATTCTTTGTTGAATCTTCCCTATCCATTCTGGTTAATCCTCATGATAAGGCACCCGATGTGATGATAACATTACTATCGGTTGAACGAATGTCTTGAAAACCACTCCAGTTCTGGTTAATCAACCTGATAAGGGATTCGAAGTGATGACCAATATTACTATCGGCCGAACGAATGTCTTGAAAACCACTACTTTCGTGGAAGAAATACGTTTCCTTAAGAAATTTCCAAGAATGACAGTCTGGTTTTTGCTGTTCCTAAAACTTGCTTTATACGCTTATTCCATTTTACATCGCTTCGGTCGCTTAGATCTAAGTATTTTGCGGTTGTTAATGTTGCCAGTGGCTTATCTCCAATATCTTAGCCGAACGGTAATAGATCTCTTCGCCTGTTCTAGTTCATTAGATTTCTTCACGCCCAGAGATAACTGCCACTGCTCGAACCAATTGTCGATTCTCTGCAGGCCATCCTACATTTCGTTGCAGTTTTTGTAGCATACCTGTAGACACCGCCGTCGTCCACGGATAACCTCTGGGAACTTCCGTTGTGATCTACTGGATCATTTATAAAGACGATGAAAACTGTTTAAACCGAAAAACTATGGAAGATTGCACGGGACACCAAAACAAATATTTCCTCTGATTTTCAACATAGAAATCACACAGCCAGCCGTTTGCAAATACCTGTTTGATACATTGATCTAGGTTTCGACACCTGTAAGGATGTTTCCATCAGAATGAAATTTGGAGAAGCCGTAAAATTACATTGCGAAGAGTCTGATGTAGTTCCTAGCTAGGCATACGTACCAAGGACTGGAACGAGTTTTATTTTATTTTCATTACATTGCGAAGAGTCTGATGTAGTTCCTAGCTAGGCATACGTGCCAAAGACTGGAACGTGTTTTATTTTATTTTTTTACTTGAGCACATCTGCTCTTAACTCTGACCTTTGCTGTCTCGCTGTGTAATTTTACAGTTTATCAAAATTTCATTCTGATGAAGACATCCTTAGAGGTGTCGAAACCTAGGCAATGTACCAAACACTTACTTGCAACCGTTGGGCTGTGTGATTCCTATGTCGAAATTTATGTGTGGTTGCTGAGAAACAGCCGTGTTTAAAACTGTAAAATTTCCTCTAATGTAATGTTTTCCTGCGATCATTTTTTAAACTGGCAGAGTCAGTTTTCTATGGATCAAAATTAATTAAACCATCAAAATCAGGAAGGTTGCATGGGGCACTGAAAACACTTTTTCCAATATCGTTGCCTGCGATGCACCATTTTACGAGGACATAAAATGTTAATTACAGTATATAAAAACTAACACAAACAATTTTTAATTCTTTATTACCAGGAGACAACAACATTTACAAGACACGATTACCTCAATTACAGTAGAGGTTCAAAAATGCCTTCACTGACTTGTAAACAAAAGTTACACTGGCGGGTGATGTTCTGTGTAACACGGTGAAAGATTACAGGAGTGTCCTTAATTTCTTCTTCTTCTGCTGCTTCTACTACTACCCGGGCAATCAGACCCCGCGTTTTTTAAACAAGACTGCGCATTTCTCCCCACGCAAAAATATGCAGAAATGTCAAATCAAGGAATCGAGAGACTGTGGTAAAGGGCCACCTCCACCAGTCCACTTTTCTGGAATCTGTCGGTTCGAGATTAGTCGCTCAGGACGACTGAAGTGTGCCGGCACCTCGTAATGGTGGAACCAAATGCTCTGTCTCGTAGAGAACGCTATGTCATGCAGCAGATCTGGCAGTTAATGATTTTAGTTTGGTGTGGAACTACAGTCACACTAAACTTTTTTAAAGATATAACCTCCATCTGACTATACAACATGTTTTATTACACAGTGTAGATTTCGGCCTTAGACCGTTATAAGTATCAAAAATCATTAGACACTTGAGTAGAAAACAAGTAACCGTCAAAAGTACCGGGTGATCAAAAAGTCAGTATAAATTTGAATACTTAATAAACCACGGAATAATGTAGACAGAGAGGTAAAAATTGACACACATGCTTGGAAAGACATGTGGTTTTATTAGAACAAAAAAAAAAAAACAAAGCAAAGTTCACAAAATGTCCGACAGATGGCGCTGGACAGCAAAACGTCAGTGATCGTGTGCTCAGCCGCCACTTTCGTCATGCTTGGCATCCCAGGTCCCCAGACCTCAGTCCGTGCGATTATTGGCTTTGGGGTTACCTGAAGTCGCAAGTGTATCGTGATCGATCGACATCTCCAGGGATGCTGAAAGACAACATCCGACGGCAATGCCTCACCATAACTCCGCGCATGGTGCATGCCTCACAGTGCTGTTCACAACATTATTCCTCGACTACAGTTATTGTTGAGGAATGATGGTGGACATATTGAGCATTTCCTGTAAAGAACATCATCTTTGCTTTGTCTTACTTTGTATGCTAATTATTGCTATTCTGATCAGATGATGCGCCATCTATCGGACATTTTTGGTACTTTTGTATTATTTTGGTTCTAATAAAATCCCATGTCATTCCAAGCATGTGTGTCAATTTGCACCTCTCTATCTACATTATTCCGTGATTTATTCAGTTTTCAAATTTATTCACCTGGTATGTATCTTCGGTTTTATAAACCAACTCTGTCAAAAGTAAATACGAGAACATTTGTGTAACAGGCGAATTTACTGGCAATTAGCATGACTTCTTGCCTTGATATGGTTGTGGAATAAAATACTTGCCTTGATATGGTTGTGGAATAAAATAGATGACCAAATCACAGGTTTTAAGCTTCGGAACACAGTACCCGGCAGTGCCCTGGTGAGGAAATTGTAATAATGGTTGCTCTTTATTCACCTAGGTAGGAGATGTGGTCCAATTAAACAGCCACAATCAACATCCGCCCACACATTCACGTAGCGCCGCACTTGATGAGCACGAGTAAATGTGGCGTATGGACTAACCTCACTCCAAACATGCGGATTGTGGGTGATGAAGACCCCCTCACACCCGAAAGTTGCTTCGTCTGTAAACGTCACAGAGGATGGAAATTAGGATGCATTTGATAGTGTTCCAGGTACCACTGCGAAGACCATGCTCTGAGAGGATAATAGTCTGGTTCCAGGTTGTGCTCACGCTGCAAGTGAAGTGGATGTAACAAGTGTTCATGAAGGACGTTTCCTACATTCGTGTGATCCGTCTCCATGTTATGCGCAGCTGCACAAGTGCTGATGGGAGGATCTTGTTCCACATGCCCCAGGCAGCTTACTCAAATTGCGGAGTTCGTATTGTGCGCCTGACTGCAGGTAATCTACTTAATGAACCAGTCTATCGCAGACGTTGATACACAGCAGTAGACGTCGGATGTTGCAGGTTATGGTGATTGGGTTGTTGTTGTTGTTGATAAACCCGCAGTGCTGCTTGTCCGTTGTGGTTCACTATATAGTAAACACCAACCACATCAGTTTACTCACTCCAGGTGTGCCGCCCCATTAGTAAACAAGTACTGTGCTGGCTCAAGACGTACAACTAAATGTGACTGTGAAACAGTTAAACCAACTGAAGAGCGAAGTATGCCCTCTATCGCTACAACAGGAACCGTTGCAACAGCAAATCAATCATTACAACTGAAGAGCGTATACTCCTTCTCCCGTACTAAAAAATGCTCACAAGAAATTATGACATTACAGAAAAATACTTGTTTTGGCTTCTCAGAGTTTGTCGGCTTAAATAATTTTCACCCTGTGTGATGCAAGCTGTAATTGCTCTGTAACACCCCCCTTGGGAACGCTCAAATACACCTCTACATCTGTCGATCAAAATTGGTGCATTTGGGGGACTGAGAATCCGCATTTCGCGATCGAGAAGTCTCTTCACCTTCAACGGGTGACTGTGTGGTGTGCAATGTTCAGTCGCGGAATAATCGGTGTGGGGGTTTGCAAGATGGTTTCATCCCCATTATGCAAAGTGACCGTGATTTCAACAATATGTGATTCATGCAAGACGGAGATCGACCCCACCGAAACATTTTTGATGTCCTGCAGGAGCACTTTGGGACCGCATTCTGGCTCTGAGATACTCAGATGCCACTTGCATGGGCCTTGATTGGCCGCCATATTTTCCGGATCTGAACACTTGTGACTCCTTTTTTTTTTTGGGCTATGTTAGAGACAAGGTTACAGCAATAACCCCAATATCATTTTCTGAGCTGAAAACAGCCATTCAAGAGGTCATCGACAGCATCGATGTTCCGACACGTCAACGAGTCATGCAGAATTTCGCTGTTCGTCTGCGTCACATCATCGCCAATGATGGTAAGGATATCGAACATGTAATAATCTAAATCCGAACGTAATGACGAAGTGACGTTTACGTGTCGAATAAAGTGCGTGCACACCGTAGTTTGTAACTAATCTACGTTTTTTAAAAATATAATTCAATAATTGTGAATCTGTACCAACAACGTTGAGTTATATCTGCCTGGACGTTCTAAAAGCAGTCTCAAATCTGACCCAATACTCGATGAGGTTATATGTTGGTCACTAAACAACAGTGTGAAACTGTATTGAAAGCCTTACGGAAGTCAATGTATGGAGCATCAAGCTGGACGCTGTTGTCTACGATGCTGTGGATTCCATGCACGAACAGACAGAGCTGAGTAATGCAAGATCTCTCTCTTCACAAAATCTGTACCAATGTTTGTACAGGAGAATTTCGTTCTCCAAAAAAAGTCATAATTCTTGGGCATAAAGCATGTTCGATAATTATTTCTACCACACGTCAATGTGAGCATTACATGGATCTTCTTCAGACGTAAAGGTAATGTCGGATTTACCACAAGAGAGAATTATAGGTTAATTTGTTTCAAAATATATATAAACAACCAAATGGATAATGTGGGAAATTACCTGAGGCTTTTTGCGGATGTTGCTGTTGAATACAGAGAAGTCACAATGCTAGAAAACTGTACCGAAATGGAAGGGGGGCTGCAAGGAGTAGCAATTGACCCTCAACATAAACAAATGTACGTATTGCCCATAAATAGGTAGAAAGACCCATTGTTACATGATTGTAGAACAATCACTGGATACAGTCACATCCGTAAAATATTTAGCAGCATGGTGTGCGGAGCGATGTAAAGTGGAACGACCGCATAGAACTAAACACAGGAGAGATAGAGGGCAGACTGAGATTCTCTGGAACAATCGTCGGGATGTGTAGTATACTCACACAGGAGATAGCTTATAAAACCCTCTTCCGAGCAATACCTGAATATTGTGGATATCAAGTAAAACACCTCTCAGCTATCAATTTTCAACCTTATTTTATTTGGCAACCAGTTTCAGAGTTTTACTACATCATCTTCAGGCCCCCGACCGACGTACAGGAAGAACAGACCTCGGTTGTGATCAAAACAGGGGCCAGCAATACTGGTATTAGTAGATATTTGCTTCATTGAACACTTAAATCTATCGATTTCGTTTAGTTACGAACAACGTTTTGAGTAACAGCTGCCTGGAAGTCTTAAGAACAGTAACAAATCCGCCCGATACTCGATGAGATCGTATGTTGATCACTAAACGACAGTGTGAAACTGTACCGAAAGCCTTCTGGAAGTGAATGAAGGGCATCAACTTTGGGCGTAGTAAAACGCAGGAACTGGTTGCCAAATAAAAAAAGGATGAAAATTGACGGTTGGAAGGTGTTTAATTTGAGATCCCCTATCGAACAGCCGAGTCCCGGAACCATCTATAAAAAGAATACTTGAATATCGTTCGTCAGCTTGAAATCAGTACCATATAGGATTTACAGAGGAAAGTCCAAAGAAGAGCAGCACGTTTCGTTACTGGTTCATTTAGTAAGCGCAAATGCGTCACGGACTAGCTTACCCAACTCCAGCTGCAGACGATGCAAGAGAGGCATTTTGCATCACAGCGTGGTTTACTGTTAAAATTCTGAGAGCGTGCGTTCCATGAAGAGTCAACCAACATACAGCTTCCTGCTATGTATATCTCACGGAGAGACCATGAAGGTAAAATTAAAGAGATTCGAGGTCCCACGGAGGCTTACGGAAAATCATTCACCGCGAACCATTCGTGACTGGCACAGGAAAATGGAGCAGCGACACTGCTACACAGTACCCTCCGCCATACACTGTAGGGTTGTTTGCGGAGTGTAGATGTAGATGTACATCAGTTCGGCGACACTGCTAATGTCCTGCCGTGTTTCCAGTCCTTGGTATCCTTCGTTACTCCAGCGCTCTATGATGACCTGCATAATCTCTGCAGAATCTGGCAGGTATCTCATCCAGCCCTCATGCCTTTCGCTAATTGACAAACTGTAATTGCCATTTGGGAAGCATTAGCTTATATAAAATGAAAGCTGCCTTCGAATAGCGTCTGTGTTGAGAAACAATTGTGGTGAACCTTCTCTTTGATTTATCGAATGGAAAGTAATCGTCGATTTTGTCCTTACTGAAAGAACGTTGATTACTGAAACATTTTTGTGTCCTGGGCTCCCAAGACAGCATGCCGCCCAATGTGCTGTACGGCCACGGTAACTGATCCGTTCCTGTTACACACTGGACTCGATTCGGGAGAACGACGGTTTGACCACGCGTCCAGCCGTCCTGATTTAGGTTTTCCGTGTTTTCCCTAAATCGCTTCAGGCAAATGCCGGATGGTTCCTTTGAAAACGCACTGCCGATTTCCATCCCCATCCTTCTCTAAGCTGGTGGTCCCCTCCGCCAAATCAACCCACCCACCAGTTACACAAGTTTCAAAAAAAATGGTTCAAATGGCTCTGAGCACTATGGGACTCAACTGCTGTGGTCATAAGTCCCCTAGAACTTAGAACTACTTAAACCTAACTAACCTAAGGACAGCACACAACACCCAGCCATCACGAGGCAGAGAAAATCCCTGACCCCGCCGGGAATCGAACCCGGGAACCCGGGCGTGGGAAGCGAGAACGCTACCGCACGACCACGAGATGCGGGCACACAAGTTTCCTCATTTGTTTTAGTACTCTGTGGGGCCAGGAGCAGTTTGATTTCATAACATTGTTCAGTTTATTATGATCGCCTTTCCGGAGGCGTGTGACACCAAGAAGCGACGAAATTCGCTGGAAATTCACCCACATCGATGTGGATCTGTTTTTTGAGCTATCTAATTTGTAGGTGGACTACACTTCTTCAGGGGTCTTCCAGTAAACCCCTCTGGTATCCAAGTTGTCGTTCCAGTTTAAATCGGTCCACAAGCCCAGAAACATGGACTGTGGGAAAACGGTAACAGAAGAGAATCGACGCGCTTGAGATGTGGTGCTACAGACGAATGTTGAAAATTAGGTGGACTGACAGGGTGAGGAATGAGGAGGTTCTGTGCAGAATCGGGAAGGAAAATTGATAAGGAAAAGGGACAGGATGATAGGACATCCGTTAAGACATCAGGTAATGACTTCCACATTGCCAGAGGGAGCTGTAGAGGACAGAAACTGCAGAGGAAGACAGAGATCGCAATACATCCATCAAATAATTAAGGACGTATTGAGGACGTATGTTCCAAGTGCCTGAGATGAAGAGGTTGACACAGGTGAGGAATTCGTGGCGGTCTGCATCAAATCAGTCAGAAGACTGATGACTAATAAAAAAAAAAGGCATACTCTTAGACATTTTTGGATGTAACTGTACTTGGAGATTGTTCTCCAATCGTGTAATCATACAATGAAGGGAAGACCGCAATTTGACTTGGGAGTTAGTGTCAGTGTGCTAGTTTAAGTGTCTGCTTCGACTGGAATTTTTGTTCCATTTGTCAGACTGTTCAAGTATCTATGTATGTATGTATGTGTGTATGTGTGTGTGTGTGTGTGTGTGTGTGTGTATTCATTTCCCCGGGAGCTGGAAAGTCCATAGCATTTGTGCCATCCATAATTTCGCAACGCCCAGCGCCCAGCAAATGAACGGCTAGCTCATAACAGAATGGTTGACCGTTGGCTGGTCTCCTTGTCCAAGGGTCGAGTGCTGTTATGATGAGAACCCGATTCGCGCTCGTCAGGTGGTATCAACGTAGCCGGTACGGTGCCCTTGGCAACAGGTAGGATTGGCACACGTGTTTAGCGATTCGTGAAACCACTTGGTCACACAAGGTAACTGTCTTCACGCCGGCGCCATTTCGCATAACCGACCATAGCGACAACGAGGCGTTCGTACTGTTAATAGTGATGAACTTGTTGTAAAAGTAATCTTAGGATACACGAGGATCGTCCGTCACAGAAGTATTTCAAGCCACCAAAAACTCAAAACCTGACAGGCCATGGAAAATGTTACTTATTCATACATTACTCAAAGAGGTGGATGAAACAAAATGTAAACAATTACCACATCTCTCCTGCCAGTGACGTACAAAAACCTCTTTAAAGATTTGCAAAACAGATTGGAAAATGAAATGGAAGGAACAATTAGAAGAATGTCAGAGAGTGTTTAACAGGGGAAAGTAATGTGTGCAGGTACATCCACATGATACTCCGCAAGCCAGCGTACGGTGTGTGGCGGAGGGTACTCTGGAACCAGTGTCACTTCTCCATTTTCTTGTCCCACTCGCAAACAGAGCGAGGGAAAAATGTCTGTTTGCATGCCTCCGTATGAGACCTTATTTCTCGTATCTTATCTTTGTGCTCCTTACGCGCGATGTTTGTTGGTGGCAGTAGAATCTATCGGCGGTCAGCCTCAAATGCCGGTTCTCTAAATTTTCTCCAAAGCGTTTCTCGAAAAGAAGTCGCCTTCCCTCTAGGGATTCTCATTTGAGTTCCCGAACCGTCTCCGTAATACTTACGTGTTGTTCGAACCTACCGGTAACAAATCTAGCAGCCCGCGTCTGAATTGCTTTGATCTCTTGCTTTAGTCCAACCTGGTATGGATTCCAAACACTTAGAGCACTTTACAGGTGAACCACTCTTTCGTAAAATTCTCCCAATAAATTGAAGTCGGCCATTCGCCTTCCCTACCACAGTTCTCACATGCTCCTTCCATTTCATATCGCTTTGCAACGGTACGCCCAGATAGTTAAACGACTTGACTGAGACACTAGCAGAACACTAGTAATTCTGTAACTGAATATTACATGTTCGTTCTTCCTATTCATCCACATAAACTTACATTTATCCACGACCTAGCTGCCATTCATCACACCAACCAGAAGATGATGAAGATGTTTGGTTCGTGGGACGTTCATCTGCGCGGTCATCAGCGCCCGTACACAGTTCCAGTTTTTACACAGTTTATTTTCTTTTCAGAATCCAATCTAGTCACTCTCACAAATGATGATGAAATGATGAGGACTACTCAAACACCCAGCCCCGGGCAGAGAAAATCCCCATCCCGGCCGGGAATCGAACCCGGGACCCCGTGATCCAGAGGCAGCAACGCTAGCCCCCCCCCCCCTTTTTTTAATTCTCGTTTTGTTCTGTATTGGTCGTTGAATTTGTTCGTGGTGGACGTCCGAAGACACTTGTTCAGGTTGTTCGTTGACCCGTTTACTCAGTTTTTTTTTATTACAGAGGGGAGATAAACCGTCTGACCGAACACGCTGAGCTACCGTGCCGGCAGCCCCTAGAACACGAGCTGCGGACATCACACTGGCCAGAATTTTTATGTATGACGTCTTGTATCTTCCTACAGTCGCTCAACTTCGACATATTACCGTGCACTACAGCATGATCAGCAAACAGCCGCAGATTGCTGCCCACCCTGTCTGCCAAATCATTTTTGTATGTAGAGAACAACAGCGGACTTATCACACTTCCCTGGGGCACCGCTGACGATACCCTTGTGTCTGATGAACATTCGCCGTTGAAGACAACATACTGGGTTCTATTACTTAAGAAGTCTTCGAGCCATTCACATATTTGTGACTTTATTCCATATGCTCGTACCTTCGTTAACAGCCTGCAGTGGGGAACCGTGTCAAATGCTTTCTGGAAATCTAGAAATATGGAATCTGCCTGTTGCCTTTCATCCATAGTTCGCAGTGTACAGGGTGATTCAAAAAGAATACCACAACTTTAAAAATGTGTATTTAATGAAAGAAACATAATATAACCTTCTGTTATACATCATTACAAAGAGTATTTAAAAAGGTTTTTTTTCACTCAAAAACAAGTTCAGAGATGTTCAATATGGCCCCCTCCAGACACACGAGCAATATCAACTCGATACTCCAACTCGTTCCACACTCTCTGTAGCATATCAGGCGTAACAGTTTGGATAGCTGCTGTTATTTCTCGTTTCAAATCGTCAATGGTGGCTGGGAGAGGTGGCCGAAACACCATATCCTTAACATACCCCCATAAGAAAAAATCGCAGGGGGTAAGATCAGGGCTTCTTGGAGGCCAGTGATGAAGTGCTCTGTCACGGGCTGCCTGGCGGCCGATCCATCGCCTCGGGTAGTTGACGTTCAGGTTTCATAACTAACCTTTTTCGTAGGACTCTCCATACAGTTGATTGTGGAATTTGCATCTCTCTGCTAGCTCTGCGAGTCGATTTTCCTGGGCTGCGAACAAATGCTTGCTGGATGCGTACTACATTTTCATCACTCGTTCTCGGCCGTCCAGAACTTTTCCCTTTGCACAAACACCCATTCTCTGTAAACTGTTTATACCAACGTTTAATACACCACCTATCAGGAGGTTTAACATCATACTTCGTTCGAAATGCACGCTGAACAACTGTCGTCGATTCACTTCTGCCGTACTCAATAACACAAAAAGCTTTCTGTTGAGCGGTCGCCATCTTAGCATAAACTGACGCTGACGCCTAGTGAACAGCGCCTCAAGCGAACAAATGTACAACTAAATGAAACTTTATAGCTCCCTTAATTCGCCGACAGATAGTGCTTAGCTCTGCCTTTTGTCGTTGCAGAGTTTTAAATTCCTAAAGTTGTGGTATTCTTTTTGAATCACCCTGTATAATGTGAGAAAAGAGTGACCTGAGTTTCGAACGAGCGATGCTTTCTAAAACCATGCTGATTCGTGGACATAAGCTTCTCAGTCTCAAGACAGTTTGTTATATTCGAACTGAGAATATGTTCAAGGGTCCTGCAGTGAACCGATGTTAGGGATGTGGGTCTGTACCTTTGCGGGTCCGTTCTTTTACCCTTCTTATATACTGGAGTCACCTATCGTTTTTCCCGGTCGCTTGGACTTTGTACTAGGTGACAGATTCACGATAAGGTAAGGGGCCAATGCCTCTTGTAGAGCCGATTTGGGGTTCTGTAAGGACCTGATGATTTATTTGCTTTCGGATCTGTCAGTTGTTTCTCTACGCCTCTGATTGCTGCCTCTGGATCATGGGGTCCCGGTTTCGATCCCCGGCGGGGTTGGGGATTTTCTCTGTCCGGGGACTAGGTGATTGTATTGTCCTCATAATTTTATCATCATTATCATTCCTGACAGTGGCTAGATTGGACTGTGTGAAAAGGTGGACTGTGTAAGAACTGGAACTTTGTACGGGCGCTGATGACCGTGCAGTTGAGCGCCTCACAAACCAAACATCATCATCATATACGCCTTTGATGCTTATTGCTATGTCGCCCATACGTGAGTCTATCCGATGGTCAAATGAAGTTATGTTTGTACGTTTCTCTTGCGTGAACGATTTCTTGAACGTGAAATTTAAAACTTCGGCTTTCGTTTTGCTATCTTCGACTGCCACACCAGACTGGTCAACAAGGTACTGAACGGAAGCCTTAGACCCGCTTAGCGATTTTACGAAAGACCAGAATTTCCTCGGGTTTCTCTGCCAGATTTTTTGCTAAGGTGTGGCGGTGCTAGTTGTTGTAAGCTTCGTGCATGGATATTTTCACAGACGCATGAGGCTCCACTAACCGTTGCTTGTCGTTATTTGTGCGTTCTCTTTTGAACCTTGAGTGGAACAGCCTCTGCTTTCTCAGCAATTTCCGAATTTCATTAATAAACCACTTACTATACACAGAACCCTCCTGATCACGATTTACAATCTGTTTAACTTTCCTGTACGCCCATCTCATTGAAATTAAGTGATGCCAATTCACTGTCTAAGTGAGATGCTAAGAACGGCTTATCTGCTCTATTTATCAGAAACACTCTCCTAGTCTTCTTGACTTTCGTAACCATAGTTGCTATAATGACATAATGATCGCCAATCCCCGTTTCTATACTGACACTGTCGCTAAGGTCCGGATTGTTTGTAGCTACAAGTTCTTAGAAATATCCATTGTGTGTGGGCTGCCGAGCTAGCTGCTCAAGAGAGTTTTCAGAAAACGTGTTCAAAAGTATTCCCGTATCCGGCAATGGATCCATATACATCCCGGTCTATACTCGGTAAGTTAAAGTCGCCTCCAGCTAATATTGCATGACCTGGGTATTTCCGCGCTACTGACCATCGGCTTTCTTTGAATGACTCCAGAACTATCACAGCGGAAACGGTGGCCGGTAAAAACATCCAACAATTAACTTGGTTTCACCTATTATACGCGACCAGATGACTTCACTGTTACACTCAATTTCTGTCTCAATAGAGACAATATTTTTTTTGAACTGCAATGAACACTCCCCCTTGTGCTGATTTTGTGTACATAATAATAAAGGGTACATAAAGAAAGAGATTAATAGAAATCAATTATCTTCAATTAAAGCCCAAATTTTGGAATTTTTATAGTTTCTTCGTTTGAGTCCGTTTTAACGTGAACTTACTTCTATGTAGTCGTGATCTACACACTCCTGTTAGTTGCTTCTTCTTCTTCCGACGACGCAAGATTTATTCTTACCCACTTAGGTAACAGCTTTTAATCGGGCTTCTTCTTCCGATGTAGGCCGCTGACAGTGAGATGATGCGCGGAAGAAAGGAAAACTTTCGTGGTTTTTGCACAAATACTAATTATTATTCAGACAACACAAATGGCTACCATACACATCTTACAAAAAATACGTCTTCTCCACTCGAGAACTAAAGACAGAGTCTCTTTATTTTTTTATCATTTGTTATCCGCCTTCCGGCGTAGCAAAATATATCTTTATCGGCGCTTACAGCGGCCAAGCTAATTATTATCATTTGTTTTAAATTTTTGTCGTAGCTTGTTGGGGCTTTTCCTTATGTACCCATACACCCTCCTATGGCTTCTAACCTGTCTTTCTGATTTACGTTCCACGACTCGATAAATATCTCAGTACTTCCACTAAGGGTTTCAAAAAGCTCTCAGTTTCATGAATAATTTGAACGCGAGAATTTTCATGGAGGGCAGTAAATTCGGGAACTTTATTACGAATACGTCGAAGGCTTACTGATAAAATTTTGACAGTCGATGTGTCTTTTCTCTGAAACTAAAGCTTACTTATAAGAAACTTGTCGTCTATAGAGGTGCACTGTTTAGTATCCTAGAAGAATTTTGAGCTGACAATAAAACAATGGCAGTCTTCAAGCGAGCCTTAACTAACACATTTTCCAGACTTAAATTTGTAGGTGAAATATCAAAACCTTTCTATATTTAAGCAGAAGTAACTTCTATTGAATGTTCCACTACTCTTCCAAGTGACGCAGATACACGACATCATTTTTCAATATAGTCATCGAGTCTCTATAACCAACGGTACGTAATACCAACCGTTCAGCATCTCTACTACAAAAATCGTCTCTTTGGTCACGGAGCCTTTCGAGAACCCCTGTGTCAGCATTCTAATCGTTGGAAAATCTACGATTTCTGCGAATCAGCTGCTCGATTGCGTGGATATTGACGTCTGTGGTCGATGTCGGTGGCCTTTCTTCCCGACCAGCATCACCAACCACACCTGTGCGGCCTTTTTCAAATTGTTGGTGCCATTTTGTTGTGGCTGGTGGCAACACTGCATTTGGTTCATATACCGCCAAATTTTCACGGTGAATCTGTGCGAAATTTAGTCGTGTTCTCACAATAAACGCAGTGTACCGCGTACTTTTAACTCTGAAGCACGTTCAACAGAACTGTGTCCGCAGAAACCCCAGAGTGTGTACCCTTTTATCACACTGCACCACTCTTCTTGCGCAATGGACTTAGGTTTTTGAAGTATGTATGATGGAATGAGGAGAAAATAACTGCAGCCCAGCTTTTCAGGACAGCGCTCCATTTTAAATGCTGGATTTTACCAGCTAGGCTACGAAGTTCTTGATGGTCTCTCTCTCATTCATATGGTCTAGCTTTCTAAGACTTTTTCTTGTTAACGACACTGAGCAGTAAGCTGAAACGAAGTAATTTTGCAGGCAGTACTGTTCCACTCCGGCACAGTTTTAATCTGCCATGAAGCTTAAAACCTTTTCGAGCACTGCTGTGTACAGATTCATTCTGGAAACAAGCCTTGGGCTGCAGCTAAGCCGTTTCTCGACGATAGCCTTCCTTTCCGGAATACCAGTGCAGCAAAGTAAGCAGCGGATATGCGTTGGCTCGGTTGAGGTTGTGAGGGCGGGAATAGTAAAGAATTTATATGTTTGATAATAGAATAAAAGTGAAAAGTCTAATGAAGATGTTACAAATGTTAAACAAAGGATGAAAATGATATAACAATGAGTACATCGAGAAACTTCAAAGAAGAGCAGCGCTTTTTCTACTATCGAGAAACAGGGGAGAGAGTGTTACGGACATGATACAGGATCTAGGGTGAATATCACTGAAACAAAGGCGTTTCTCGTTGCGCTGGAATCTTCTCACGAAATTTCAGTGTCCAACTTCCTCCTCCAAGTGCGAAAATATTTTGTTGACACCGAACTACATAGGGAGAAACGACCATAGTAATGAAATAAGGGAAATCAGATCTCGCACGGAATGATATAGGTGTTGGTTCTTTCGCCGGATGGAGTGGCCGAGCGGTTATAGGCGCTACAGTCTGGAACCGCGCGACCGCTACGGTCGCAGGTTCGAATCCTGCCTCGGGCATGGATGTGTGTGCCGTCCTTAGGTTGGTTAGGTTTAAGTAGTTCTAAGTTCTAGGGGACTGATGACCTCAGAAGTTAAGTCCCATAGTGCTCAGAGCCATTTGAACCATTTGTTGGTTCTTTCCGAGAGTTGTTCGAGAGTGGAATAATAGAGAATTATTGTGAAGGTGGTTCTATGAACCCTCTGCCAGGCACTTACGTATGAACTTTTTATACGTGGGATTCACAGTCATGTAGAACTTTATAAAATACATCATATTCACGCCAATGACTGTAACACTTCCTTTATTTCACGATTGCAATTTCGGCCGTAGGCCATTATCAAGTGCAGTTTTTTATGGCTTTCAGCCATGTCAACTTAAAGTGTCATTTTAAGGTGACGTGGCTGAAAGACACAAAAATCTGCACTTGATAATGGCCTACGGCCGAAATTGCAATCGCGAAATAAAGAAAGCGTTACAGTCACTGGCGTAAATATGATGTCTTTTATAAACTTACGTATGATTTGGAGAGTATCCATGCAGATGTAGATGCAGAACAGCGAAGCGTGATTGGGTAGTGAAAACCGAATATGTGTCGCAACATAAAATCCGTTAAAGAGTAATTTATTACTCCGCATCCACTGTAAACACTGACACAAATACACGTGGCTATAATTTGCGAAAGGTACTGTTTGTTTGTTAAGCACATGCGAGGTCACCATATCCGCCTAAACTGCATTTATGAGAAGGGAAGATGTAACAAGGATGCGCAGACGCTATGATACAATGCAAAGCACTTGATCCTCCTCAAACAACAGGAAACAGAGTAAACAGAAGAAAGTTCTACTTATGCCACAAGACTGAAATTGTGCGAATTGTCGAAACAAGCGAAATAGCCTCAAAGAGAAACAAAAACACAGATGCTTGTATTCTGTTGCTGACGTTGGAAACATTTCACATATATTGATTTACTCCTTGTTTGAGTAAGATTCCTGGAACGTAACCGAGCATTGGTTAGCACACTGGATTCTCGTTCGGGAGGACGGCGGTTCAAACCCGCGGTCGGCCATCCTGCTTTAAATTTTCCGTGATTCCCCTAAGTCGCTTCAGGCAAATGCCGGGATGATTCCTTTGAAAGGCCGACTTCCTTCTCCATCCTGCCCTAATCCGATGGGACGATGACCTCGCTGTTTGGTCCCCTCCCCCAATTCAACCATCCTAATGCGATCACCGATGACCTCGGTGTTTGCTCCCCTCCCCCAAATCAACTAACCAACCAACGTGGAACGTATGTTACTGAGTTTGGTTTCAGCGAAGCTCTACCACCACTAATATAACTACTCGCAGTGGAAGTAGTTTTATTCATCTCTGGATCAGATTTATGAGGATATTGGAAATGTTATCGTATTTAGTGTTTCAAAACAGAATAAGATAATTCATGTATATAGGCTTTTGCGCACTTACAGGTTTAGTTTGACAAGGTTGGAAGAAGTAGCTGGCAGTGAATTTATAGCAGGAACCATCTCGTCATAAGCCTGAAGTAATTTAGGACGGAAAACGTGAATCAGGATAGCCAGATGAGCTAAGAGCATCTATCCTCCTGAATACAAGGCCAGTGTGTTTAAAACAGTGTAGCATGACTCTGTTTACACCTAGAGGTGTTTTATTAATATTAGTTACTTTGCTACATTTTTAGTACTCACCTTCTCTGCTACATTTTTTAGCACACAGCTATTTGATTAAGAAAAAAGCTATTGTTAATGCTGTTTTGTTTACTTTCTTACAAAAAGCTTATTTGATAAAGTGAAATCTAGTGCTACTCGGTTCACTCTTTTCTCAACACCAGTCACTGCACACACACACACACACACACACACACACACACACACACACACACACCCTATCCGCTGGCAACAGTTGCATATCGATGAAGTATGTTTTTTATTTTGTGTGTCCCTGCTTCCCATTTGCATGTCTGAAACACTGAGGCAGCATCCCTCCGTAATCAGTAAGACGACGAGCCAAGAAAGAAGAAAACGTGATAGTATTATCGATTTTAGAGTGTTGGAATGAGGTTATGGAGATAAAAAAGTTGTACTGCGAAACAGTGTTGTGAAATGACGGAGGAGTTTTGTTTCATTTACAGGTGTTACATTTCTTTTTACCACACACCGAAACTGTTCTTCTGTTGCCTAAGAACCAAATTGTTATTAAAAGCAGAAATCTCCGGAAGCAAACAAATGATTTTTCTCATTTAGTCGATTTGGGCTTCTGGTGGTAAACATCCACGGATTCTATTAGCCGTGATGTTCTTCTGTCGCGTGTACAGTGCATCTGGTTAGCGACAAGGGTTTACGTTTGAGCGCTTTGTGCAGTGCTGTCAAGGAGAGTGTTCCAAAGTCATCGTGAAGTGGGATAGCAGACACTCTAGATACGGCAGTTGGCACTATCTAAAGCCCGAGAACAAGAAGGGCGTTGTTGAAACGTCCTTATCTATTTATGACAGATGACGTGTTACTTGTTGATAGGTTTCTCTGGAATCTGTGGTGAGAGTAAGGACGGCATTAAGCGTATCTAATGTAAAAGCAAATATGAGAAATTGACATTCTGTTGAACGAGAGAACGTCATCAACTTGACCTCGCATTTTAAGGAGAAAGAAGCGCACTTGCAATAAGTCAGACCCAGCAGTCGACCTTGCTCGAAAATTTGAGTAATAATTTTGATAAGCTACCTCAATCCTCATTCTGTCTCCCACGGCAAAAATTTTGGCATGAGAATATATTCGCGTTATTTGAACACACAACATTCTCAATTCTTTTATCCAGTCTCTATATAATCAGCAACTCTCTCTTATTGCCACGGTCTTCATATAGATGTCACTCTTCCACTGTCTCTTTTTTCTTCCATTGATTCACAGTATTATCCCACTGCCACTGCCTCCTCTCTCACTCTTCTACCATACCTCAGCAGCTCACAAGTTCTAGGGGTCGCATTCCGCGTCGAAAGTCTGTTAATTCCCGTTGTGAGACTATATGGTAATGAATGGGTATCTGTTTCATTCGCCCAGTCGCTGAGTTTGCGATACTAAACACTGAGAAATTGAGGTCAAATAGCATTACTCATTATCATTCTCTTTAACCACTGTCTAACAATGTTGTTTGATTTTATTACTTAGGCTGTAGATGTTGAGCGAGTTGCATGTATCTTATCATTATTGTGCCTTTCTTAACCAGGATCCCGTGTCAACAGCCACTCATACTGTCATAGACCTATAAAGTTCACCACAGGTTTTTCTTCACTTTAGTTACCGTCTTCCTTTATTTTTGTTTGGAGAAATAAGTCTACTGACTGGTTTGATGTGGCCCGCCACGAATTCCTCGCTATTGCCAACTTCTTCATCTCAGAGTAGCACTTGGCAAACTTCGTCCTCAATGAATTCTTGATTATATCTCAAACTCTTTCTTTCGCTACAATTTTTACTCTTGGTAGCTGCCTCTAGATCCTCGGAAGTTATTCACTGATGTATTAACAAATGTTCTGTCACCCTGTCCCTTCTTCTTGTACCTCTCACCGATTCTGCGGCGAACTACCTCATTTCTTATTAACCCAGCAACTTTTAAATTTTATTCTGCAGCACCACATCTCAGATGCTTCGATTTTCTTCTGCTCCGGTTTTCGCACAGTCCATGCTTCACTATCAATCAATGCTGTGCTCCAAACGTACATTATCAGAAATTTCTTCCTCAGATTAAGACCATTGTTTGATAGAACTTGACTTCTCTTACCCAGAAATGCCATCTTCGAAAGTTTATCTGTAACTTAATTTCTGCTTTTGATAATTACTGCCGGCCTCGGTGGCCGAGCGGTTCTAGGCGCTACAGTCTGGAACCGCGCGACCGCTACGGTCCTGCCTCGGGCATGGATGTGAGTGATGTCCTTAGGTTAGTTAAGTTTAAGGAGTTCTGAGTTCTAGGGGACTGATGACCTCAGAAGTTAAGTCCCATAGTGCTCAGAGCCATTTGAAAATTACTTCTGTCTGTCTTCCGTTTACTCTCAATCCATATTCTATACTTATTAGACTGTTCATTCCATTCAATACGTACTGTAATACGTCACTTTCACAGAGAGTAGCAATGTCAACAGCGAATTTTACTTACCATTGATCTACATCTACATCTACATCTACATTCATACTCCGCAAGCCACCCAACGGTGTGTGGCGGAGGACACTTTACGTGCCACTGTCATTACCTCCCTTTCCTGTTCCAGTCGCGTATGGTTCGCGGGATGAACGACTGTCTGAAAGCCTCCGTGCGCGCTCTAATCTCTCTAATTTTACATTCGTGATCTCCTCGGTAGGTATAAGTAGGGGGAAGCAATATACTCGATACCTCATCCAGAAACGCACCCTCTCGAAACCTGGCGAGCAAGCTACACCGCGATGCAGAGCGCCTCTCTTGCAGAGTCTGCCACTTGAGTTTATTAAACATCTCCGTAACGCTATCACGGTTACCAAATAACCCTGTGACGAAACGCGCCGCTCTTCTTTGGATCTTCTCTATCTCCTCCGTCAACCCGATCTGGTACGGATCCCACACTGATGAGCAATACTCAAGTATAGGTCGAACGAGTGTTTTGTAAGCCACCTCCTTTGTTGATGGACTACATTTTCTAAGCACTCTCCCAATGAATCTCAACCTGGTACCCGCCTTACCAACAATTAATTTTATATGATCATTCCACTTCAAATCGTTCCGCACGCATACTCCCAGATATTTTACAGAAGTAACTGCTACCAGTGTTCGTTCCGCTATCATATAATCATACAATAAAGGATCCTTCTTTCTATGTATTCGCAATACATTACATTTGTCTATGTTAAGGGACAGTTGCCACTCCCTGCACCAAGTGCCTATCCGCTGCAGATCTTCCTGCATTTCGCTACAATTTTCTGATGCTGCAACTTCTCTGTATACTACAGCATCATCCGCGAAAAGCCGCATGGAACTTCCGACACTATCTACTAGGTCATTTATATATATTGTGAAAAGCAATGGTCCCATAACACTCCCCTGTGGCACGCCAGAGGTTACTTTAACGTCTGTAGACGTCTCTCCATTGATAACAACATGCTGTGTTCTGTTTGCTAAAAACTCTTCAATCCAGCCACACAGCTGGTCTGATATTCCGTAGGCTCTTACTTTGTTTATCAGGCGACAGTGCGGAACTGTATCGAACGCCTTCCGGAAGTCAAGAAAAATAGCATCTACCTGGGAACCTGTATCTAATATTTTCTGGGTCTCATGAACAAATAACGCGAGTTGGGTCTCACACGATCGCTGTTTCCGGAATCCATGTTGATTCCTACATAGTAGATTCTGGGTTTCCAAAAACGACATGATACTCGAGCAAAAAACATGTTCTAAAATTCTACAACAGATCGACGTCAGAGATATAGGTCTATAGTTTTGCGCATCTGCTCGACGACCCTTCTTGAAGACTGGGACTACCTGTGCTCTTTTCCAATCATTTGGAACCCTCCGTTCCTCTAGAGACTTGCGGTACACGGCTGTTAGAAGGGGGGCAAGTTCTTTCGCGTACTCTGTGTAGAAAAGAATTGGTATCCCGTCAGGTCCAGTGGACTTTCCTCTGTTGAGTGATTCCAGTTGCTTTTCTATTCCTTGGACACTTATTTCGATGTGTTGTCCAGGGTTGTCCAGAAAGAAAGTTCCGATCGGTGGCGAAATGGAAACCACTGGGAAAATCCGGTAAAGCTTTGCACAGATGTGTTGGGCAGTGTCTCTAGTATACCCGTCGATCGTGTCGCGTCGCTCTTTTTAGTTTTGAGTGAACAGTGAGCACGTAAAGATGCGCAGGGAATTGCGTCTCCCGCCAAGTATGAGGGCCTGGTTAGAGATTTCGCCTGTGCCATGCAGCCCACATAACACAACTGTCGAGCAGTTCCTTCTTCATGCCCATTCTCGGCCGTACCCTGCAGGGCCAATGAAGACGCTCCTGCAGCGTTTCCGGTGAGAAGTGTTTGATCACCCACAATACAGTCCGTAATTAGCTCCCCCTGAATCTCATCTCTACCCACAACAACCGCTGGCTATGGAGACAAAATTTTTCCACAGACAACGAGCTGCAGACCAGTGCAGATAACTGGCCGAAAGCACAAGCGGCTGCTTTCTATGACGAGGATATCGGAAAGCTGATAGAACACTACGACAAAACTCTAAGTTGGAGTGGCGAATATGTAGAGAAGTAGGTGGAAGATGTACCTAACTGTTGCAAATAAAACGCTTCTGGTTTTCACTGTGGTTTCCATTTCGCGACCGATCGGAACTTACTTTTTGGACAACCTTCGTATTTTTTCACCCTGAATTTTAGTGTCATACTTCCATCTCTCTTTTATTTCCGTCACTGCTTCTTCGGTGTATAGGTTTAACCTAGAGGTGAAAGGCTACATCTGTCTCTTACAACTTGTTAATCCGAGCACTTCGTTCTTGGTCTTATTGTTCCTCTTGGCTGTTGTAGAAATTACTTTGTACACTCTAAGACAAAAAAGGACGCACCATGAAGGAACTATCCGAATGAGACGAAAATCGGTAGAAGTGATGTGCAGACAAACAAATGATTAAAACTTCAGAGTAATTGGACGATATATTCAAAAGAAAGAATTTCACGTCTAGCCATTAAGCAAGCAGTTATTTGGCTTGGTACTGATTGATAGGGTTGTTGGATGTCGTCCTGAGGGATACCGTGCCGAATTATGTACAATTGGCGCATTAGATCGTCGAAATTCAGAGATGGTTGGAGGACCCTGCCCATTTGCTGCAAGCGTTCTCAGTTGGGGAGAGATCCGGAGACATTGCTGGCCAATATAGTGTTTTGGAACCCGTCCCACCTGGCTGCCGGCCGTTAGGCGGGCTACAGCCAGGTTGGTATCCCACCCCTGTCTGAGGCGTGGGCAAACAATTCTTTGCTGGTCATCAGACCTCAGTTCGAAGCACTGTTCTTCACTGGAGACAGTTCTATTCCAGTCAATGAGATTCCAGTCCAAAGACATGTCTGGAGACGGCCCAGAAAGCGGTGTGATAACAGGCTGAGTGTCTCCCGTCGTAGGGCTCGATAGCCAGGAGTGACGGTCAGGGGTGCCTCTTCATTTCATAGCAGGACACCCTTCAGTTTTAGCCGAGCTGTCTAAGGCGCTGCAGTCGTGAACTGTGCGGCTGGTCCCGGCAGAGGTTCGAGTCCTCCCTCGGGCATAGGTGTGTGAATTTGTCCTTAAGATAATTTAGGTTAAGTAGTGTGTAAGCTTAGGGACTAATGACCTTAGCAGTTAAGTCCCATAAGATTTCACACACATTTGAACATTTGAACCCTTCGGTTGTCATCCGGAGCACCCTTGCAGCGCAGCGGTACGCAGACGATATTCTATGCCCCGATTTGTTTCCTGAGCCGTGCTGGCCCCGACTTATGCGTTGGTTTAAACCTTGACTGTTACTCTGCGTTTGGTTTCCCGCGGTTATTGCAGTTATGCTGTGGTTCTTCCTCTTTCTACGTGTGGCAGCAGCGGTATGTATCGATATTCGTACCTTGTACTATCTTTGGTCTGGTGCTTATAGTTTCCGGCTAGCCGGTGTGCGGCAGTCGGTCGGTTGGTGTGGATCAGCCAAGAAATCTCTGCACGGCGCAGTGGGCCGGGCGTGCTGGCGGTCTCTACGCAGTGTCAGAGTGTGTGGGAGCTGTTCCGATTGCTACGAGGTTCCTGTCTCACCGACCCAGGACATCAAAGTGGAGTGGTGATTTAATTACCGAAGCCAGTCTGTTCACACTGTGTCGTTGATTTTCATGGTTGGCTGTTGGGGGTATTCCCGTGAGCAACAGCGAGTCTTCGAGTTGGCGAAAGTTTGGCCACCATCCGGTGGAGTTTAACTGTATTTTGGTTATTTGAAGTCCAAGTGCACCAGCGGAATTTTCTGCCTTGTGGCCGTTAGCGTTCCGATTACCTGCCCCGATCGCTGACGTAAAATTCAGGCAGTGTCCTTTCCTTACCGTGTTGTCACTGTCCAACACGTTTGTGTAGTTTTGACAGCTTATGCATACTTGGCTGTGGGGGGCTACGCCTTTTTAGTTTTGGCATTGGAGTTCCTCGTGTACTGGTTGGGTGGAAAACAAGTCGTCTTGTCAGTGGGTCCGTTGACTGTCTCTTGGTTGGGTTGCCGGCGATCCGAAACATAGTTGTGCCGACTTCCTGTCTCCCCTAAGCGAACGTTAATATTTTAAGTGCAGACCGACCCCCGGAAACTTCTGAGCGCCGCTGGCTGTATTGCCTTTTCTTATTGGTGTTTGGTTGTGTATTTTAATGGCTCATAGCCGATGGTTTGAATTTATATGCTTTTAGTTTGGTTTTAAATAATGGGCCTTCAGCCGTTTTAAAATTGAAAGTTCCTTACTTGTCAAGTCTTGCATTGTTTGGGCCTTCAGCCTCATTTAAAATATTTTTTTCTCGATAAAGCTTTGCGCCTTCTGTCTTTTGAAAATTTATTGTAGTTGCGTTTTTCAATCATGGGCCTCAAACCATCTTAAAATTTAAATTCCTTACATGTTAAATCTTAGACTGTTTGGGCCTTCAGACTCATTAAAAAAATTATTTGAGGATGAAACCTCGGCCTTCCTGCCTTGTAAAAATTTATTGTAGTTGTGTTTTGAATCATGGGCCTTCATCAGTTTTAAAAGTAAAATTCCTTATTATTAAGTCTTAGATTGTTTGGGCCTTCAGCCTCCATTTTTAAAAATTATTTAAGGATAAAGCTTTGGGCCTTCTGCCTTTTGAAAATTTATTGTAGTTGTGTTTTTAAATCATGAGCTTTCAGCCGTTTTAAAATTAAAATTCCTTACTTGTCAAGTCTTAGACTGTTTGGGCCTTCAGCCCCATTGAAATATTATTTAAGGATAAAACCTTGCGCTTTCTACCTTTTGAAAATTTAATGTAGTTGTGTTTTAAATCATGGGCCTTCAGCCATTTTAAAAATTAAAGAGGTTATGCCCTTAAGCTATAAGATTGTGTGACACATTCAGTCGATAGTTAAGCTCGGAAATTTGCACTGTAATGTTTGGGCAACTAAATAAAGTTATATGTGTTCTAGTGTAACTGACAGCCGCTCATTTTTGGCTCCTTTCCACAATTCCAACTACCTGTTCTGTCCTGCGGATTTAACCAGGCATTTCATTTCCCTTTATGGTAAACCATTTTGGGCTTACATTTAAGCAAGATAACTACTGCCCACACACGGCTAGAGTTGATACTGCTGCCTTTTGCTTTGCAAACCCTACATTGGCCAGTAAGGTCGCTGGGTCTTTTCTCAGTTGAGATCGTTTGGAGCATTACCGGCAGGGCTCTCCACACAGCTCAGGATTTTGGCGAGCTAACGCACCAATTGGACAGAATTTGGGACGATGTCTCCCAGAGGGACATCCAGAAAATCTGTCAACCAGTGCCAATCCAAATAATTGCTTGCACAAGGGACAGAGGTGGATCAACGCCTTAGTGACTTGGTCAATTTGTGAAATTCTTTCTCTTGAATAAATCATCCAATTTTTTCTGGTATTGTAATCAGTTATTTGTTTGTATATGCACGTCACATCAACAGAGTTCCGCCCCATTCGGATAATTCCTTCGTGGGGCGTCGTTTGTCCTTTGTCTTAGAGTGTATAACTGAAATAGAGCTCGATGTAATCAGTCGTAAAAGACGCAAATTGTAACTTGATATCTGCAAATATGAACGACAGATTGAAATTATCTGTACCCATATAGTTTCCGAAAATTAACCGTATAAATTTTCGATCCTTACGATAAAATACGGAAGTGACACATGAATATCAACCAAAAGCGACGCATGGATACCTACTGGACAGGAGGAATTTATTTTATTGTTCTTTATACTGTAAGCAGCAGTGATCTGATGTAAAACTGAAAACTGAAAATTGGGAAACTGCGTTGTGTTATTAGAAAAATATAATGTGTTGAATATATTTTCAACTATTTTGTAGATAAAAGCATACGTTTGTTCTTCGCTATGATCAAAGAAGCAATGGTGGTTGATCTTAGCTAAGGTGAACAAAGGAAAAAAGCTGTTGATCTCTGGACTGTACATATATCGCATTATCTGACGGAACCTACAGCATGATATCGGCGCCATTTGATCTGCCAGACCTTTTCCCGCAGAGCGGTCTGCGCCAGTTGCAGACACCAGATAAATAACAAGAGTATCGATTACCTCCTGAGATAATTTTGGAACTTTGAATGACGGAATCTCTCACACAGTTTCCTGCCCATTTGCAACAGGTGTCCAGATTCCTACGACTCTGACAATGCCTGATGGCTTGTGCACTCAGTTTTAGGATTGGGAGCCCCAAGCAAGTATGACATCTGAGTATGACCCGAAGGTCTAGTACAGAAACTTTACGAGTGTTGCAATTCTGACAGCCCACAATCGTGACTCCTCACCATCGTGGTATGACTTGCACGGTCAGTAGAGTCCAGAGAGCAGGGACGTCAAACACGATGCCTCGGTCACCAACATTTATTTTATACAGTACCTACTACATACGCCGTGCACAATCGGAGCAACTGGTTGCTGCGATGCAGCAGAGAAATTATGCTTGATAAATATCTGATTTGGTCCTGTAATACCATACGAACACGGATTACTTTTATTATCTACATTTTAAATATTTCGTAAGGATGGTAAATTATGTTTTTCAAGAGGAAAGATCTGTTATCGAATTCCTCATTAAATTCAGAAATAAGTCAATTCCACACTAGAAAGGAAACAGTTGTCATTCTCCAGGGCGAGTGCAATAGGCCATAATAATGGACGTTAATTCTTTTTTGTCAAAGCATCGAAGACATGTAATTTTCTGTGATGCATGAGTCATGAGGACCACACGGAGGAAAAAATGAGCACACGCATAAACTGATAAAATATACAGATATATCGAAAGATTCAAATCAGCACTACATCAGACATTTGAATGTTCAATATCTGTTTTATTGATATCATTCCTCACCAGCAGTAAGTCTGAAACCGTGCTGGAAATTCAATAATTTAACATGTGGAAATTTTACGACGAAAATATTTCACGACTACCCTATTACCAACAAGTGAAATCAGGGTTTAAGTTTTCTGTTTGCAATGACCGAGCTGTCTCTTGGTGAGTTAATTTACAGTTTGGTACCGCCATAACAAGCTCTTATTGTGCGAAATTATTTACAGATAACACTTGGGGAAAGTTGTTGCAGGCATACGTATTTCGGGCGCAATATTTCCAGCCTCAGATGTAGTGTTTCAGTGACTGGCATTCGCAAATTTGACTACGAAACGTTTCGTTCCCCGCCGTATCCATCGGAAGAGCTTCCAGTGACTGAATGCTTTTCTCAAAACTGAAAGGACACCTGCAGATGAAAAGTTTCCTCGAAACATGAGAGAAGCCATCAGATACAAGATTTATGGGGAATGGATTAACCTCATCCCAAGAACTCCATTCTCTGCAAGGACACTACGTCATTTATCATGAACAAGGTGCAAATTAAGACAAAACGCAGAGGAGGATTTGCAGCTTCAGTGATAATGGAGCGCTAAGTGACACAGCAGCCGTTAAACATCTGGGGCTTTTCATAGATACTAAACACGTACGCTCCAAAATTTTACCGGTCCTATAGTGACTGCTCAGAAAAATTAAGAGGTACAGTATTAGAAGAGAACATATTAACAGTGTACTTTGCAATGTTCCACAGCCGCATCAGCTATTGCGTACTGCTGTGAGACCACACTGAAGGCTGCATAACGCGCTTTTATTGAGAAAGAAGGAATGAGGATGATTAAAAAATGGTTAAAAATGGAACGTTGTAAGCCAACTTTTTCCAGATCAGAAATTTAGCCAGTATATATTCAACTGCTTCGTTCACACAAAGATCTCTCATGAGACCTACAGGAAGAGAAATGAAGTTCGTCAACACGGCACTCGCAGCAAAGACAGTATAGTCTCGCTTAGTCCCCTTCAGTCCAAAAAGTTTGGAGACTGAAATAATAATAAAAAAACAGCACGTTATTTGAATAGCGGTACTCGATATTTACAAAACAGGATTTCGCGAGAATTACGTCGTCTTTCTTCCAGAGATTGCCTTTTAAATTCCCCAAGCATTAACGTTACACTTCCGCAAGGGCTGTAACAACCCTTACGATCCTCACAACGAGTCTCTGAATTTATTGATCGTCTACCTTCATGCCTGCATGACAAGAATTCCAAAAGCTACACCAGAACTCTAGAGTCGGTTGCACTAGCCTCTTGTGCACTATTTCCTTTACCGATGTACTGCACCTTCCCAGAATCCTGACAACAAACCTACGTCATCCATACGCGTGAAATATTAATGATTTTAATTTTTTCGCAATATTACCCATAAATATTTTAACGCTTTGAAGTCCGCACGTCTCGTAAAAATTTATTCGCTTGGCGCCGGCAGCGCCAAGTCGGATTACTTCGCTTGTCGCCGGCCGTTTGTCACCTTTCCGTTGATGACAAGCTTCAAACACACTGACTTTTGCACGCTTTAATTTTTACGGAAATACTCTATTTTGCCGTATTGTTCCACAAACTCGATTTTCCTTTCGAGTAACTTCTCTGCAAGTTCTACACTGTTATAATAATTGTCCATGTGGAGGTGATGCCACTTTCCATCAGAAGGTGTCAGTAGTTCCATCACTGTTTTTGCTAAACGTTGTCCAGCGCTGGAATATATCTTGAATGAGGAAATGTATCCAGTACTCGAATCACACAGTACCCGAACGAGTATGCCGTATTTCGTAATTTTCGGCGGCTTGTAAAATTTAAACTTTGACTGTCCACTCCACGGTATCATTCCTTCATCAATTGAGATGTTTTGACTTAGATTAAACGTTTCTTTAAACTTTTTGGAAAAATAATCAATTACGAATTGCACTTTGAAAAGCTGGTCGACGTTATCCGGTTTATTGTTACTGTCGGAAAAATGTAAAAATTATAATACTTGTCTGAATCGGTTGCGGGACATCGTTTTGCGAAATATCGGTGTGTCTATCAACGGATTCGTTGACCAGTAATCATCGATCCTTGCTTTTTTTATTTTCTAAGTTCGGGTCCCGTAACGTCGACAAATTTGGCATTTTTATCCAGTTTCCTTCTATTGCAATTTTGACTGTAATACCTGTTGGTTTCGTTGCTAATATATTCAAATAGATCGTTCCCAGTGTATAATTCTACGATATCCACAACGCTCTGTGTATCTTTGGGAAATATGTGTGGATCCGGAGATTCTTCAAATTTATTATTGTTCCTCAGTAAATCTTCGTCTGATGCAGCCGAATCAGTTGGCAACCGTAGCGTTCGCCGAATTCTTCTTGGAAGTATTTCACTATCTTCCGACGATTCTGCTTCACTTTCATTTTTTTGATACCCAATGTCTTCTTCCCAAACGGCCAAGTCGTCCGGAACGTCAGAGAAGACATCCGCGCATTCATCATAAATAATCGTATCGTCTGCCATGATGAAAGTGCACAACTACGAGGGCAGTTCAATAAGTAATGCAAAACATTTTTTTTCTGAAACAGGGGTTGTTTTATTCAGCATTGAAATACACCAGGTTATTCCCCAATCTTTTAGCTACACAACACTATTTTTCAACGTAATCTCCATTCAATGCTACGGCCTTACGCCACCTTGAAATGAGGGCCTGTATGCCTGCACGGTACCATTCCACTGGTCGATGTCGGAGCCAACGTCGTACTGCATCAATAACTTCTTCATCATCCGCGTAGTGCGTCCCACGGATTGCGTCCTTCATTGGGCCAAACATATGGAAATCCGACGGTGCGAGATTGGGGCTGTAGGGTGCATGAGGAAGAACAGTCCACTGAAGTTTTGTGAGCTCCTCTCGGGTGCGAAGACTTGTGTGAGGTCTTGCGTTGTCATGAAGAAGGAGAAGTTCGTTCTGATTTTTGTGCCTACGAACACGCTGAAGTCGTTTCTTCAATTTCTGAAGAGTAGCACAATACACTTCAGAGTTGATCGTTTGACCATGGGGAAGGACATCGAACAGAATAACCCCTTCAGCGTCCCAGAAGACTGTAACCATGACTTTACCGGCTTTAAACTTTTTCTTGGTAGGGGAGTGGGTGTGGCGCCACTCCATTGATTGCCGTTTTGTTTCAGGTTCGAAGTGATGAACCCATGTTTCATCGCCTGTAACAATCTTTGACAAGAAATTGTCACCCTCAGCCACATGACGAGCAAGCAATTCCGCACAGATGGTTCTCCTTTGTTCTTTATGGTGTTCAGTTAGACAACGAGGGACCCAGCGGGAACAAACCTTTGAATATCCCAACTGGTGAACAATTGTGACAGCACTACCAACAGAGATGTCAAGTTGAGCACTGAGTTGTTTGATGGTGATCCGTCGGTCATCTCGAACGAGTGTGTTCGCACGCTCCGCCATTGCAGGAGTCACAGCTGTGCACGGCCGGCCCACACGCGGGAGATCAGACAGTCTTGCTTGACCTTGCGGCGATGATGACACACGCTTTGCCCAACGACTCACCGTGCTTTTGTCCACTGCCAGATCACCGTAGACATTCTGCAAGCGCCTATGAATATCTGAGATGCCCTGGTTTTCCGCCAAAAGAAACTCGATCACTGCCCGTTGTTTGCGACGCACATCCGTTACAGACGCCATTTTAACAGCTCCGTACAGCGCTGCCACCTGTCGGAAGTCAATGAAACTATACGAGACGAAGCGGGAATGTTTGAAAATATTCCACAAGAAATTTCCGGTTTTTTCAACCAAAATTGGCCGAGAAAAAAAATGTGTTGCATTACTTATTGAACTGCCCTCGTATGTTCTAAGTTCTAGGGGACTGATGACCATAGATCCCATAGTCCTCAGAGCCATTTTGAACCATTTTCTTTTTTTTTTTTTTTGATTCAGTCCGGAACCGCGCTGCTGCTACGGTCGCAGATTCGAATCCTGCCTCGGGCATGGATGTGTGTGATGTCGTTAGGTTAGTTAGGTTTAAGTAGTTCTAAGTCTAGGGGACTGATGACCTCAGATGTTAAGTTCCATAGTGCTTAGAGCCATTTGAACCATTTTTGAGATTTATGTTGGGAGATTTGGGTGACGAAATAACGAGTTGGTCGAGAATGTTCCTCAATCCAATCGCGAACAATTGTGGCCCAGTAACATGGTGCATTGTCATCCGTAAAAATTCCATTGTATTTTGAGAAAATGATGCCCAGAATGGCTGATAATGGTCTCCAAACAGCCGAACATAACCATTTCCAGTCAATGACCGGTTCAGTTGCATTCTATGCAAACACGGCCCACACCATTATGCAGCCACGACCAGCTTGCACAGTGCCTTCTTGACAACTTTGGTCCATGGCTTCGTGGGGTCTACGCCACATTCGAACCCTGCCATCAGCTCCTAACAACAGAAATCTGGGCTCATCTGACCGCGGTTTTCCAGCTGGCTGTGGCCCAATCGATATGGTTACGAGAGCAGTGGAGGTACTGCAAGCGAGGTCGTGCTGTTAGCAAAGGCACTCGCGTCGGTCGTCTGCTGCCATAGTTAATTAACGCCACATTTCTCCGCACTTTGCTAACGGATACGTTCGTCGTGCGTCCCACATAGATTGCTGCAGTTGTCTCAAGTAGTGCTGCTTGTCTGTTAGCACTGACAATTCTATGCATACGCCGCTGCTGTCTGTCGTCAAGTGAAATCAGTCGGCCACTGTGTTGTCTGTGGTGAAATTCGATACTCTCACCACACTCTTGATACTGTGGATCAGGAAATACTGAAATCCCTAACGATTTCCGAAATGGAATGTCCAATTCGTCTAGCTCCAACTACCATTCCATGTTCAATGGTGTTAATTTCCGTCGTACGGCCATAATCCAACCGGAAACCCTTTTTTATGTACCTCATGAGCACAAATTACAGCTCTACCAATGCACTGCCCTTTTATCCCTTGTGTACGCGATACTACAGCCATCTCTATACGTCGATATCGTGACCCCATAACTTTTTCCAGCCCAGTGCATGTGATTAATCGTTTATGTGTATAAAGAACATTAGTGGTCCTTCCTTGGTTAGCATCCGATGTTAATTTGGTACTATCTGAACATTCGCCTTCCGGTAAGTCGTAATGGGTTCTGTTACTCGAAAGCTCTGATTATCTCGCTCATTCTTGAAATCGCGTTGTAACATGGTTTCGCCATTTCGTCATTTTAATGTTTCTGTGATTTCTTCTTTATACCTGATTGCAATTTTACAATGAATTTTTTTAACAAATGTAAGTAAAACAGAAAGAAATGAAGAAAGAAAGTTTAATTACCGTAACCCCACGTTACTAGCCGGAAATATAAAATCAAGTGTAAACTTTATAGTAAATTTCAATAAACGCTTGACGTGTCCCGTCATGTAATTCGAAACGGACGTAGTTATTTGCTACGTTTATCTTTACTCAAAGGACTGCCAACTTCTCTTTGCAGCACTTTACAATAAACCATTCTTCAAAATCAGTAATATTACAGTTTAAGTTTTAGCAGTGTTTACTTGTTATAATCTGAGGGAGTTTTCCACCAGTTCGTAGATTTACCAGCAAATTATAAGTGAATACTCTATCCATGTAAGAATTTTATCGTAATATACGTCAGTGGAATTCACCAGTTTACGAAACTAGATCTTGCCTTGTGGAGCCATATAATATTTTGCAGAAGTGCACATAAAAAAGAACAGCTATTCCTCTTTTCTTCTTTGTCGATAGACACCTTAGACCAACCACAAGTTTCTAGGTCAGTTGGAAGAGCTGAAAATCTCCAGTCAGACTTCCTGAGTCCAGAAACCGCAACAAGCACCAAGTTCCTGAGAACACTGGGATTAGCTCTTCGTATAGACCTCGATATGGACTCGCCAGATAAATATTTTCAAAGTTGATTGATAACTTTGAGTCGAAGGGTGCAAACGGAGCATTGTTTGGGCTGAACATTTTGACAGCAAATTTTAGTACTTTAACCAAGTTGTTTAGATATCTTAAGCACGATTTTTTGTGCTGCTAAGAATAAAATTTTTGTTTAAAGTCCCGCAACCTTAAAATGGAAAAGATTCTTAAGTAAGCAACTGGTATTGTGTACTACAAGACAAGGAGAGAAGCGCCGATGACCGTGTAGATGGTTATTCACGAACAGTCTCGAAGTACTGATTTCTCCGGCTAAAGAATTTATACAGTAATACTTGAATTCGTATCTTTCTTCGGATCAGTACTGGCAAAGATGATGATATCGAAGAATTATCACAATACTGTCATCACCAAACCTAGGTAAGATAAAGTATATCCTGTAAGAGGAAAATTTCGGTTGTATCGATTGTTCTTGTCGATTTTACCAAAACGTCACGCTAGCTTTTGCGTACGATTCTGTACAGAAAATCGTTTTTGGGAGAGAACTGTAGAAGTGTTCTTCTGTGTAATGGCGATGAACCGTGGAGCATTTGTTTTTACTGTGGTTCTACTAGACGCTGGTCGAAATTCGGACCGTCCAACAAAATAACACCGCTACTACACTGTTATTAAATACTATCTAATGTGCTGCCAGTTGACTGAAATATTGTTAGCGGCGCTGAACCAACGTCATAGGACAATTAACAGGTCACTGCGCTTCAGACAACAAGAAGTGTTTCACAAGCTGAGTCAACGCTCCAGTAACGTCTTCACTGCATAACTGCACAGTTTCGTCAATAGTAAACCTGCTCAACTGTTCGTCGAAGCGAATGAAACCTACCTCCATTACAAATAAGTTGTTCTCAATTACAATTCCTTCTTACGAGTTTTAGTTCATTGCTACATTGTGACTAAAATGATTCATTGTTCTTTGACGTCTTACAGCTTCAAATGTATTATCTCCTCCCACTTGTAATAACAAGCAATGGAAATAGCATATTTTAAAGTTTTGTTTATGTCATTGCAGGGAAACAGCAGCTCACAAAACGGCGGTTTATCATTTGCCTGTTACAAATATAAGAAGACTGATCCAGGTACTACCGGGCTGGTTGCATTCCGAAGACAGTACACTGGTATCTGCAGTTCAAGGACACAGGTTGCCTTTGTAAAGGAAAATAATGCTCAGGATAATCAGACGCTGCAACTGAAACAGTGGCAATAGTCCGTGAGATGTTCCTTCGCAGTTCGAAGAAATCTAACAAGTCTTGCAAGTCGAGAACTGGGAATTCCTCCGCCAAATGAATGGAATATTCTGGGCAAGCGATTATTCCACAAACAATACCGCATACAACTGCTGCATCTTTGACGGCAAAGTGGCCACACCATCAGACGAGAATCTCGTGAACTTCTCCAGGAAGCAATGGAAGATAACAGATTTACCGTCTCTGCTGATACTCGTGTTCAATGACACGGCAACGTTCCTCGTAAACGCTCTAGACGTACTGTAAGGTATCAGGAAGATTACATCATGATAATACACACGTTTCGAAACTGGACTGTAAATTTCAACACATATCCAGGGTCAAGTGTGGGCCGTGATAAGAATTTGTTTCTTATAAACCAGTATAAACCTAGATAACATAGTTGCGTGGAGGAAACAGCGATTGGTTTACTTATAATCAATTATTCAAAATGACAGTCACAATCGCATTATTTATTTTGTCGCCAACCGGTTTCAACCCGCGATGGGGTCATCTTCAGGGCAATTTACACCAATTGGTCGCTCGCTGGAGTCGTCACCGTGCCTGTGCAAGTAGGGTGACGACTCCAGCGAGCGACCAAATGGTGTAAATCGCCCTGAAGATGACCCCATCGCGGGTTGAAACCGGTTGGCGACAAAATAAATAATGCGATTGTGACTGTCATTTTGAATAATTGAGTATAAACCTGTATAAAGGTAGAAAATTAAATCAATGGGAGCTAGATGCATCTAAAGAACCACTAGTTGTGGAGTGTTTCAAATGCGGGCTTAGGCAACGATTGCCTGAAACAGGGGGAAGAAATGCAATCGAAGGAAATTGACGGAGATACGAAATGTGAAACAATTTGGGTGAAGGTCACGGTTAAAACAGGCTCAGACATGGTAGCTGGATGTCTCTACAGGCCCCATGGCTCAGCAGCTGTTGTGGCTGGATATAGACTGGGAGACTCAAATGTTCATAACGGGTGGCAGGGACAAAGAATCCAGTGAATTTTTTTAAGTGCTTTATCTGAATACTACCTTGAGCAGTTAAACAGAGAACCGACTCGTGGCGATAATATATTAGACCTTCTGGTGACAAACAGACCCGAACTATTGGAAACTGTTAACGCAGAACAGGGAATCAGCGATCATAAAGCGGTTATTGCATCGATGATTTCAGCCGTAAATGGAAATATTAAAAAAGGTAGGAAGATTTTTCTGTTTAGCAAAAGTGACAAAAAGCAGATTTCAGAGTACCTGACGGCTCAACACAAATGTTTTGTTTTAAGTACAGATACTGTTGAGGATCAGTGGACAAAGTTCAAAACCATCGTACAATATGCGTTAGATGATTATGTGCCAAGCAAGATTGTAAGAGATGGAAAAGAGCCACCGTGGTGAATTCGAAAGTAAAGTTCTATGTACTGACTTGGCAGAAAATCCTAAGAAATTTTGGTCTTATGTCAAAGCGGTAGGTGGATCAAAACAAAATGTCCAGAACTCTGTGACCAAATTGGTACTGAAACAGAGGATGACAGGCTAAAGGCCGAAATACTAAATGTCTTTTTCCAAAGCTGTTTCACAGAGGAAGACTGCACTGTAGTTCCTTCTCTAGATTGTCGCACAGATGACAAAATGGTAGATATCGAAATAGACGACAGAGGGATAGAGAAACAATTAAAATCGTTCCAAAGAGGAAAGGCCGCTGGACCTGATGGGATACCAGTTCGATTTTACACAGAGTACGCCAAGGAACTTGCCCCCCCCCCCCCCCCCTTCTTGCAGCGGTGTACCGTAGGTCTCTAGAAGAGCGTAGCGTTCCAAAGGATTAGAAAAGGGCGTAGGTCATCCCAGTTTTCAGGAAGGGACGTCGAACAGATGTGCAGAACCATAGACCTATATCTCTAACGTCGATCAGTTGTAGAATTTTGGAACACGTATTATGTTCGAGTATAATGACTTTTCTCGAAACTAGAAATCTACTCTGTAGGAATCAGCATGGGTTTCGAAAAAGACGGTCGTGTGAAACCCAGCTCGCGCTATTCGTCCACGAGATTCAGAGGGCCATAGACACGGATTTCCAGGTAGATGCCGTGTTTCTTGACTTCCGCAAAGAGTTCGATACAGTTCCCCACAATCGTTTAATGAACAAAGTAAGAGCATATGGACTATCAGACCAATTGTGTGATTGGATTGAAGAGTTCCTAGATAACAGAACGCAGCATGTCATTCTCAATGGAGAGAAGTCTTCCGAAGTAAGAGTGATTTCAGGTGTGCCGCAGGGGAGTGTCGTAGGACCATTGCTATTCACAATATACATAAATGAACTTGTGGATGACATCCGAAGCTCACTGAGGCTTTTTGCGGATGATGCTGTGGTTTATCGAGAGGTTGTAACAATGGAAAATTGTACTGAAATGCAGAAGGATCTGAGCGAATTGACGCATGGTGTAGGGAATGGCAATTGAATCTCAATGTAGACAAGTGTAATGTGCTGCGAATACATAGAAAGAAAGATCCCATATCATTTAGCTACAATATAGCAGGTCAGCAACTGGAAGCAGTTAATTCCATAAATTATCTGGGAGTACGCATTAGGAGTGATTTAAAATGGAATGATCATATAAAGTTGATCGTCGGTAAATCAGATGCCAGACTGAGATTCATTGGAAGAATCCTAAGGAAATGCAATCCGAAAACAAAGGAAGTAGGTTACAGTACGCTTGTTCGCCCACTGCTTGAATACTGCTCAGCAGTGTGGGATCCGTACCAGATAGGGTTGATAGAAGAGATAGAGAAGATCTAACGGAGAGCAGCGCGCTTCGTTACAGGATCATTTAGTAATCTTAGTAATCGCGAAAGCGTTACGGAGATGATAGATAAACTCCAGTGGAAGACTCTGCAGGAGAGACGCTCAGTAGCTCGGAAGGGCTTTTGTTGAAGTTTCGAGAACATACCTTCACCGAGGAGTCAAGCAGTATATTGCTTCCTCCTACGTATATCTCGCGAAGAGACCATGAGGATAAAATCAGAGAGATTAGAGGCCACACAGAGGCATACCGACAATCCTTCTTTCCACGAACAATCGAGACTGGAATAGAAGGGAGAACCGATAGAGGTACTCAAGGTACCCTCCGCCAGGTGGCTTGCGGAGTATGCATGTAGATGTAGATGTAGATGTAGATGTAGATGAAGAAGAATGGACAGCTTTGAAGGATATTGAAGGCAGCGGGAAATCAAATAGGCAAAGAGACAAAGCTCACTAGAAGAAATACTAAAAAAAAAAAAAAAAGTGTGTGAAATCTTATGGGACTTAACTGCTAAGGTCATCAGTCCCTAAGCTTACACACTACTTAACCTAAATTATCCTAAGGACAAACACACACACACATGCCCGAGGGAAGACTCGAACCTCCGCCGGGACCAGCTGCACAGTCCAGGACTGCAGCACCTCAGACCGCTCGGCTAATCGCGGGCGGCTAGAAATACTAGATGTTGAATTTAAGTGAAGAAATGGAAAAATGTAAACATGCATTGAGTGACCAGTTAAAAGAGAATGCAGACGACTAAAAATGAAACTGACAGAAAGAGCTACCTTTGGAGAAAAGAGAAGCAAATAAATTAACAAACGACGGAGCTGATCTACTATGGTACAAAAAACAGGTCAGAACACTGTTGCAGAAAAAAAGAAAAAGCATGCCAAATTTAAACGAACGCAAAATCCCAAAGACTGGGGTTCTTTTACAGAAGCTCGAAATTTAGCATGGACTACAAAGCGAGAAGCTTATAACAGTTTCCACAACGAAACCTTGTCTCGAAACCTGGCAGAAAATCAAAAGAGCTTCCGCTCGTATGGAAAGTATGCTAGCTACAAGACACAATCAATGCCTTCTCTATGCGATAACAATGGAAATACTATCAGCGACAGTGCTGCCAAAGCAGAGCTACGAAACACAGCCTTCCGAAATTCCTTCACCAAAGAAGACGAAGTAAATATTCCAGAATTCGAATCAACAACAGCTGCCAACATGAATAACTTAGAAGTAGATATCCTCAGAATGGTGAAGCAACTTAAAGCACGCAATAAAAGCAAGTCTTCCGGTCCAGAATGTATACTAATTAGGTTCCTTTCAGAGTATACTGATGCAATAGCTCCATACTTAACAATCATATACAACCGCCCACTCGAGATAAGATCCGGACCCAAAGACTGAAAAACTGTACAGGCCATACCAAAGCCGGCCTTTGTGGCCGTGCGGTTCTAGGCGCTTCAGTCTGGAACCGCGTGACCGCTACTGTCGCAGGTTCAAATCCTGCCTCGGGCATGGATTTGTATGATGTCCTTAGGTTAGTTAGGTTTAAGTAGTTCTAAGTTCTAGGGGACTGATGACCACAGATGTTAAGTCCCATAGTGCTCAGAGCCATTTGAACCATTTTTGAACCATACCAATATTCAAGGAAGGTAATAGGAGTAATCCACTACATTACAGGCCCACATCATTAACGTCGATAAGCAGCAGGAAATTGGAACATATATTGTGTTCGAACATTATGAATTACTTCGAAGAGAACGGTTTAGTGACACACAGTCAACACGGAGTTAGATAACGTTGTTCGTGTAAAACACAATCAGTTCTTTCCTCACAGGAAGTGTTGAGTGCTATTGACAACGGATTTCAAATTATTTGAGTATTTCTAGATTTCCAGAAGAGTGTTGTGGAGGGTTTCAAATGGAGGCTTAGGCAACGATTGCCTGAAACAGGGGCAAGAAATACAATCGAAGACGAATGGGCCGCTTTGAGGGATATTGAAGGCAGCGGGAAATCAAATAGTCAAAGAGACAAAGCCCTGTAGAAATACTAGATGCTGAATTTAAGTGAAGAAACGGGAAAATGTAAACATGCATTAAGTAACCCTCACAAGCGGCTTGTAATCAAATTACATGATTATGGAATATCGTCTCACTTATGCGACTAGATTCGTGATTTCCCGTCACAGTTCGTAGTAATTGACGGAAAGTCATCGAGTACAACAGAAGTGATTTCTGGCGTTCCCAAAGGTAGTATTAGAAGCCCTCTGCTGTTTCTTATGTACATAAACGAGTCAGGAGACAACTGAGCAGCCGCCTTAGGTTGTTTGCAGATGATGCTGTCGTTAATCGTCTAATTACGTCATCATAAGATCAAAACAAATTGTAAAACGATTTAGAAAAGATGTCTATATGGTGCGGAAATTGGCAATTGATCTTAAATAATGAAAAGCGTAAAGCCATCCACATGAGTGGATCCATTAAACTACGGTTACACGATAAATGAATCAAATCTAAAGTTCGTAAATTCAACTAAATACCAAGGAATTGCAATTGCGAACAACTTATATAGGAAACAACACATAGAAAATGTTTTGGGAAAGGTGAACCAAAGACTGGGTCTTATTGGCAAAACACTTAGAAGATGCAAAGATCTCCTAAAGAGACTGGGCCGACCGGAGTGGCCGAGCGGTTCTAGGCGCTACAGTCTGGAACCGCACGACCGCTACGGTGGCAGGTTCGAATCCTGCCTCGGGCATGGATGTGTGTCATGTCCTTAGGTTGGTTCTAAGTTCTAGGGGACTGATGACCTCAGACGTTAAGTCCCAAAGTGTTCAGAGCCAGAGCCTAAAGAGACTGCCTACACTACTCTTGTACGATCTCGTTTGTAATACTGCTGCGCGGTGTGGGATCCTTGGCAGATAGCATTAAGAAAGTACTCGAACATCGAAAAAGTTCAAAGAAGGGCAGCATGTTTTGTGCTATCGGGAAATAGGGGGGAGAGTGTCATGGAATTGACGCGGGATTTGGAGTGGACGTAACTAAAACAAAGGCGTTTCTCCTGGCGGCGGGAGCTTCTCACGAAATTCCAATCACCAACTTTTTCCTCAGAATACGAAAATATTTTGTTGGCACCGAATTACACAGTGAGAAACGATCATCATAATAAAATAAGGGAAATCAGAGGTCGTATGGAAAGAAATATGCGTTCGTTTCTTCCGCCCTCTGTTCGGAATTGGGATAATAGAGAATTATAGTGAAGGTGGTTCGATGAACCCTTTGCCAGCCACTTACGTGTGACTTGCAGACTATCCATGTAGATGCAGATATAGATGAAAGTTAAAAGTGGCCACTGTAATTGCACTAGCCGAAACTAGTGTATTTTTGCAGTCTGATATTAAATTATTGGTCTTAACAGTCATTACTTGTACCTTCCGTTTAGTATAACCCTTCACAGATCTTATTTTTTTTACGAAGTCCAATACTACATACGTTATTATGTTACGCGGTGTAGATCATTTATTCAGTAAAGATTTTTTCAATGTAACCACACAAGCCAAAGCTAGTGAATAACTTTCACTTGAGCAGAATTTAGTGTGTTTTCCTTGAGAGAGACATTAATTAACCCAATTTTACGGTACGTTGGTAATTTTTATTGTGGACCGTCTAACTACAACAGTATGATACACAATTAGGCGGTCCAAATGGAAAAGTTAACATACCGTAATATTACACGCGAGTGAGGACGACAGGACTACAGAAGTTGAAGATAATTAATCCAAATACTAATCGGAAGCTAATAATTACGTGCTGCCTTTTCCCATAATTCAAGGAAGCGCAGAGATATTGTATAAAGCTGGATCACAGTTCTCTCTGACGCTAATGAAATATTTAATACAATCCACAAAAGAAAGATCTCTTAATCTTCTAGTTCTGAAATAAATTAAAATAATACCAGTTCTAAGCAAAGAAGAAAAGTGGAACAATTAAATAGAAGAGTTGTACAAAGAAAACGCAGCAATTATTTTGAAAAGGAAGAAAATGAAGATAAGTTGGGGGATGTGAAGAATTTGACACAGCACTGAAAGACCTAAGTCGAAACAAGGCAGCTGGGGAACCACATTCTCCCAGAATTATTGACATCTTTAGCAGAACATACAATAAAAAACTATTGCACCTCGTATGCAGTGTATATGAGACAGGTGAAATAGCACCAGACTTCGAGAATGTTAACTATCAGTTTGATAAATAAAGGATGCAATGTGCTAACATGAGTTATTTACAAAGGAATGGTAAGATTGATAGATGTTGATCTCGAGGTTCGGAGAAATGTAAGAACGCGTTACGCAGTACTAAACCCTATGACCTATCTTATAAAACAGTATGAAGGAAGGCACATCTACATTTATAGAATTTGTAGATTTAGAAAAAAGTTTTGATCAAGTGGACTGGGGTACTCTTTGAAATCCTTAAGATAGCAGGGACAAAATATGAGGAGAAAAACGTTACCTACGACTAGTTCAGAAACTAGACTGTAGTTGTAAGAGTCGATGAACATGTAGGGGAAGCATTTGTTGAGGAGGGAGTAGAAACGGATGTAGCCTGTGGCCGATGTAATTAAATCTGTACAAGGAGAAGTTAGCAAAGGAAATAAAGGAAAAATTTCTATAGGGAATTAATGTTCAGGAGGAATAAATAAAAATGTGGAAGTTAGCTGGCGACACTTTAATTCTGTAAGAGACGAAAAGAACATGAAAGTTCAGATAAATGGAATGAGCAATATGTTTCTAAGAGATTGTAAGATGAATGTTAACAACAGCAAAACAAGGGTAGTGGACTGTAATCGAATTAAATGAGGCGATGATGAGGGAATTAGATCAGGAAACGAGGCACTACAAGTACTAGATGAGTTTTGCTATTTGGGCAGCAAAATAACAGATAATGGTCGAAGTAGAGAGTTTATAAAATTCAGATTGGCAATAGCAAGAACAACTCTACTGAAAACAGGTATATGGTCACATCGAATGCAAATTTCAATATTACGAAATCTTTTATGGAGATATTTGTTTGAAGTGTGGCATTGTACGGGAGTGCAGTGTGGATGAACGAAAAAGAGTTTGGTCAACAAGAGAAGTGGCTTTTGAAATGTGGTGCTACGCAGAAGTGCTGAAGATTAGATGGGTGGATTGTATAAGTGATGGAGAGATGCTGAATCGAAATGGGAAGAAAATAAATTTGTGGCACAAGTTGGCTAAAAGAAGACATCGACTGATGGAACACTTCCTGAGGCATAAAGGAATAGTTAATCTGGTAATGGAGAGAAAAGGGGGAAGAGGGCAGGGTAAAATTGGGAGAGGGAAACCAAGGTTTATAATCTACATGTATATCTACATCTACATTCGGCAAACCACTGTAAAGTGTACTGCAGGCGGTAGCAGCAATTATTTCGTCTCTTCCCCTTCCATTCACGTGTTGAGTTCGGCTCCAGCCTCTGTGGGCGCTGTAATTACACTAATCTTGTCCTTACGATCCCTATGTGAGCGATTCTTAGGTGGTTGTAGTGTATTCCTAGATTCATCATTTAAAGCTGGTTCTTGAAACTTTGCAAATAGGGGTTTCTCTGGATAGTTTGCGTCTGTCTTCACGAGTCTGCCAGATCAGTTTCTTCGGCATCTCTGTGACACTCTCCTTCGGGTCAAACAAACCTGTGACCATTCGTGCTGCCCTTCTCTGTATACGTTCAGTATCCCCTGTTAATCCTATTTGGTACGGGTCCCACACACCTGAGCGATACTCCAGAATGAGTCGCGCGAGTGACTTGTAAGCCATCTCCTTTGTAGACTGATTGTATTTCTCCAGTATTTTACCAATAAACCGAAGTCTGCCCCCCTGCTTTACCCACGGCTGAACCTATATGATCATTCCATTTCATACCCATATAAAGTGTTACCGACCCCCATGAACCATGGACCTTGCCGTTGGTGGGGACGCTTGCGTGCCTCAGCGATACAGATGGCCGTACCGTAGGTGCAACCACAACGGAGGGGTATCTGTTGAGAGGCCAGACAAACATGTGGTTCCTGAAGAGGGGCAGCAGCGTTTTCAGTAGTTGCAGGGGCAACAGTCTGGATGATTGACTGATCTGGCCTTGTATCATTAACCAAAACGGCCTTGCTGTGCTGGTACTGCGAATGGCTGAAAGCAAGGGGAAACTACAGCCGTAATTTTTCCCGAGGACATGCAGCATTACTGTATGATTAAATGATGATGGCGTCCTCTTGGGTAAAATATTCCGGAGGTAAAATAGTCCCCCATTCGGATCTCCGGGAGGGGACTACTCAAGAGGACGTCGTTATCAGGAGAAAGAAAACTGGCATTCTACGGATCGGAGCGTGGAATGTCAGATCCCTTAATCGGGCAGGTAGGTTAGAAAATTTAAAAAGGGAAATGGATAGGTTAAAGTTAGATATAGTTGGAATTAGTGAAGTTCGGTGGCAGGAGGAACAAGACTTTTGGTCAGGTGATTACAGGGTTATAAATACAAAATCAAATAGGGGTAATGCAGGAGTAGGTTTAATAATGAATAAAAAAATAGGAGTGCGGGTTAGGGGTTAGCTACTACAAACAGCATAGTGAACGCATTATTGTGGCCAAGATAGACACAAAGCCCATGCCTACTACAGTAGTACAAGTTTATATGCCAACTAGCTCTGCAGATGATGAAGAAATTGATGAAATGTATGCGAGATAAAAGAAATTATTCAGGTAGTGAAGGGAGACGAAAATTTAATAGTCATGGGTGACTGGAATTCGTCAGTAGGAAAAGGGAGAGAAGGAAACATAGTAGGTGAATATGGATTGGGGGGAAGAAATGAAAGAGGAAGCCGCCTTGTCGAATTTTGCACAGAGCATAACTTAATCATAGCTAACACTTGGTTCAAGAATCATAAAAGAAGGTTGTATACCTGGAGGAATCCTGGAGATACTAAAAGGTATCAGATAGATTATATAATGGTAAGACAGAGATTTAGGAACCAGGTTTTAAATTGTAAGACATTTCCAGGGGCAGATGTGGATTCTGACCACAATGTATTGGTTATGAACTGCAGATTGAAACTGAAGAAACTGCAAAAAGGTGGGAATTTAAGGAGATGGGACCTCGATAAACTGAAAGAAAGAGAGGTTGTAGAGAGTTTCAGGGAGAGCATAAGGGAACAATTGACAGGAATGGGGGAAAGAAATACAGTAGAAGAAGAATGGGTAGCTCTGAGGGATGAAGTAGTGAAGGCAGCAGAGGATCAAGTAGGTAAAAAGACGAGGGCTAATAGAAATCCTTGGGTAACAGAAGAAATATTGAATTTAATTGATGAAAGGAGAAAATATAAAAATGCAGTAAATGAAGCAGGCAAAAAGGAATACAAAAGTCTCAAAAATGAGATCGACAGGAAGTGCAAAATGGCTAAGCAGGGATGGCTAGAGGACAAATGTAAGAAAATACCCACAGACTGCAAGAAGAATATAATAATGCCAATCCCAAAGAAAGCAGGTGTTGACAGATGTGAAAATTACCAAACTATCAGTTTAATAAGTCACAGCTGCAAAATACTAACGCGAATTCTTTACAGACGAATGGAAAAACTGGTAGAAGCGGACCTCGGGGAAGATCAGTTTGGATTCCGTAGAAATGTTGGAACACGTGAGGCAATACTAACCTTACGACTTATCTTAGAAGAAAGATTAAGAAAAGGCAAACCTACGTTTCTAGCATTTGTAGACTTAGAGAAAGCTTTTGACAACGTTAACTGGAATACTCTCTTTCAAATTCTGAAGGTGGCAGGGGTAAAATACAGGGAGCGAAAGGCTATTTACAATTTGTACAGAACCAGATGGCAGTTATAAGAGTCGAGGGGCATGAAAGGGAAGCAGTGGCTGGGAAAGGAGTGAGACAGGGTTGTAGCCTCTCCCCGATGTTATTCAATCTGTATATTGAGCAAGCAGTAAAGGAAACAAAAGAAAAATTCGGAGGAGGTATTAAAATTCATGGAGAAGAAGTAAAAACTTCGAGGTTCGCCGATGACATTGTAATTCTGTCAGAGACAGCAAAGGAGTTGGAAGAGCAGTTGAACGGAATGGACAGTGTCTTGAAAGGAGGATATAAGATGAACATCAACAAAAGCAAAACGAGGATAATGGAATGTAGTCAAATTAAATCGTGTGATGCTGAGGGAATTAGATTAGGAAATGAGACACTTAAAGTAGTAAAGGAGTTTTGCTATTTAGGGAGTAAAATAACTGATGATGGTCGAAGTAGAGAGGATATAAAATGTAGACTGGCAATGGCAAGGAAATCGTTTCTGAAGAAGAGAAATTTGTTAACATCGAGTATAGATTTAAGTGTCAGGAAGTCGTTTCTGAAAGTATTTGTATGGAGTGTAGCCATGTATGGAAGTGAAACATGGACGATAACCAGTTTGGACAAGAAGGGAATAGAAGCTTTTGAAATGTGGTGCTACAGAAGAATGCTGAAGATAAGGTGGGTAGATCACGTAACTAATGAGGAGGTATTGCATAGGATTGGGGAGAAGAGAAGTTTGTGGCACAACTTGACTAGAAGAAGGGATCGGTTGGTAGGACATGTTTTGAGGCATCAAGGGATCACAAATTTAGCATTGGAGGGCAGCGTGGAGGGTAAAAATCGTTGAGGGAGACCAAGAGATCAATACACTAAGCAGATTCAGAAGGATGTAGGTTGCAGTAGGTACTGGGAGATGAAGAAGCTTGCACAGGATAGAGTAGCATGGAGAGCTGCATCAAACCAGTCTCAGCTCTGAAGACCACAACAACAACAACATAAAGTGTTACACCCAGGTGTTGGACGATTCCAGCTGTGACTCACTGATATTATAATCAGAAGATATTACATTATTTTTTAGTTTTGTGAAATTCATAGTTTTAAATTTCCACAAATTTAAAGCAAGTTGCTAATCTTTGGACCAATTTCATGCCTTATCAAGTTCTAACAGAATATTTATGAAGCTTCTTTCGAGTAGTACTTCATTATAGGTAACTGCATCTGACGATGATATTCTGTGTCCTCTCTACCAAAAAATCATCAAATCAGTTACAAATTTCACTTGATACTTCATATGATTGTACTTTCGATAATTAGCGTAGATATGGTACTGAATCAAATGCTTTTCGGAAATCAAGAAATACTCAATCTACCCGACTGCCTTGATCCAAAGCCTTCAGTATGTCATGTGAGAAAAGTATGAGTTGGATTCCGCAAGACCGATGCTGGTTGGCATGGATTAGGTCATTCAGCTCGAGATACCTCAATATGTTTGAGCTCAGTATGCTGATAAGTGTAGGCTGAAGTGAATGTAGGGTTTAATAGTTACGCAGAGATGAATAGGGTTGCACAAAATAGACTAGCGTACAGACCTGCATTAAACCAGTATTCTGACTGACGACTGCAATCAAAATTTAAAAAAATAAAAAAAAGAGGTTGAAAAAAAAATGTGAATAGGACGGCCACAATATCAACATTTACTTGTATATTCTTGTAGAATACTGGGAAATCCACTGATGGTGGAATAACATTACAAAAACGTGTTAAAGAGAGAAAAATAATAGATTGTCTTTTGCTCGAGGCAGAGTCCTTGAAACATATTTACATTTCAAGCAAACCCAAATGCATATAGCGAGTTTTCCTTCAAGGCAATCACCTCAAGGTGAATATTTCTGCTTCAAGACACTCAGTTCACAGAAGGCCTCCCTTTTCATCCAGTTATGCAAATGAGGCGCACAGTCGTCAAACTGACTGGAAATACAGTATTTTCATACAATTTAAAATAAGCCAAAGGCGATCGTTGAATAGACATAACAGAGCATCCGCATTATCGTTAAATGACATTAAAATTTGATAAATAACGTTCTTAAGAGATTATTTTGTATAATATTATTCATGAGAGGTTATAAACATTTCAAAATGTCATATGAGGGGAATTTATTATGATGGATCACTTAATCGACAGCGATGAAGACAAAATTGACACGTAATGGCTCGTTGAAGTGTTCGTAGAAACTCCTGGCTCAAGCGGTTCTGAAAATCTATAGGAGTCACCTGATAACCTACAATTCTTACAACCTGTCGGTAGAGAACTTGATAGATGAAACATCCTGGCAGATTAAAGCTGTTTGCCGGACCGAGACTCGAACTCGGGACCTTTCCCTTTCGTGGGCAAGTGCTCTACCATCTGAGCTACCCAAGCACAGAGCACTTGCCCGCGAAATGCAAAGGTCCCGTGTTCGAGTCTCGGTCCAGCACACAGTATTAATCTACCAGGAAGTTTCACATCAGCGCACACGCCACTGTAGAGTGAAAATTTCATTCTGGAAACTTGATAGGTGTTCTGCGCTACTTTTCACTCTTCTTAACATCACAGTTCACTTCCCACTATTTTGAAATGTTATTTTTAATCATGATGTAACGCCGGAAATGCATATCCTCCTATTTCCATCTATTGTACCATAATTTTTTCCTTATTTTGTTACCTGAAGATATAACATTTCTGTGTCTTTATATATTGTAATTGTTTTAATATTTGTATATATATATATATATATATATATATATATATATGCATTTATGTCGATGTATAATTGGTTTGTTTTGTAAATATTATTTGTATTTTACGCTGGGTCTTGCCTAGGGAAAACTATGCTATCGAACGAATACATCGATAGGTCGTGTGAAGAAAGAAAGTGTGTAGGATCTTTGAGAGTGTTAACTCTGCCGCGTGGAGCGCGGGCAGCGAGAGAGAGTCTGGTTGGAGTAGTGCGATTGAGCAGGTATGTTGTGTGACGCTCCCGCAAGTTGCCGGGCTTTCGGGGTTTGGCAACATGTAATTGCGATCGACTGGCTATGGTAGTTTCTAGCACGGTGTCGCGGACGGGAAGCATTAGCTGGCACACATCAAGAGCCCGTTTCGCCTGGTGACCGTGTCGAGAAGAAGGCGCGCCAGCATCCAGCTTCTGCAACAGCGACGGCCGACAATGAGTGACTGTCGCCACCTCCTCGATCGGCGACTTCAAACCTTCAATCAACCAACAAGGAAGACTGGAAGCATGTAAAGTTTTAGAACTGTATGGCAGACCTCAGCTTTTCAAACTGTTCAAATCACAAAATTACAGCAACGTAGCATGAACCTTTGTTGCTCATTGTCCCAATTGCATTGCCAAGCGGGGTCCCTTCCTTTTCCGAAATGAACCCGAGTGTCGTTGAAATTCAAACGCCAGCATTAAAGCATTATAATTCGATTTCACTGCTTTAATTTCAAAGTTCAGTTAAAGTATTCATAGCTGGCTACAATATTTAGATTACACAAGCACAAATTAAGAGTGTGAGTTTTGTTACCGTATTTTAGCTTACCTGTGACTGCAGCTCAGCTTGGTACGTACAAAATTTTACTATTGTTAATTGTTCAGAATCATTTAATTCAAGTTCAAAGTTAAATCTCTTACTTCTAAATTGCGTAGAGTCAAGTTGGTTTCGAAATGATTGTTGAGGTAGTCCAAGACTAACCGTATTTTACTGAATTTCGATGTGCTTCAGAAAGAAAGCTCACTATTAACTTCAGTCACTAAATTAACTTTCGATTTTCCGGTTTTATTAATTCTTTTGCTAAATTAAGTCAGAGTGTAGCGAAATTTATTACTTCTGACAAACTTTCAGTTTTCACACTACACGTGTCAACCTTCAGTTGCCACACTTCTAGTGCTAATTATATGTGTAATAACCTTTCTTTTTCAGTTACTATAGTAATTGTCCTTAGGACTGGCGACCGTAATTTCCCCCAAATCTCAAATATCTAATTACCTCTAGTTAATTGTTAACGTAACGGCCGCACATTTACTTTCTTTATTAACTTTACCCCTTTTCAAAATTAATTTCCACCAGTTTCATTTGCATTTTTCCTTTCATTTAGATGTAACCCTTTCCTCCCTCTTTACCGACAGATTAACTTCGGTGACGATTGCTTTCCCAAATTTCCATTAGGTACACGCGGTTTAATTTTTCACTGTCATTAAGGTCGATAAGTGAGGGGGAGGTTACAATGAGAACATAACTACATGTTGAACATCTAATAAATATTTGTTGTTCGTTAGGTGCTGCAGGAGTCAAAACTGATATAAGAGTGCAAAGATGTTTCTTTTTTGTATTGCGTTCGGTGTAAGCAAAATAGAATGTTCCAAGTAGGGTAGCATGTTTTGTATTATCGCGAAATAAGGGAGATAGTGCACTGAAATGATACAGGATTTGGGGTTGGTTGCGGCGGAATCTTCTCATGGAAACCAACTTTCTCCTCCGCATGCGAAAATATATTGTTGATGACGACCTAAAAAGGGAGAAACGATCATCATAATAAAATAAGGGAAAACAGAGTTCGCGCGAGAAGGTATAGATGTTCGTTTTTTCCGAAGTACGAGACTGGAATAACAGAGAATTGTTGTGAAGGTGGTTCGATGAACCCTCTGCCAGGCACTTAAATGTGATTTGCAGAGTATCCATGTAGATTTCGATGTAGATATTCTATAGGATACACACATCACCAAGAGATTTGAATCACCCCTTTATTTCGAAATTGGTGGCACAGAAAACAAAAACTGGCTATGAGGTATCTATATACAAGTACATTCGTTTGGTATGTGTCCAGATCACCAAGAAAAGAAAAAAAAATTGCGAAACGACAAAATCGTCTGTTTCCCATGGGGTTTCTCGCAGCACTCCTGAGCAATGCCACTACTTGGTGGAACGCCCCCTTGCTCAAATACTGGTTTGATTCCTTTGTGGCATACCATCGATGAGATCAAGCCAGCCCTGATCCAAATTGTCTCAATCTTCAGTGGCGATTCTGCCTAAGTCGTGTGGATTATGTGGTCTTTGTCAACGTCAAAAACATTTCTTTTTGGTTGATTCCACAAGTATTTGATTGGCTTCATGTCTGGGGAATAGGGAGGCTACCCCTTTCCGGAGAAGGGACGTGATCACGAGGACAGCACGATGGGCACACGAGTTATTATCCATCAAGATGAAATGTCACCAAAATTTTGGCGAGATCTTCCCACTATCGGTTGTAGAATCTCTTTCTTGTACCGTAGAGCAGCAAGTTTGCTCTCAACGACCACGAGAGGTGTACAGTGGTCTCAAGTCGTGCAAAGCCACCCTTGAACATCACTCCACCACCTCCTTACTGCACATGTAAGACACAGGGTTGGAGACGTTCGAGGCTTCTCCAAACATTTTGTCTGCGATTATCACGGTGCAAACATTCAGAGTTTCGTCCGTAAATGACATCCGACGTCAACCTTGGGACCTCCATTCTTGCCCGTCTGTAACGAAGTGCATGGTGAATTGATGTACGACGTGATGTTCGACATGGTCGTCGGGAATGGCGATTCGCATCACGCTGTACTCTGCTAACAGTTTGATGCAATACTGACGTTCTGCAGCCTCTTGGAAAGGCGAGTTCAGTTCTGGAGCACTCAACCCATGGGTCCTTTGATCAAAATCGTAGATATCGATCGTCCTGTACATCCATCGAACGTGAACGGCCTATGCAGTGTAAGTCCTCAACACTACCTGCCAATTGGAAGCGATTTCATGTCCGCACCACATCACGTTGACTCCGGTGCACACGTCAGACAACTTCCCTAGTTGAAAAGATTCTGCGCGTAACGTGATGATGCGGGACCGATCATGTGTCACGATTGTTCTTCGTGGAACGATGGATGCTCGATCCACTGTTACACAGAAGTCTCTAACGCATTTCTTCTCGTGCTTTACTTTCAACTAAAATACTGCAGTCAATTCGAGTGCGGCGTTCTAGCCATAGATAACACTCATGGTAATTCTGTGTGCGTTTACAAACAACGTCAGGGGCGACCTTCCGATCGGTACAAAAAAATGGTTCAAACGGCACTGAGTACTATGGGACTTAACATCTATGGTCATCAGTTCCCTAGAACTTAGAAATACTTAAACCTAACTAACCTAAGGACATCACACAGATCCATGCCCGAGGCAGGATTCGAACCTGCGACCGTAGCGGTCACGCGGTTCCAGACTAAGCGCCTAGAACCGCACGGCGATCGGTACAGGAATATTCATAATCACTACGTTTACATGCGACCAGCTTCCGAAACATGAAAACCGAATTTAGGAAAACGTTTTTCGCTATTGTGTTTACGTGTAAAAGACTGAAGCGGATTTGCTAGTCCAGTTAAATACGGCGCCTGCAAAACAACTGTTACAGTTTTTGATTTAGGCAGCACAGTCGCTATTTCTCTTCCATAAGAAGAGGTGTAAACAGCTTCAATCTAGCACTTCTACTTATCATTCACTGTACAAAAAGCTACTCCGTCCTTATTAGCAGAAAAATTTAAAAAACGAGACGAAACTTGACAACCCAAGCACATTTCAAAGCCGACTGCGTCTACTCGAGAGCGAAAATCGATTGAGGAATTGGAAACCGGCAACCAGAAGCGGATTTCCAGAATCGACTTTGAAGTGTTTACATGACCATCTGGAACCGGTATCGGGAAATCGGTTTACGAAATCCGGTTTTGAGAGCCCCTTATGAACAGCGTGAATAGCAACACGCATGTGCGACATATCACGGTGATTCGAAACTTCCGTTGATTATGTACATTTTGTTGTTTAAGTTTAGTATCTGCACAGAAACTAAACAATGGAAGCAGCTTTGAAAGATTATATCTTTGACTGCTGAAACATCTGCCGAACAGCCAATATTTACATGGCGTCCATCTTGTGGTTATGGTGTTCTGTGATTATAATTCTCTCACTGTCAATGAAATCTGGGTGCGACTGGAAGAAAAACACGTCGTTCACCACCATTTACTTGTATCTTTGTACAAACGTTCACATTAGAGGGAACGGAAGACTACTAGAGATAAAGAACATAATCTATGAACCCTGTATTGTTGTTGTATTGTGGCCGAGCGGTTCTAGGCGCTACAGTCTGGAACCGCGCGACCGCTACGGTCGCAGGTTCGAATCCTGCCTCGGGCATGGATGTGTGTGATGTCCTTAGGTTAGTTAGGTTTAAGTAGTTCTAAGTTCTAGGGGACTGATGACCTCAGAAGTTAAGTCCCATAGTGCTCAGAGCCATTTGAACCATTTTGTTGTTGTATTGGCTCTAATAATCAGCACACAGAATGCAACACTATAATAGTAAGTGCAACGATATAAGGCTTTGATACTCAAAGAGGATTATTTTGGAAGGAGAGTACACTGTTTCTGCCGAAATATGCAAAATGGTAAAGGGAAAGAAGAATTTAGGTATCTGAAATAATACGCGCCCGTGAAATGCGTGGAGGCAGGGCACTTAACACGGAATTGCGGGTCCAGCTTTCACTTAGCATTATTCCAAAACTTTGCACATGCGTCGGCTGAAGTTTACGGCTGGCTTCTCATTACTATCGAGGAGGAAATTTTAAAGCAGAGTTCTACCGACGACCACACAAGCTGAAGATGGCTAGTAGTTACGCTCTGGCTATTCACATCTGGAGACATTTACGCTAGTGATAGTTTCGAATTTCAATAGATGCAGGTAGTTTCTGGTGCTTGTAGTGATAAATGCGAAGCACTTACAGTTATTACAATATGTATCAGAAAGATGCGTCAGTAAAATTTGAATGTGAAATATATGTATGAGTTTGCTTTTGTTCTACAATATTGTAGAACAAAAGTAAACTGGTGCTTTTCATTTATTATTATAATGTTGTTCTACCAAGAACCGACGGAAGATTCTGTTAATATACGTATGAGTTGTCACATAGGCTACTTGATAAAACGTGCTATACAAGGTTGGCAGAAACAGTCTGAAAATCTTGTCGGGATGTTAACGGTAGGTTGTGGTGAGAAATAACTCTTAGGGAAAAAATTCGATACGTTGCGCCGTTCCCGAGCTAGCCAACGTTGACGTTATCCAACCAGGCCGTTGCGAGCACTTCAGGTGGCCCGCCAATGTCGAAGTCGCCGAACAATGAGCAGTCTCGTGCGCTATCATCTACGCCAGTGGTTCCCAACAGGTTGTCCGCGGACCCCCGGGGGTCCGCGAGCCATGCCAGAGGGATCCGCAAGATGCTATTACAATAAACAAGTATATTAAATATATTTCGTATTATAACGTATTTTTAGGTTCGGCCGCTTCCTGCAAGAGCAGAGCTTTAGCGAACGCTAACTTCTGCGTCTAACGTCTTCCTAGAGCCAACTGACCCTAGCACATTCTAGCGCAAAACTAGAATTAGATAGATGCAAATATTTCTGCTGTATGGCGTTAGACTACTCGCGCAGCCTCTTTGCAGCTGACAACTGACAGTCACTTTGCACAGAAACTCGCATTTCAGACGACAATCAGCCATTGTTAATTTATTTCCAGTGCTTTCACAGAGCGTATTGTTTACATATTCAAGATTCTGTATTAAAACAGTAGTGTTTGTAAAGCGTTGTTTTTTGCGGAAGCTACAGTTCGCGTAGTTAAAAATGGACCGTTGGTTAAAAGGTGGTTCGTTAAAACGGCCTTCTCAGTCTCTTGAACCAAACCCAACTGGAAAGGGTCCCATACAGACGAACAGTACTCTGAGATTGGATGAAGCAATTTCCTTTGCTGAAGAACTGCATTGCTTCAGGAGTCTACCAATAAACCACAGTCTAGAGTTCACCTTACTCGTTACTTGTGCAATCTGATCGTTCCATTTGAGATCATTTCGAATAGTCACGCCCAGATATTTGACGGATGTTACCGCTTCCAAAGACTGGGCATTTATTTTGTACTCGTACATTAATGGGGATTTTCGCTTTATTATACGCAGTAGGTTACGCTTACTAATATTGGGAGATAACTGCCAGTCATTACACTACGCATTTATTTTCTGCAAATCCTCAGCCGGCCGCGGTGGTCTCGCGGTTCTAGGCGCGCAGTCAGGAACCGTGCGACTGCTACGGTCGCAGGTTCGAATCCTGCCCCGGGCATGGATGTGTGTGATGTCCTTAGGTTAGTTAGGTTTAAGTAGTTCTAAGTTCTAGGGGACTAATGACCACAGCAGTTGAGTCCCATAGTGCTCAGAGCCATTTTTTTGCAAATCCTCATTGATTTGTTCACAGCCGTGCGGGGTAGCAGCGCGGTCTGAGGCGCCTTCTCACCCCCGTCGGAGGTTCGAGTCCTCCCTCGGGCATGGGTGTGTGTGTGTTGTCCTTAACATAAGTTGGATTAAGCAGGGTGTAAGCTTAGGGACCGATGACCTCAGCAGTTTGGTCCCATAAGACTTTACGACAAATTTCCAAATTTTCCAATTTGTTCACAGCTTTCGCGTGATAGTGCTTTCCTGTAGGCTACAGCATCATCGGCAAACAGTCTAGTGCAGCTGTCAATACCATCAACCAGATCGTTTACGTAAATCGTAAAAAAGCAGCGGACCTATTACGCTGCCCTGGGAATACACCTGAGGTTACGCTTGTTTCTGTTGAAGCCTCCCCATATTGCTCTCTGTCTGTTAGAAAACTTTCTATCCAACTGCGTATGTCATCGGATAGACCGTAAGCGCGCACTTTTTGGAGCAAGCGACAGTGCGAAACTGAGTCGTACGCCTTTCGAAAGTCGAGGAATATGGCATCAACCTGGGAGCCGGTATCTAGAGCTTGTTGTATATCATGCACAAAGAGGGCTAGAAGTGTCTCGCATGACCACTGTTTCCTAAAACCATGCTGGTTTCTGCAGATGAGCCTCTCAGAGTCTAGAGAGGTCATTATGTCTGAACACAAAATATGTTCCATGATTTTACAACATGCTGGTTCCTTTATCCAAGCGCTGTATACTTGGGATCACACAATTTAAATGGCTCTGAGCACTATAGGACTCAACATCTGAGGTCATCAGTCCCCTAGAACTTATAACTACTTAAACCTAACTAACCTAAGGACATCACACACATCCATGACCGAGGCAGGATTCGAACCTGCGACCGTAGGGGTCGCGCGGTTCCAGACTGAAGCACCTAGAACCGCTCGGCCACACCGGCCGGCATCGCACACAATTTACCTGGATGACTCCATCGTGTTGGGTATAATGGGACAGCAACTCATTTTAGATAGTGATACGAAAAGTCAGCCAGAGTTGAAACTAAAATGGACCAGTTTTAAATATGACTGTTACTCAGCAGCCGTATACTAATTTCCATATTAGATTATACAGCCAACCGGTTGCAAATAACTTTTTGGTACATTGACCTAGGTTTCGACACCTACGAAGGATGTCTTCATCGGAATGAAATTTTGATAAACCCTAAAATGACATTGCGAAGAATCAATGTGCCAGAACTTAGAGCAGCTATGCTCAAGTCAAAAGTAAAATAAAAAGGTTCAGTCTTTGCCACGTGTGCCTGGCTAGGAACTACATCATTAGGTCTGATGTTGTTCCTAGCTACGCATAGTGGCAAAGACTGGAACGTTTTAATTTTCTTTTTACTTGAGCATAGCTGCTCTAAATTCTGACCAATGCTTCTTCGCAATGTAATTTCACGGTTTATCAAAATTTCATTCCGATGAAGATACCCTTAGTAGGTATCGAAACCTAGGTCAATGTACCAAACAGTTATTTGCAACCGGTTGGCGGTATAATGCTATGTTGAAACTAGAATGGACGTTTATTTAGTCGTCCTATAGTCTGAGAAGGGGCATAGCCCGAAACCGATCACCGACTATATAAACATCCATTTTAGTTGCAACCACTTCTTTTTTGCATCATAGTATAATTTACCGTCAGTTTTTTTGTATTTTCTATAAATAATGTGCACAGATTCCAAAAGGAGTGTACTTATGAAAGAAAGAACAAGCGACTAGGTAGATTCCTTTGTAAGCAGTATTACCTTTATGAGGGGGATGCAGCACTCAAGAAAATCCTCTGCGTTGAATGTGTCAGCACGGCAAGAAGCCTTCTCTAGTCGGGATCCTTTAACTGATACCATTCACTGTTGGGTACTACGATGCAGCCTGGAAATATTTTCTTCTTAACACTTACACACACACGCAATAACTAAATCAACACAACGGCGATCTTTCTCAATCGCCTATCCTGGGGCCGATGTTTCCGCCTCACTAGTTTGACATTTTGCGTGTACGGCGTTATGATCCATTGGTTCCCATCCGTTGCAGGGAATTCTTGATGTCGAAGAAAGTACCATCAGATGTATCGGTGACGTTGCTTCGGGAGGACGCAGCTGAGGCGCGTTGCGGTGATTTCGTTCCTCCCTCAAGACGCGCATCTGTCGCGAACGACGATGACGTAGACCGTACGCGGCAGAGACGCGGCAGCCGTTGACAGCCGGCGAGTCACTGAGTGGGCCGGGCCGCCTTCGCGAACCTCTTAATAGGTTGCACACGGCACCAACACACGCTCCAGTCCGTCTCCTTATCGACGCTGTGGCCAAGTTTTCTTGTATGTCAACACAATATTGCGAAGAGGAGTAAACAGGCAGGCAGGAAGGAAGGAAGTCCCCCAGCAGCCAGTTTCGGGACGTTATTGCAGGATTATTGACAGCGAAAAGCCAACGAGAAGGACTATGAAGTCTTCAAACGAAGTGTACTGCGAATGATCAAAAATGTGTTATATAGCTTGCACAGATTCCACAAGGAGATTCATTTACCATCAAATTGTTCACAGATACCAGCCCGTCGAATGGCCTTCTATCCGGCGGATAATGTTTAAGACACACAAATGTACTGGAGAAGAAAAGTAAACACAAAAGAGAAACATTCGAACAACTTTGCCACTGTATTTATCATTAGAAATCCATGTTAGCAATTTGACAGATGAGTCGCTGCTAGTATTAAGTTTTCGCTGTTTAGCACAGTACAGACAGAGATTAAATATGTTAACAGAATAAAACTGTGAGCTGCCACGCTGGGGCATAACGAGAACCACACTTCGTATTCTTCGAGCAACGATCTTATTACCTCAGTCAGTCAAGGACACTTCAAACTAAAAGTTTCAGTTTAAGTATATAAGACTACTACACAACTGGAGAATGATAAATGAATACCATCAAAGACACGAAACAGAAGCACGAACTTTGCATGGAGAAAGATGGCAGTTAAGGCAACGTTTTAATTCGTTATACAGTAAACGCAGAAGAATCTAACTGTTCAGATGGCAGTTGTATATTTGCAGGAAAATTACCTGTTGAACCGAGCAGCGGACATTTCATATGTTCAGACTTTCCAACGTGAATTTGGGGAACACACTTTCGATAATGTATCGAAAAGCAATGGTTACCTATGATGGGCAAGAGGTCGGAAGGCACTTGAAAAGAATGGTCGAAAGCGTTGGACTTCGTCAACATGTGTGTTAGTGTTCATGCAAGCAAGTAGTGCAAGCAAGGGGAAATAATGATCGTCATCGATTCGGTCGCCTGGACTGCATCTAACGTGTAGTTTGCTGTGGAAAAAATTATGATCGATACTGTACGAGAAATGGTAGCTAGGACGACGAGGAACCGTTAGCTGAAAGCCGGGATACGAACAAGGGTGCCGCTGACCAGGTGTCTACGTAAATCTAGTCACCATGGCGACCATTTCTGATTGTGCAGTACCAAGCGATGTGACGCAGTTAAGGCACTATAGTCGATATAAAAAAAATTCGTCGATGACATTTCTGCCCTCAGTGAAAGAGAGAAAGAATTGCAGGAGTTGTAGAATGGAATGAACAAACAGATGAGCTCATATTACCGATTTGAAGTAACCTGAAGAAATTCGAAATTAATCGTGAGTAGCAGAAGAAGATTAGCGATAAACTTAACATCAAAATTGGGGATCAAGATGCAGATGAAGTAAAGGACGGAGCAATGATGACACAAAAAGGGAACTAGCACAGACAAAGAGGTGTTTCCCGGCTAAGAAAAGTCTTCTAGTAGCAAACATCGGTCTTAATTTCTGAGAATGCACGTTCAGAGCACAGCATTGTATGGAAGTCAGTCATTTGGGAAGACCAGAAAAGAAGATAATCGAAATGTTTGGAATGTGCTGCTGTGAAAGGATACTGAAAATTAGGTAAGTTGATAAAAATTAAATGGATTAACAAGACAGGAAATGAGGACTTTCTCCGCAGAATCGGCAAGAAGGGGAACAAGTTGGAAACGTTGACAGAATAATAGGACATATGTTAAGAAATCGAGGAATAGCTTCTATGGTTCTAGAGGAAGTTGTGGAGAGGAAAAACAGTAGGAGGATGCAGAGATCGGAATATACGGAACAATCAGCTGAGGGCGCTGGTTGCAAATGTATTTTGAGATGAAGACGTTGGCGCAGGGGAGGCATTCGTGGTGGGTCGCATCAAACCAATCAGGAGACTGCAGCTGTTTTACTACTCGCAGAACACTTCTGTGGCTTATCCCACAGCTTGAACAACTGCCTTGTTGTGACATACGGATTATGTACACTGCCCTAGCACGACGATGCCCCTTACTAACTTCCTCTCAAGACGACGAGACAGCATGCACCCTCTGCCACACACACTGTACATTAGTACGCGGGGGTACAGACGTAGATAAAGATGCGGTGGTGAAAATTTTTTCTACCACTGAGATTCGAACCATCGTGTCAGCAGTTACTGTGACAGAGGCAGGTACTTCTTTCCTACACTACTGGCCATTAAAACTGCTACACCAAGAAGAAATGCAGATGATAAAAGGGTATTCATTGGACAAATATATCATACTAGAACTGACATGTGATTACATTTTCACGCAATTTGGGTGCATAGATCCAGAGAAATCAGTACCCAGAACAACCACCTCTGGCCGTCATAACGGCCTTGATACGCCTGGGCATTGAGTCAAACAGAGCTTGGATGGCGTATACAGGTACAGTTGCCCATACAGATTCAACACGATACCACAGTTCATCAAGAGTAGTGACTGGCGTATTGTGACGAACCAGTATGGCGATGACGAATACATGCTTCTAATGTGTGTTCACCGAGATGTCGCCAAACATGGATGCGACCATCATGATTCTGTACACAGAACCTGGATTCATCCGAAAAAATGACGTTTTGCCATTCGTGCACCCAGGTTCGTCGTTGAGTACACCATCGCAGGCGCTCCTGTCTGTGACGCAGCGTCAAGGGTAACCGCAGCTATGGTCTCCGAGCTGATGGTCCATGCTGCTGCAAACGTCGTCGAACTGTTCATGCAGATGGTTGTTGTCTTGCAAACGTCCCCATCTGTTGACTCAGGGATCGAGACGTGGCTGGACGATCTGTTACAGCCATGCGGATAAGATGCCTGTCATCTCGAATGCTAGTAATACGAGGCTGTTGGGATCCAACACGGTGTTCCGTATTACCCTCCTGAACCCACCGATTCCATATTCTGCTAACAGTCATCGGATCTCGACCAACGCGAGCAGCAATGTCGCGATACGATAAACCGCAATCGCGATAGGCTACAATCCGACCTTTATCAAAGTCGGAAACGTGATGGTACGCATTTCTCCTCCTTACACGCGGCATCACAACAACGTTTCACCAGGCAACGCCGGTCAACTGCTGTTTGTGTATCAGAAATCGGTTGGAAACTTTCCTCATATCAGCACGTTGCGGCGCCAACCTTGTGTGAATGCTCTGAAAAGCTAATAGTTTGCATATCACAGCATCTTCTTCCTGTCGGTTAAATTTCGCGTCTGTAGCACGTCATCTTCGTGGTGTAGCAATTTTAATGGCCATAACAGCGAGGCTGCTGTATAGCCTAGTACGTTAAGCACTAAAGATCTGCATTTCATTGTTAATCGTATTCAACCAACTTTCTATAACGATGTTGAAGGATATAACCGCCATTTGACTGTACAACAAGTTTTATTGTACATCTAGGGTTCTGTGTTGGGCCATTAGACTTGAAACAATAAAACATGTATTTTTCGGTTATATAAACCAACTTTGTCAATAGTAAATGCGAGAACATTTGTGTAATAGGCTAATTAATTGGCAGTTAGCATTACTCCTTCACTTGATGTGGTTGTGGAATAAAATAGATGACCAGATCACAGATTTTAAACGTCGCTACACTGTGTCTAAGCAGCCACTGTTTGCTTAGTCATAATGTAGCGAAGTTTCAAATTACTGTCAAATGGCGGTTCAAAAAGTTTTATATGACTGTGGCTTCACAACAAAGTAAAATCATTAATTTGTGTGATGTCTTTTACTGCTGGCGTTGGTTGAATTATTGATGTCATTTATTGTGGCCACTAGTCAGCAGCGGATAGCTTGAATTAGTGTGTGTTGATTATCTATTTACTCTGCGTCTCGTTAACTGATTGGATTACGAGTAGTACGCCGTTTTATTATTCTAAAGCAAACGGTAATCTGAGGAGGAGAGGATTTTACTGCTTGTTACGTTGTACTAGTTATTAAATTCTAAAATGAGTGCTGGCTATTTTACTTGTTTTAATTCATGTGCTCTGACTTTTTGAGTTTTATTGTTAACAAATGTATGAGTTTCATTCAAATGAAACCTGATCATTGCGTCTACCTTTGCCTTACACGTAAGGTGGCACTACCAACTGCGGATATGGTGGCTCCGTCTACTGGTAGAGAGACCGACGCGTGCGCACCTTTTGACGTTGCATAGCGCCAGTGTGGTTTCACACCGAAGAGAAGGTGGTTACACAAGTTATCGTCCACTACCGAACATGCAGGCGAGTAAGTACGAACAACGAGGAGTGACTAGAATTTTGGCGGCGGAGGGAGTTGGAGGCCGTGGAATGTATCGACGGTGAGTACACTCTGAGTACGGTGAATACAGTCAGAGTCGTTCAAGTGTTGTGGAATGGCGCAAACGATTCCTTGAGGGGCGCGAGTCACTGGAAGACGATGCTCGTCCTGGACTGCCATATCGTATCATCACACCCGAAATGGTTGCGGAAGTGAATGCTTTAGTCTTGGACCAGCGTTATCAAGCCACTTTACAGAACCTTAGACGAGCCATCAAGTCGAAACGCCGGGGCATGTTGTCCAGGGTGTTATCCTCCTGCATGATAATGCCCGCCCACACACGTTCAATGCGGTGAAGACGACACTGCAGAAGTTTCGGTGGGAAACGCTGGAAAATCCACCGTACAGTCCCGACCTTTCACTGTGTGACTTTCATGTGTTGGGCCTCTAAAACAAGCTATTTGCAGACATAGACCCGCAACGGACGACGAAGTGAGTGACTGGGTCCAGGCCTGGATCCGACAGCAGCCTACTAGCTTCTTCAAGGATGGAATCAACTGGCTAGTGTTCCAATGGGATAAATGTGCCAACAGTTTTGGCGACTATTTTGGAGTATGTGTATAAGTACATTTTTGAGTTAAGAAAATAGCTACCGTTACTTTACACTAGGATCGGTTTTCATTTGAATGCCCCTTATATTTAAAGCTTGTTAAGGATTTATGACCATGCATCACCCAACCACTTTGCGCTCGCTCTTTTCCTGTGCCACACTGTAATGTCAGTGATAAGTTACCAAGCACTGTTACCATCTTCAGTTTATTTATAATTTTCCACAAGTGACGCCTAGTTTTGAGCTACTGCGAGGGGGAGTTGGAAAATAAGTTTCCCCTGTCGACTGTGGGCAGAGTTGTGTGGTATGGGCGAAAGGCCGCATCCATGGGGTGGAAAATCCGTCGTCACCTGTCCGAAAGAAGTTCAAAAGCATTCCTTCTGCAGGTAACGTGCTACTCAATGTTTTCTGGGACGCCAAAGGAGTTTTGCTGCTGGACTTTCTGGAGGATGCAATCATCAATGCTGCGCGGTACTGTGCCACTCTGTCGAAATTGAAAGAGGTGATTCTGAAAAAGCGACCTGGCTTTCTCAGATCTGGCGTTCTGCTGTTGGATGACAATGCGAGACCACACACGGCGACGGCAACGCAAAACCATATTGTGGTTGGGAGCGCCTACACCATCCGCCTTACAGTCCGGATCTCGCACCAAGTGACTTCCATCCGTTTCCTGCTGTGAAGAAGACTCTCGGCGGGAGGCGCTTTGTCAGCAATGCTGACGTCAAACAAGCCGTTCAACGCTTCTTTCGTATGCAACGCCCTGTGTTTCCCTGAAAGGATTTTTGAAGCTTATACAGCGGCATTACAAATGTCTCAATGTACTTGGAAATTATGTAGAAAAATAAAAATATGTCTTATCTTTAATGTCTCATTCTCTTTTTTCACCTTTCACACACAACTCTGACCACAGTCGACAGGGGAAACATATTTTCCAACTCCCCCACGTATATGATACTATTTCAGAATTTTAGGAGAGATAGACAATCTGATTTCTGATAAGGATTTCACAACTGGATTTGTGTCGCATTATAATCGTAATGTTTATAGCAACAGTATCATAAGTATGGATGTGGATTAATTTGTGACTCAAGAGATATTCTTAATTAATGCTAAATTAAAGCAGATACATTCGTAATTGCTGCAACAGTTTAATCCATCAAATATTCAAGCGTGGTGTTTATAAACAACTTTGGCTTGGAACAGCAGCCCATTAAATATTTTAAAAACGTCTCCTTAAATGAAACATATGAGTTACGACATCCTTGTATTTAATGAGCAATATGAAGAAGGAGATACTGGTCCTAACAAAAAATAACCTTATGCGTTTGTCTTATGAGAAATAGTATAAAATCTCTTAGCGAACATTACTGCTCCTCTGGAGAGAAAGGGTTCCAAGTAGAAAGCTATCCCATTCACCGGTAGATTCTCCATGGAGCCTTTCCCCGCAAATACGCTGGGATCGCCTTCGACAAGATGGTCCATCACTACCGGCTGCATACGTTTCCGACGCTTAACAACAGCAGCTGTACGTGGTTCATAACAAGGAAGACCCTTTCCGGGGGAAATGTGTAATAAATTTAAAGTATGACAATGGTTAGTCAAACTTCGCTGTGAAGTGCCACCCATTCGTTGGTCAACCTTTTTACTTGTCGTGGCGAAACTCCACTCTCCTCGGTATGCTCGACCTGGATTTACCGAGCCCGAATGCTGCTGGAGGAAATATACTTTCATCATCAGTGTTTGGCCGGTAAAAGGAGAGATAGAAGTGAATGATTTCCGGAACGTGCTTTCTTTTGTTCAACAGCGAACCAGTATTTCTGTCACATTTTCATCTGTCTCCTAATCTTCCTCAGCCCTCCCTACATCTACATCTACATCTAAATCCGCATATAAAGTCCTCAAGCCACCTCATGGTGTGTGGCGGAGCGTACTTGTACCGCTGTCTTGTTCCTCCTCCCCTACCATATTCGCGAACAGTGCGTGCGAAGAACGACTGCCGATAAACCCCCGTATGATCTCTAAGTTCTCGTCCTTTATCATCGTGGCAAATTCGTGATACGATGTAACACCTATGGGCATTTTAACAAAAAAATCTGTCCGTGATACACGACGCCTCTCTTGTTGAGCATCTTGACTGGGGTGGAGATGTTTGAATTAGTTGTACTTATCTAAGTAATTCTGGTGGGTGGTGCCACGTCACCTTCCTAATATGACGCCTGATAGATAGGTCCAAGACTATGGTAAGTAATCATTAATCTAACTGATGAGCCATTCTCATTTCATACCTGCACTTCTTCAACTGAGGTGTACTTCCACTTACAACTTTCCCTGTCAGTGTGCGCTTAATTTGAGAGAAATAAGGCCTAAAAATGAAGCTGACTTGGTAGCAAAATGAATTACTGACGCAAAGGACATGCGAGGTTCTAGAGGAAAGTACATAGTGAAAGCATCTCTTAGGCATACAAACATTTCATTGGGACTGATCGTCAATGGCTTAATAAGGAACAATATCGTTATTCGGCGGAGGAACGGTGTGGCGAGAGCTATTGTTGGTTCCTGGAGTATTAGCAGTTACTTGGCCGTACACTTGAGATACTTTTTTTTTAAACACATATCTCATTTATTTGGTTTATAGCCAAACATTGGCAGTAAACATACAGGGGATACAGAATGTAATACTTATATTAAACATGCATCAAATGATCGCAGTAGCTTTATCGAACACGCTAGAGATATTATTCAGTACTTGAGTCTTTGTGCCCCTAGTCTAGGGGGACGTGACCACGAGAAAAAGATTGAGTAACCAACGAAAGAATAACGTTCTACATGTCTGGGCGTGGGATGTCAGAAGTCTGAACGTGGTAAGGAAGCTAAAAAATTTGAAAACAGGAATGATAAGGCACAGTCTGGGTATAGTGAAGGTCAGTAAAGTAAAATGCAAGAAGACAAGGATTTCTGGTCGGATGAGTTCAGGGCAATACCAACAGCATCAGAAAATGGTAAAACAGAAATAGGATTCATTATGAATAGGAAGGTAGGGCAGAGAGTCCGCTACTGTGAACAGTTCAGTGATAGGATTGTTCTTATTAGGATCGACAGCAAACTAACACCAACAATAATAGTCCAGGTATACATGCCGGCGTCATAAGCCGAAGATGAAGAGACAGAGAAAGTATATGAGGATATTGAACGGGTAATACAGTACGTGAAGGGAGATGAAAATCTAATGGTCATGGGTGACTGGAATGCGGTTATAGGGCAAGGAATAGAAGAAAGAGTTACAGGAGAATATGGGCTTGGTACTAGGAATGAGAGAGGAGAAAGACTGAGTTCTGCAGTGAATCTCAACTAGTAATAGCGAATACTCTGTTCAAAAATAAACGGGCACATTTCAAGTAGATTACATGATGGTTCAAATGGTTCAAATGGCTCCGAGCACTATGCGACTTAACTTCTGAGGTCATCAGTCGCCTAGAACTTAGAACTAATTAAACCTAACTAACCTAAGGACATCACACACATCCATGCCCGAGGCAGGATTCGAACCTGCGACCGTAGCGGTCGCTCGGTTCCAGACTGTAGCGCCTAGAACCGCACGGCCACTCCGGCCTACTACATGATGGTCAGGCACAGATTCCGGAATCAGATACTGGATTGTAAGGCGTACCCAGGAACAGCTATAGACGCAGATCACAATTTATTAATGACAACGGGCAGGCTGACGTTAAAGAGACCAGTCAGAAAGACTCAATGCACAAAGAAGTGGTTTATGCAAGTACTAAGGAATGAAGACGCACGATTGAAGTTGTCTGTGATTATAGGTGCTGCTATAAAGAATAGCTCAGTAGGCGGTTCAGTTGAAGAGGAATGGACATCTCTAAAAGTGGGTCAGCACAGAAGTTGGAAAGAAAAACATAGGTACAAGGAAGGTAACTCCGAAGAAACTATGAGTAACACAAGAAATACTTCAGTCGATCGATGAAAGAGGGAAGTACAAAAATATTTAGGGAAATTCAGGAATACGGAAATGCAAGTCACTTAGGAATGAAATAAATAGGAAGTATAGGGAAGCTAAGGCGAAATGGGTCCATGAAAAATGTGAAGAAATCGCAGAAGAAATGATTGTCGGAAGGCTGACTCAACATGTAGAAAGGTCAAAGCAACCTTCGGTGAGAATGAAAGCAAAGGTGGTAACATTAAGAATGCAATGGGAATTTCACTCTTATATATAGAGGAGAGACCGGATAGCTGGAAAGAGTACAGTGATGGCTTGTATGAGGAGGAAGACTTGTCTATTGACGTGATAGAAGAACAAACAAGATGGAAGAAGAAATAGGAGTCGATACAGACGAGATGGATACATAGTTAGAAGACTTAAGGCAGAATAAGGCAGAATGGGTAGATAACATACCATCGGAATTTCTGAACTCACTGCGGCAAGTGGCAGTAAAACGAATATTCACGTTGGTGAGTAGAATGTATGAGTCTGGCGGTACGCCATCCGACTTTCGCAAAAACATCCTCCACACAATTCCGAAGATTGCAAGAGCCGACAAGTGCGAGTATTAGCGCACTGTAACGTTCCCTGGCATTTTCACAGTTTATTTGTACCATATACGCCGCTCTGGGCAAGTTGTATATACATCGTAATTATTCAACAAAAATATTACTGAATGTGGTATAAAGTACGTTTGTCATTTTTATTATGTTTTATTGTAATATTTCTCTGTATTTAGGATAGGAATTTTTCTGTATTTAATATGTGAATGTAAAATGTGTCAGTATTTGCGGTATCAGAGATATAAAAATTTGCCAGAAGAGAATAATTTACAAAGAAATGTTAATAGTCGGGAAATGCTATATAAGGACTAAACATTATGTATTCTTTGGTCTTCTCTGATGAGACGCGATTGAGGTTGGACGCTGTGAAGAAGTTTTTTAACGAATGTGTAGAAGTCTTTTGTCTCCGTCTGGACTTAGCCGCCATTAGACGATGTGTTACGAATTAATGTGAGTTGAATTGTTGTTTGAGCTAAATATATCAGTATTTATCAAAAGTGTGAATTATTTATGTAAATTAGCTTGCCCACGTCATCTATAAAATTTCTTTAAGAATTTTTCAGCATTTTTTAGCGGTGTTGCTGGGCTGTGCCGCGACCAACAATCGCAGATCTGAAGAGGCGGCACATTTAAAAAATTATCAAACCCGTAAATCGGGAACAGATGCATAAAAATCAATCGTGAATTAAGAAATTGTTCTTTCTTTTCAGTGATCCTGTGGCTGATAAAATTTGAATTAATTATACGTTTGTGCATTCGTAGGCGGATAGTTAATGTTAGTTAACACTGAAATTTAAACAGTTTGGTTCTTTAAAATAACTCAAATGCATAGTGAAGTAGGTTTGATCAGTGATAAATGTCGGCTTGGCAATAATTACAACATTTTCTGCTGATAGAGATAATCTTGTGTTCTATGGCTATTGCCGGGATAAAATTCAGTAAAAATATTTAACAAAAAACCCACTGCATCAGGAAAGTGTATGCCAAGGCCGAATGATCTAAAGGACTCAATTCTCAACTAAATATTATTATCCAGTTAATATGAGTGCACGTAATATTTTTCTTTAAATGTACGTAATTCTTAAGAAAGTAAAATTTTTTATTACCACACGAAAATAAGAGAGTGGTTCTACAACAAAGTTCGCACGAAAGAAAATTAACTTAAAAGCAAAAAGAGAAAATTTATTATTCATTCGTTAACGAAATTTAAAATCAACGTCAAAATATTTCGACCGATTTCGTTAAATTTGGCGCCCAGCGTTGGGCTCGAATATGCAGTGGCCACTAAATACCCGTGAGATAACTAGGGAATTAATATAGTCGAACTTTGTTGCAGAACATTTAATAATTTTTCTATGTATTGTATGTATTTCATAACCAATATTGTGTGGTAATACCTGTGTATGATTTTTTGCATGAGAACACTATGTATCCAGAGGCAAGCTGAAGAAGAGAGCTCATTATTTCGAAAAATTAATTACCTACCACAATATCAGGGGGCAGCTGCACCCAAGATAGATCACCAAAAGGTAAAGCTACAGTGTAGTTGTCCTGTGGGTAGTAAAGTAGCCTCAGTGCAGTGTTCTCGGATCATTAGTGGTGTGCTTGTTGTTAGTACTTTGTTTTAAAATAACAGGACATTTAAGTAGTTAGTCATTGTAGTATATAGTAAGTGTGTATTAGTTAATGTCCATTTCTTGTGTGATTATGTCAGTGAAACCTGAGTGTTAGGATATTTAGTTCAGATTTTATTTCCTTTGCTTACTATGGTTAGATTGCGTAGTCAGAAAGATATCAACATGGATAATGAGCAACAGTCAGTAAGTAGTGATACCGAGTTGGAAAGTGGGACACAAAGTAATGTTAGTGATGTAGTTCAGGAAGTACAATGTGAGAATCTGGGGGCAGAAGGGCAAGAAATGTTGCCACTGCCACCCAGTGATTCAGTTGATAGCGGAAATTCTGTGCAATCTGCAAGCACTGGACACGGACCAGAGAGTGGTGTGATGTCAGAAGTGCAATCATTAAGAGTTATGTTCGAGCGCATGCTCAATTTCCAAGCTGAATTTGTACATATGCAAGCAGAGCGTGACCAGAGATTGGTAGCTGAATTTGATGCTAAACAAGCAGAGCGGGATAAAGAACGTGATGCTAAACAAGCAGAGCGTGACCGACGCCTGCATGAGAGGGACTTACAGTTGATGCGAACTTTAGAAGTTATGCAAAGTGATATAGTTAGTTTGAAACAAAAATATGAAACCATACCCAAAACAGTACATGAATTAAGCGAAAGAGTAGACAGTATTCAAGTGGCTAACGCCAATATCGTAGAGGAAATCAGTGTTCTGACTAATAGGGTCGAACAACTAGAACTCGACACAACTCAAGTAATTGAGGACAAAGTGATCGAACAAGTGCACAAAGTAGAACGTAAATTCACAAAGGAATTAGATGAGAAAGTGCACGCTGCAATTGAGGCCAGAGAGGTGGACTCAGCTGCGGATGTGCAAAATCTTAAGAAGATAGTGCAAAAGGACATTCCGCTGTGGCAGCGGAGTGTGGACCGCCGTCTTGCCGAAATGGAGCTTGGCTTGCGGCAGGACGAGGCACAGGCGTATGTCACGCCAGCCAGGTCCAACAATGTTAGGCATATAAATACTGCAGTAAAAAATTGCGACTGCGAGACAGAACAGGCAACCAATGTAAGCGGAACAAATAAATGTCATTCCAAAGTAGTGATTGAAGAAAGTCTGATTAGGAACCGACAGTTTCAGATCTTTACAACGGAGAAGAAATCTGTTCACCCTGTAGTGTTTATCAAGGGATTTAGAAACATTTTGCCTAGCGTTTGGAGTCATACCCAGAAAATACAGTTTGTTATGTCATACATACAAGGAGATGCTGCATTATGGGCAACCGAAGCAGCTGACAGTTGTGATACATATGAGCAATTCGAAAAGGCATTCTTGGCCAAATATTGGTCAACATGTATTCAAGAGAGATTACGGAAGGAGGTATATAATCCAGAGCCGTATTCTCCACGACTAGGAAATTTGCGAAAATATTTTGAGAAGTACATTAACAAGACCCGTTACTGGGACGAACAGATTTCATCTCGGGATTTGATCAGGCTTTTGAAATCACACTTGCCGATACATGTAAAGGAAAAGCTTATACACGTGCCTGAAAATGATATGGAACATTTCTTGTCTGTTCTGGACTCAATTGACCTGATTCAGGAGGACGTTAAGGCAGCCTCTGAACAGGCTAGAAATAACGGAAACGGTTATAGAAATGGTAGAAATAACACGCCTCCACCAAGTAATGGAAACGGCGGAGGTAATAATAGGAGACAAGAGTACGCACAAAACGGAAATAGAGGTAGAGACCGGAATGGCAATAGTCCGCCGGTGAATAATGACCGAAAGAGGAGGTTCGATGACCGGTATGAAACAGGCCCACCAAGCAATCATAGATGGAAAAATGCCAGGGGGCCGTACAACACTAATACTTATAATGATGCAAACCGAACTTGGCCACAGAACCAGAGGCCCAGTCCGGACCGGCAAAACAGAGATAGATATGACAATAACCGACCGCCACCACAAAATGCGCCAATTGCGCAACCGTGGCGGCCGACGCAACACAACGTGCACATAGTGGAGGTCAGTGACACAGAGCAGCCACGCCCATCCACTAGCAATAATTCAACAAACTAGATGCAGCCGAGATACGCTCTCCATCGTCGGCTGAGGTTTGGAGTGAGAGCAGCCCGACACAGAACAAAACGCCGAACAAAATCTGTATCCTTAGGTATAATGACGGGGTACAGATGGAAGACGAACTAATAACTGAACCATCCACGTGCATAAAGGAACACAAAGACAAAGTACAAGCGATAATAGAGATCAACATTAACAATATTGATGTGCAAGCAGTCATAGATACAGGTGCTACTGTCAGTGTTATGAGTATGGACTTATTCAAAGTACTGGGGAAGGAAAGGCGTATGCTGACTTTTCCCGTAAATAATTGTAAAGTCACTGGAGCCATAAGTGCACAGCGACAAATAATTAAACTCCAAGTGCAGGTAGAGATGTATATAGGGGAAGAAGCCATAGCGAGCTCATTCCTGGTAGTAAAGGGTTTAAAAGTAGCCTGCATTTTGGGGGTAGATTTTTTAAGAGAAAGGGACGCAATAATCGACCTTTCTCGGGGAAAATTAAGTTTGATGAATGCTGGTAGGAGAATAGAATTGTCCATGCTCAGATCCGGAGAAGTACCTGTACCTAAATGTAATGCTATTAATATAAAATGTAGGAATCAGTCGATACTACATTTAGACAATCATTGTCTAGGACAGAATCTCTATTATCCTGACGTACAAGTTGATCAATCAAAAGCGAATATGGACGCATTAGTGAACAAAGTGTCACAGTCCGAAAATTTGAATTCTATGCAACAGCAGGATTTGGTACAGTTATTATTTAATTATGCAGAGGTATTTTCAGAACGACCAGGAATTGTTAAGGGATATCAGTACAAGATCGAGGTAAAGCCTCACAAAACTTACTGTCGAGCCTCATACTCCATTCCTTAGTCCAAGAAGGAAATAGTAGCTATCTCTCAGCAGATCCCCACTCACGGAGAGTACGGGGACTGGATTCGTGTAAGGATGTAAAAGTATTCCTACAGCAAAAGACTATTAGTCCTATGTGGACACCACTCTTTTGTAAATAATGAACATTAATAGTGTATGTACTAGTGTAGAAGTGTTTAGTTATAAGAATATGATTGACTTTCTCATGTGTATGGATATTTATGTTATGTACTCTTTTAATTTGTGTTATCTAAAACATGCTCTAAATGTTTGCACAGATAATCTGATTAGTGCAATTATTTGTAGTGTTAAGCTGTGACAAAGTTCAGTCAAGAAGAACATTTTAGTAAGGATTAGTTAGTGTATTACATAATTTCCAATATGTGTGTCAAATTTGAAATATTTCTTGGCACAATCTTTTCTATTATGTGTATGTATGTATATATGTGTAGCTGTCAGATTGACAGATCCGAACCCAGAATAATATCAGTAATATGAGGCCCTGAGAACTTTATTATCTCACCAATATTATCAGAAAATAATGCACCCAGTAGTGACCCGAGGGCACCACGGGAGGCAACCTTGTTGTAAATTAATGTAACGCAAAGTTACGCACAAAGAAGCTTCAATTGAAGCATGTGCATATTCAATCAGTTAAAAGGAGCTAGCCAGATACAGTCCAAGTAAATTTTTGCCTACAGAGACTACACTGTAGTTACGTAGGACGTTGATAGTAAAGTGTGACATGAGTACAAAGGAGTTATTGAACAATATGCCTGAATCCGGCTGGAATGCACAAATAAAATCTAATCGAACACGAATATAGATGACTATGGGCAAACTAATACGAATTTTGAGTAATTGTTACCATGTACGCAAACCTCACACCTTGGTAAAGAGTTACGAATGTGCTGTTACAAACAAAATTGAGCAGCGGACATTGTAAATAGAAATAAAGGAACTTTAACAAAAGTGCAGTATTGTGCGGCAGAGACAGACAGTGACTGTTAAACCTGCAGCAATACGTCACGGAGTAGTTGTGTATAAGTAATAAAAAACTGTATCATCACCGTGTGTGCAAGTGGACAAGCAACTAGCACGACACGAACAATGAACCGATAACGGACGGTGGATCAACTTAGTGTCAAACTTTAACTCTTTGTGTGTCAAGGGACGCTAGGAAAGCGCATTGACTACAGAAATACATTTTGATTTTGTCCTAAGGTGAAAACTTGCGTGTGACTAATGACAAGTCATGACATGGTGAAGAATATTGTGTGCCCATAAAAGTGTTACTGAGACAACGATATATTGTGCAAACCAGACTAGTGAAGGCCTACTGAGTAATAACTACCACTAACTGTGTGCGTTCTTTCCCACAGCAGGAAAAATGCCTATAAGGATAGTACACTGTTTGTGAACTTGTTACATGTTTCCTGGAGCACCGCGAGAAGACGTCGCACGGGCGAGCTGATATCCAACGCGCATCCGGCTACATCAGCTATGCAGCGGCCACAGCAGCCCGTAGCAGACCAGACAGCCACGCCCCTCCGCGCCGTAGCTGTCAACGCCGGGGGCGGTGACCTACACGGAGTCAGCGCGCCGCGTCGAGCGCCGCCCAACAATCACTCCGCACCGCTCACCAAATACAACATTATTGACTTTTTTGAAATGTTCACATAAACTGAATAACATGTTAATGACTTCATTTCGATAAACATTGAACATTTACTATGTATGTCCGTGAGTGATATGTCCTAGGACAAGTGACTTTGTAGTGTATCACAAGAATAATAGTATCACACACAAAAAACCTTCCATTGAACTGTATGTGACTGTGATATTGTGTAATTGTGTAACCCCGTTTGTGACAAACTGCTAATTTAATTCAAATGAATAACTGTTAAAAAGACAATATTGACTATAAACCAACTGGGATGGCTGGGCTCCGGCACAGTTTTGCCCAGGTTTCCTGTTTGCCTACGCCCAAATGGGGGAGCCATGAACTTATATAACCCTGGGACTAAATAAAAGAGCCATTCCGTAAAACATACAGAAGTATAAAGAACGTTACTGGCACCATTGTGTCAAAGTGTAAAAAACTCTTTGCCAAATGCTGCCAGGGGGCAATGTAACGTTCCCTGGCATTTTCACAGTTTATTTGTACCATATACGCCGCTCTGGGCAAGTTGTATATACATCGTAATTATTCAACAAAAATATTACTGAATGTGGTATAAAGTACGTTTGTCATTTTTATTATGTTTTATTGTAATATTTCTCTGTATTTAGGATAGGAATTTTTCTGTATTTAATATGTGAATGTAAAATGTGTCAGTATTTGCGGTATCAGAGATATAAAAATTTGCCAGAAGAGAATAATTTACAAAGAAATGTTAATAGTCGGGAAATGCTATATAAGGACTAAACATTATGTATTCTTTGGTCTTCTCTGATGAGACGCGATTGAGGTTGGACGCTGTGAAGAAGTTTTTTAACGAATGTGTAGAAGTCTTTTGTCTCCGTCTGGACTTAGCCGCCATTAGACGATGTGTTACGAATTAATGTGAGTTGAATTGTTGTTTGAGCTAAATATATCAGTATTTATCAAAAGTGTGAATTATTTATGTAAATTAGCTTGCCCACGTCATCTATAAAATTTCTTTAAGAATTTTTCAGCATTTTTTAGCGGTGTTGCTGGGCTGTGCCGCGACCAACAATCGCAGATCTGAAGAGGCGGCACATTTAAAAAATTATCAAACCCGTAAATCGGGAACAGATGCATAAAAATCAATCGTGAATTAAGAAATTGTTCTTTCTTTTCAGTGATCCTGTGGCTGATAAAATTTGAATTAATTATACGTTTGTGCATTCGTAGGCGGATAGTTAACGTTAGTTAACACTGAAATTTAAACAGTTTGGTTCTTTAAAATAACTCAAATGCATAGTGAAGTAGGTTTGATCAGTGATAAATGTCGGCTTGGCAATAATTACAACATTTTCTGCTGATAGAGATAATCTTGTGTTCTATGGCTATTGCCGGGATAAAATTCAGTAAAAATATTTAACAAAAAACCCACTGCATCAGGAAAGTGTATGCCAAGGCCGAATGATCTAAAGGACTCAATTCTCAACTAAATATTATTATCCAGTTAATATGAGTGCACGTAATATTTTTCTTTAAATGTACGTAATTCTTAAGAAAGTAAAATTTTTTATTACCACACGAAAATAAGAGAGTGGTTCTACAACAAAGTTCGCACGAAAGAAAATTAACTTAAAAGCAAAAAGAGAAAATTTATTATTCATTCGTTAACGAAATTTAAAATCAACGTCAAAATATTTCGACCGATTTCGTTAAAGCACAATCAGCTTAACAACGTATGCATTCAAGATGCTAACAAGAATAATATACAGAAGAATGGAAAAGAAAATTGAGGATGCATTAGATGACTATGAGTTTGGCTTTAGGAAAGGTAGAGGCACCAGAGAGGCAACTCTGACATTGTGGTTGATAATTTGAAGTAAGAGAGGAAAAATCAAGAGCGTTCATAGGATCTGTCGACCTGGAAAAAGCTTTCGAGGATGTAAAATGGTGCAAGATGTTTGAAATTCTGTGAAAAATAGGGGTAAGCCATAGGAAAAGACCGGTAATATGCAAAACGTACAAGAGGGAAGAAAAGAGTGGAAGACCAAGAAGGAAGTGCTCGGATTAAAAAGGGTGTAAGGCACGGATGGGGTCTTTCGCTCCCATTGTTCAATCTATACATCGAAGAAGCAATGACGGAAATAAAGGAAGGTTCAAGAGTGGGATTAAAATTCAAGGTGAAAGGATATCAATGATAAGATTTACTGAAGACATTGCTATCCTCAGTGAAAGTGAAGAAGAATTACAGGTCCTGTTGAACGGAATGAACAGTCTAATGAGTACAGGATATGGAGTGAGAAATCCATAGAAGAAAGTAATGAGAAGTAGCAGAAATGAGAACAGCGAGAAAATTAATATCAGGATTGGTGAACACGAAGTAGATGAAGTTAAAGAATTCTGCTACCTAGGCAACAAAGTAACCTATGGCTGATGGAGCAAGGTGGACGTCAAAAGCAGACTAGCAATGGTAAAATGGACATTCCTGACCAAGAGAAGTATAGGCCTTAATTTAAGGAAGAAATTTATGAGAATGTACGTTTGGAGCAGATCATGGCAGTGAATCACGGACATTGGGAAAGCCGGAATAGAAGAGAACCGAAGCATTTGGATTGTGGTGCTCTCTTCTACACATTCAACCTGGTAAGTAACATTCAAGAACCGGAGAATCGGAGAGCAAAGTAATATATGGAAAACACTGATGAGGAAAGGGGACAGGATGATAGGACGTCTGTTAAAACAGGAAGGAATGACTTCCATGGTACTAGAGGGAGGTGTAGAAGGGAAGGACTGTGGAGGAACACAGAGACTGCAATACATACAGCAAATAATAGAGGACGTAGGTTGGAATTACTACCTTGAGATGAAGAGTTTGGCACAGGAGAGGAATTATTTTCGGGTCGCATCTTGTATGTGGTTACAAAAACATACTTGACGGCTTAGCAATTAATAATTCTGACGAGGTAAGGAGCATCATGACAGATACTGGGATTAGAGACTACAATGTTGCTTTAGCTAGCCTGAATACCGTAACATCAAAGTTACAATTTGGGCCAGGACGCTACACAGCCATGCAAGAACAAACTGCACACTCACAACACATACACACGCACAGACCTACTAAACTACATCCGTGCGGCAACGACCACTACCCCTACTGGACAGACTAAGCAATGGCCAAGTACACTAAATGCTTTAATAGTTTGGATCGTACTAAGAGGGTTCTTCTCCTTTCATGAATCGGTCACTGAGAGTAAGCACACGAGGGGGGCAGCTATACAATGAGCCAGAAATGATCCACAAGGAAAACACCACAGCAATCAGCTAAACAACCCTGAGACCGAGAAGCGATATACGTTGGAAATTATTCCCGGAATTTAATATTGAACTTAACCTTCAGCAGTAACATCTGTCAATGGATAACTGGGACCAAGTGGAAGGCCCCAGCAGTTGGTTGGTTGGTCGATTTGGGGGAGGCAACCAAACAGCTCGGTCGTCGGTCCCATCGGAGTAGGGAAGGATGGAGAAGTATGACGGTCTTTCCCTTTCAAAGGAACCATCTGCCCTTTCAAAGGACTCATCCCCGCATTTGCCTGAAGCTATTTAGGGCAGTCACAGCAAACATAAATCAGGATGGCCGAACGCAGGTGTGTTACCAAAGATACTCTGACTTACAACAAAGAAATCATAGATGAATTTAATGAAATTGTCTCGTAAAAATTACTTTCAGACTAGTTATGATTAACGCACAGCCTGAGCATCTACACCAGAGACTTGAGGTTTGTGACGCTTGGGCACGTAGCACTTGTTTCGAGGCTAGCACAGGGGGCGATCACCTAACTTCACTTCCCCAACTAAATTACAGAAAAATAATCAAAATGACCAGGCCTTGAAACGCTTCATAGCATTACGAGCCTGAAAGAAAACGGAGTAATGGATTCAGTCACTAAGTTCTACATTCCGGTACCTGATTCCAAAACCAGCAAGACGCCGTAACAGAGTGACTGCCACTTACCACCGCGGACCAGCAACCAATGCCGCTGCGGAGCGACCGGAAAGCGCTTGCCGTTCTAAAAAGTGGAAGGGGGGATTCCCTCTGTCCAATTACCACACTCCAAAGTTCGAACCCAGCGTTCATCTTTATCTTTACCTCTAGTCTCCGTTTAACCATGCCCAAGAAGTTAGGTTGGCAGTGACATGCACCTGTGGCTACACCTGCAAACATTCAGACATGTGAAGCACACACAATCATTCATAGAGCATCAAAGGAAGGGACAGAGGAGTGTGTACCAGTAAATAAATGAAACCTCATTGCCCATTCTTCCTCCTCAGACCTATGGTCTGCAGACCAGACAAATGCTCAGCAAAAAACGGCAACAATCAGAGCGTGAACCAAGCATCAAAATCGCAATCAACCGTAGAGTACATATAGTACAGTTTAAATCTCCGTGATACTCTCGCGGTTAGCAAACGATACAGCGATGAACCACGCCACCCGTCTTTGGATCTTCTCTCTCGCTCTCTTCTACTAACTGTACCAGGAAAGCAATACTCAAGAACAGGTCTTACAGGAATTTTGGTAGGCACATCTTTCGTGGATGAGTTGCATTTCCTCAAGATTCTTCCAACAAATCTCAGTATAGCATATCTAGTCCCTACAGCATGATTTGTATGTTTGTCCTCTTTGGGTCGCTCCGGACGGTTACTGCTATGTATCTCACGGTTATTGCTGTTTCCACTGGTTTATAACCAATAGCGTACTAGAATGTAATAAATCTCTTTGCTTACTTGTTCACAATGTATTACATTTACTTACGATCAGGGTCAACTGCCAAACTTGTGCACAATGTATTACACTTACCTACTTTCAGGGTCAACTGCCAAACCGTATGCTTACTTGTACACAATGTACATTTACTTACGTTCAGGGTCAACTGACAAACCGAATAACTTTTTGTATTTTTTTCTGTTCTGCTAATTATCACTCTTCACCAGAACAGATAGCTTCTTCTACGCGTTTGATTCCTTCCCAACTGATGCCGCGCATTTCCGTTAGAATACCATCAGTCCAATTCGACAGGAATTTTCGTTAAATTTACTTACCAAAGTACTTATAAATAGACGTTACCGTAATACGTACATTAATCATTGTAACTGATATCTACGTTTACATCTACGTCTATACTCTGCGAACTACAGTGAAGTACATGGCATAGGGAACTTTCCCATTGTATCAACTATTATGGCTTCTTCCCGTTCCATTCTCGTAAGGAGAATGCATGTACGGCAGCTTGAACACGTCTGTGCTACCATAACTAGTTTCATATTGTTTTCGCGATGCCTAGCGGACCAGTGTGTAGGGATTTGTAGTATATTCGTACATTCCTCAGATGAAGTGGTTCTTGAATCTTTGTAAACAGGCTTTCCACGTTCATCTTCCTGCACTTGCCACTTTAGTTTCTCCAACATCTTCTTGACGCTCTCTCATGAGTCAAATCTGTGATAATTCATGCTGCCCTACTCTGTGTACGTTCAACTTAGCTTGTTATCCATATTTGGTACGAGGAACACACACCTGAGCAAGTATTTTAAGATCGCTCACATGAGTGCTTATTAAGTAGTCTCCTTTGCAGACTGATTGTATTTCCCCAATATCCTACCAATGAACTGAGGTCTGCCATCTGTCTTACCCACAACTGAGCCATTGCGACCACTCCATTTCAAATCACAACAAATTGGTGTACCCAGCTAGCTGATTGATTCCAGTTGTGACTCACTGATGTTGTAGCCGAAGGATACAACGTTTTTTTCGTTTTGTGAAATGCACAATTTTACATTTCTCCACATTTAAAGTAAGTTGGCAGTCTTTACACCAAATTCAAGTATAATCAAGCTTTGAATAATTATGCAGCTTTCTTCATGTATTACTTCGTTATACACACATCAAAGAAGTTTTGAATCACCTCGGTTCCGAGAGTTGTGGAACCTGTACTGAAAATTGGAATAGAGATCAACATAAACGCCATTTCCGCCCTTTTTATTGCGCATCAAAGCCACACATTGCATGTTATACCACCATACATCGAGACCTTCAGAGGTGGTGGTCCAGACTGCTGTACACACTGGTACCTCTAATACCCAATAGCACGTCCTCTTGCCTTGAAGCATGCCTGTATTGGTCGGCATACTATCCACAAGTTCATCAAGGCACTATAGGTCCATATTGTCCCACTCCTCAAAGGCGATTCGGCATAGAGCCCTCAGAGTGACTGGTGGGTCACGTCGTCAGAAACAGCCCTTTTCAATCTATCCCAGGCATGTTCGATAGGGTTCATGTCTGGAGAACATGCTGGCCACTCTAGTCGAGCGATGTCGTTATCCTGAAGGAAGTCATTCACGAGATGTGCACGATGGGGGGCGCTAATTGTCGCCCATGAAGACGAATGCCTCGCCAGTATGCTGCCGATAAGGTTGCAGTATAGGTCGGAGGATGGCATTCACGTATCGTACAGCCGTTACGGCTCTGGAGGGTTTGAAAAAAGGCTTGGTCCGATGAGTACTGTGGGTTTGGAGATAATGATTCTGTTGCGGCCACATGTAGTAAGCGTTGCTTCACGCAGTGGAGAATGGCAAAACAGAGGCAGCCGGCGATCGAGGCGTTGCGAAGTAAGTGCGGCACAGATAGCCTTGCTGACAGTTGCAGTCTACCAACAAGCTGACGCAAGGACGCACACAGACCGAGCGCCAAGCGAGGCCAGCACACTAAGTTATGCTGCAATATCCTGCAGGAGTAATAACAAAAAGCTACCACCGAGGGTATAAATAGTGGAGCGCAGGCAGCAACTGACAGAAGCCATTAGGAAGCAGTTCGGATCTGAGGACGGACGTGATCGATGTCTGAATGTTCAATCTTCATAGGTGACGATTCCGGAAGTCTGTTCCAGCTCCGCCAGATGTCAGCTTCAGCTCTGGAGGTCGACCCGAGTTTGGTCGGCACCATGGCTGACTAACTACAGCGAGAACTCCAGCAGGACCGGCCGCAGCGCGGTCTCGGTCAAAGGCGCCGCCGGGGACTGACGCCCGGACTTCACGGCAACCCGGGCCCACGGCGCGTGGTCCGTCCATGACGGGACCTCGCGGACATCGCGACTGACGGCTTCCCAGCCGCCGGTGGAGCAGGCGTCGGCAGCTGACCTCACGGCGACGCGGCTGCCGAGCGGCGACATCTCAACCACAGGGCATCCTGACTTCAGTGGAGCACTGCTGGCCTGAGGCTCCGAGTCCGATCGGTGGCGCGCATGCGCGCATTGTCGGAGAATCTACGCAGCAGCAGCCAGGCGGAGGGATCCGCAGCGCTGGGCAGCGACGATGAGGGAGAAATTGTAAAGAAAGTTCAATAAATAATTTTAAAACTCCACGCCGTCTCAGTCTTTGGCGCAGCCACTGTGTCTGCTGCTAATAAATAGCAAACGGCCGTAACAATTCGGAAATTCCAAAAGACGTGTTCTTTCGGTGTGCAACCTGTTAGAGGGAGGAAACAGAGGCCACAGCAGTGCAGGAGGAGACGAATGGTATTGATCAAACGTGTAGTGAAAGGAGACTGGCCCGAACATAGGACATACCCGTGAGCACCGTTCGTAAAATCCGACGAAACATCCTTTTTTGCTATCCATTCAAAATTACCATGTGCACGAGTTGCTTCCTGTTGACTGGCCAGCAAGATAACCTTTACTTTAGAATCTCTTGCTAGCACGAAAGTGGGCAATGATTGGCCGTGGAAGATGTTTTGGGCAGGCGATGCCCACTTCCATCTGACAGGATATGTCAATACACAGTATTGTCGAATATGGACGACGGAAAATCGACACGCAAATCAACCAGTGCCACTTCATCCTGAAAAGGTCACTATGTGGTGCGGGTTTACGGCTTCATTTATCATAGAGCCATATTATTTCGAAGAGACAGGTGCTCCCGGTCCTGTTACCTGTATCGTCACCGGTAAGCGCTACGAGTGTCTTTTGTGCAATCAAGTCATTCCAGCTCTCCAACAGCGTGGATGTGTAGATGGGATCATTTTTATGCAAGATGGAGTACCTCCGCACATTGCTAATCCAGTTAAACACCTGCTGAAGCGCCATTTCGGAAATGGTAGAATTATCAGCCGCCATTTCCCTACAGACTGGCCGTCCCAATCACCTGATCTTAATCCGTGTGACTTCTGGTTGTGAGGCTATCTGAAAGATGCTGTGCCGTTTTCCGCCTCAGGACAATTAAAAACCGATATGATTGATGCTTTTTATGCGGTTTTTGGCCTCAGGACAATTAAAAACCTTTGTGACTGATGCTTTTTATGCGGTTTTGGACTCAGGTCAATTAAAAACTGGTTTTTCCCATCCGATGTGTTATGACCTTGCCGTGGTGGATGGGCTTACGTAACTAACAGTATCACACCGGTACACCCATGCACACTGAATGGTACAGTTTGTTTAAGTCAACCGTGCACCTTAGGCATTGTTGTATGATTCATTTGTCATTTTTAGCGACCATATTAAAATATGATGCTTACAGGGCCATCTACTGCTACGTTTTGTAACTATTTATTTTTCTTCTGCCATACGTTTTCCCCCTTCTCCGATAATATACCGTTGCAATTTGACGTCATTCTGACCATTGGTGTTATTTCTACAGCTGTTTCAAGGTTTAACTTTAATTACAATCACCCTGTACACAAGGGATGTACGAAGACAGGTTGTGGACACACGGTTGACGAGAGTTGGAAGTTTAGGTCTAATTGTGGAGCGTGCTCAGATAGTCCAAAGGAGCCTGCACGGTAGTTCAGCGTGTCGGTCAGATGACTTGCTGCTCTTGCCCTCTGTAAAAAGAAAAAAAAAGAAAAAAACTGAGTGAAGTATTCGATGATCAACTTGAAAAAGTGTCATGTGACCTCCACCCAGACCAAATGCCGCGAACAATAAGGGTAAAAATGGTGAAAAAGTGGTAAGGCGACCGCTCACTATATGCAGGAAATTCGGGTTCCAATCCCAGTCTGGCACAAATTCCCCTTGTCGTCTTTCGATAATACAGCTGACGGTTGTCCGCATTCGCAACTGCTAATACGTTTCATTTAAAAGTATTAACAGTTATGGCGATTACTTCTGAGGCGCCTTGTCACGGTCCGTGCGGCTTCCCCCGTCAGAGGTTCCAGTCCTCACTCGGGCATGGGTGTGTGTATAGTCCATAGCCTAAGTTAGTTTAAGTTAGATTAAATAGTGTGTAGGCTTAGGGAGCGATGACCTCAGCAGTTTGGTCCCATAAGATCTTACCACAAATTTCCAAATTTCCATTTTCTGAAATAATAAACAGTTTACTAACTTTTTTCCCCTCTGTCTACTTTTCATTTGACTGTCCCTTACACATGCTGAACGTTCAGTTTCTTCGTGACGTCAGTTATTTTTGATCATAATCTTCCTGCTCGAGTCAACTGAGTTTTTTAAGCGTTAGGTAATAGACCACTGATTTTTCTTAATATTTTTTTCATTGTTTATGTTGTTTTTGCATCTCTGTTGAGAAGGATTATGATGTTGCATCACCCGTAAAGAGCATTATTTCTGCTTCATCTTTTTAAGATGGATTATCATTTATACACAGCAAGAACATGACTGGTCCGAGTACTAATTCGTCCCTTGTCCGCTGAAGATTCAGCATGATAGCTAGAGTGATACATTGCTTCTTATCAATGAAATATAAAATGAGATATTTACTCATTGGACTCTGAAAGCCATAATTTTTATTTTTATTTATTCACTTATTTATTTTTAAGTCATCATCTCCTGTGCCAACCTCTTTATCTGAGAACAGCAATTGCTACATACGTCCACAATTATTTTGCTGGATATATTCAAATCCCTGTCTTCCTCTACAGTTCTTACCCTATGCAGCTCCTCTAGTACCATAGAAGTTATTCCCTGATGTCTTAACAGATGTCCTATCATCCTGTCCCTTTTTGTTGTCATTATTTTCCATGCATTCCTTACCTCATCTATTCTGTGGAGATACTCCTCATTCCTTACCTTATCAGTTCACTTAATGTTTAACGTTCTTCTGTAATACCAAATCTCAGATGCTTCGATTCTCTTCTGTTGTGGTTTTCCCAAAGTCTGTTTTTCACTACCATACAATTCTGTATCCAGAACGTACATTCTTAGAAACTCCTTCCTCAATTCGAGGCCTGTGTCTGATATAAGTAGACTTCTCTTAGCCAGGAATGCTCTTTTTGCTAATGCTAGTCTGCTTTTGAAGTCCTCCTAATTCCGTCCATCACGGGGTATTTTCCTGTCTAGGTAGGAGACCGCTACGGTCGCAGGTTCGAATCCTGCCTCGGGCATGGATGTGTGTGATGTCCTTAGGTTAGTTAGGTTTAACTAGTTCTAAGTTCTAGGGGACTAATGACCTCAGCAGTTGAGTCCCATAGTGCTCAGAGCCATTTGAAACATTTTTTTGTCTAGGTAGCAGAACTTTTTAACTTCCTCTACTTCGCCGTTCTAATTTCAGCTACTTCTCATTACTTTCTTCTTTCTTCGATTTAGTCTCAACCCACATTCTGTACTTATTAGACTGTTCATTCCATTCAACGGATCCTGTATTTCTTCTTCACTTTCACCGAGGATAGCAATGTCATCAACGAATCTTATCACTGATATTCTTTCACCTTGAATTTAAAACCCAATCTTAAATCTTTACTTTCGTCATTGCTTCTTCGATGTATAGATTGCACAGTAGCAGCGAAATGTTAATTCATATCGCCGCGAAACCATGCATTCATACCATATCCCTGTCTTACGTCCTTTTATTCCGAGCACTTCGTTCTTGGCCTCCCAATCGTGTTGTCCCTTTTTGGTTCTTGTACATATTGCCGTCTGTCCCTGTAGCTTACCTTTATTTTTCTCATAATTTCGAGCTTCTTGCACCACTTTATATTGTCGAGCGTTTTTTCCAGGTCGACAAATCCTATGAATGTTTCTTGATTTTTCTTGTCTTGCTTCCACTATAAACCACAAAGTCAGAACTGCCTCTCTGGTGCCTAAAGTCAAATTGATCTTCTTCTAACAGGTCGAAAAATTGTTATGATATGTGTGCCTTACGTGCCTTATTTCACAAAAAATCACGGTAGACGGAATTTTGACATTCAGATACGCTGTAGCAAATTAGTTCTGGGAGCTGAAATTTATAACTGATTTTTCTAGAATACGTATCGCAACCGATAGCACTGCTCATATAAAGACTTTAGAGGTGTCATAACTTTTTATTCCTCGTGATGGAGTGACAACCGTTTTGAGAAGTTCGATATTTTGTGATTACTTCACAAGATTTGGAAACTGAGAAAAAGACGGTCATGATGAGTTTCATTACTGCCAGGAGAGCTAGGATTTTGTGAAATTATTTGTCTTCTACAATAGCTGAGCGCTGTTTCAAAGTAGAGAATGCCATCTGAGAAATTCTAATCTGATTGTGAGACTCTTTCTTGTTTTACAGTGACCATCCATTTATAAATCAGGAGGATTCCCTCATTCTGAAGAATGTTGCTATGAATTTCATCCTATTTCGCCCACATTTGATCCGCTCTGGACTGACCTATAAAAGCAAAGCGTTTCGGCCCACGAAATCAATGAAACCAATGATCCCTTACATGTTTTGCTACCTCGGTGTCCTCGTTTTTGTACGGTACATCTACAGTAAAAAGTAAGGAAATTGATTTGGTTACACTGTGAGAGAAGTAGCCGATTGATCTACAAAATATCTCCGGCACAGCCACTACTTTTCACAGCGAAACGATTCATGCCACCTTTGTATCGAAATCCTCATACCTTCGGCTTGGCCCGTCGATTCATATTATGCACGGTACGTAATTGTGTTGTTTACTCTGCGTCGAGGCCTTATCAAGGCGGCTGGCTGCGCATATTCGCCAGATTTTAAGCCACACCTTGTGACTACACTGTTGCTTGTTTACTTGGAGTGTGTCTCTAGTTCCTGGTTAAACCCCTCTGCTTTACTCACGTAACGCAAATGCCGACCACCTGACGCTTCACTGGTACATAAAACTCATTGTTCCTCGTATTGCACAGAGAAGAAATCCATCTAACCTCTGGCAAACACAATAAATTTCGTGTTGGCGCATCCCGCATTCTTTTATTTCACTCCCGTCGTTTGAGGAGTCCGCCTTTTGATTACAATGTAAACTACAGAATTCGAAACACTGTTGCATAACGTCAGAAATGTTTTGAACACAATGTACGAAATAGCTTCCTCAAAGTATTGTGAACTACATTAGTACTTTGTTTTCAACTAATTATTGGCTAGGCACATGTTTTGTTTCAACTCTTCCGTTAAATCACTTTCTACCTTTTTGCTAGATACTTTACTTTTGGAATTAGTAGTTCGACTAAAATCTTGGCAGCTGAACGAAGTTCAGAGTGCATCTAGTAAATATTACGCATACCAGTCAAAATATCAATCGTCCTCTTAAATGAGCAGGTCGAACGATTTGGATCCCTGCAGCTGGCGAAGAATTTGTCATGTGACCACTGGCCTAAGTCTTAGCAGTCATGTGGTGCGTATGCATCATTTGGTTGCATGGAATCAGCGAAGAAAGATGAATCGACGTACAAACGTTACAGAGCGGCAGAAGGGAAGTATTATGCTTGGACTTGCTTATAACTTCACAGTTGTCCGATTTCTTTGTGTACCAACACGACTGTAGAACATGTCTACAAGTAACAGTGTATCACGTACCATGAAAAACGGCATAAGCACAGTGGTTGTGACTAGTGTCCAAAAGTTAAGCATAATCACGAAAAGAGGTCATAGGATGTCTGAAGGATTGCTGAACAACCTACAGCTTAATCATAGTATTTTGTTACAACTTTTCCCGAAAAAGCGTTGGAAAAGTTCCGATAGCTAACGTGGAGAGGGTCTGCCTGTGGGTCACAGTAGGCCTCTAGAAGAGCGTAGCGTTCCAAAGGATTGGCAAAGGGCACAGGTCATCCCAGTTTTCAAGAAGGGACGTCGAACAGATGTGCAGAACTAACGTCGATCAGTTGTAGCATTTTGGAACACGTATTATGTTCGAGTATAATGACTTTTCTGGAGACCAGAAATTTACTCTGTAGGAATCAGCATGGGTTTCGAAAAAGACGATAGTGTGAAACCCAGCTCGCGCTATTCGTCCACAAGACTCAGAGGGCCATAGACACGGGTTCCCAGGTAGATGCCGTGTTTGTTGACTTCCGCAAGGCGTTCGATACAGTTACCCACAGCCGTTTAATGAACAAATTAAGAGCATATGGACTATCAGACCGATTGTGTGGTTGGATTGAAGAGTTCCTAGATAACAAAACATAGCGTGTCATTCTCAATGGAGAGAAGTCTTCCGAAGTAAGAGTGATTTCAGGTGTGCCGCAGGGGAGTGTCGTAGGACAGTTGATATTCACAGTATACGTAAATGACCTTGTGGATAACATCGGAAGTTCACTGAGGCTTTTTGCAGATGATGCTGTAGTATATCGAGAGGTTGTAACAATGGAAAATTGTACTGAAATGCAGGAGGAGCTGCAACGAATTGACGCATGGTGCAGGGAATGGCAATTGAATCTCAATGTAGACAAGTGTAGTGTGCTGCGAATACATAGAAAGAAAGATCCTCTATCATTTAGCTACAATATAGCAGGTCAGCAGCTGGAAGCAGTTAATTCCGTAAATTATCTGGGAGTAGGCATTAGGAGTGATTTAAAATGGAATGATCATATAAAGTTGATCGTCGGTAAAGCAGATGCCAGACTGAGATTCATTGGAAGAATCCTAAGGAAATGCAATCCGAAAACAAAGGAAGTAGGTTACAGTACGCTTATTCGCCCACTGCTTGAATACTGCTCAGCAGTGTGGGTGGTGGTGGTGGTTAGTGTTTAACGTCCCGTCGACAACGAGGTCATTAGAGACGGAGCGCAAGCTCGGGTTAGGGAAGGATTGGGAAGGAAATCGGCCGTGCCCTTTCAAAGGAACCATCTCGGCATTCGCCTGAAAAGATTTAGGGAAATCACGGAAAACCTAAATCAGGATGGCCGAAGACGGGATTGAACCGTCGTCCTCCCGAATGCGAGTCCAGTGTGAGCAGTGTGGGATCCGTACCAGATGGGGTTGATAGAAGAGATAGAGAAGATCCAACGGAGAGCAGCGCGCTTCGTTACAGGATCATTTAGTAATCGCGAAAGCGTTACGGAGATGATAGATAAACTCCAGTGGAAGACTTTGCAGGAGAGACATTCAGTAGCTCGGTATGGGCTTTTGTTGAAGTTTCGAGAACATACCTTCATCGAGGAGCTAAGCAGTATATTGCTCCCTCCTACGTATATCTCGCGAAGAGACCATGAGGATAAAATCAGAGAGTTTAGAGCCCACACAGAGGCATACCGACAACCTTTCTTTCGACGAACAATACGAGACTGGAATATAAGGGAGAACCGATAGAGGTACTCAAAGTACCCTCCGCCACACACCGTCAGGTGGCTTGCGGAGTGTGTATGTAGATGTAGATGTAGATGATCAATTTTTGGAAGGACGATCTACACTGATCAGCAAGAACATTATGACCAGCGACCTGCTATCGATATAAATACGTTCAGGCGATGGCATCGTCACCTGGTGAGGGATGATTGCTACTCAGACATACTTACAGTGTATGTAGTATCAGTGAACGTGCTATCCGTGTGTAGATTGGGGAAGGCGCGCGATCTGTTTGAGCGAGGGCAGGTTGTCATGGCCCGGAAGCTCAGCAAGAGTACTTCGGAAAGTGCACGAGTGGCCGAGTGTTCAAGGAATTCTGTGGAGATTATCTTCAACATGTGGCTAAACAAAGGTGAAAGAACGTCCACACGTTGTGGAGTTGGGCGACCAGACACCATTACAGGTGTCGGACGCCATGGGGTTGAACAGACTGGTAAAACAAGACAGTTGGGGAACTGTGACGGGACTAACATCAGACTTCAATGCTGGGCAGAATGCAAGTGTGTCTGAATACAAAGTGCACTGAACACTCCTAACGTTGGGCCTCTGCAACTGTTAACCCATGCATGCACCAATTTTAACACCACGTCATCGGCAACTACGACAGAAATGGACACGTGACCATTGGCTCTGGACGTTGGCGCAGTGGCAGAGCGTTGCATGGTCTGATGAATCCCGATACCTTCTGCCGATGGGAGGGCGCGAATCCGTCATCTTCCAGGGTAACAGCTCCTTGACACCTGTGCTGTGGGACAGAGACAAGCTGGCGACGGCTCCACTGTGCTCTGGGGAACATTCACGGAGGCGCTCACGGGTCCAGTGGAGCTCGTGCAAGGCACCATGAAAACCAAGGAGTCTCATACTCTGTCTGCAGACCACACACCCCATTTCATGACGATCATGCTTCCCTACAGCAGTGGCATTTTTCAACAAGATAACATGCCATATCACAAGGCCAGGAGTGTGATGTAGTGATTCGAGGGACACAGTGTCGAGTTCCAGATTATGTCCTGGTCCTCGAACTCGCCAGATCTGAACCCAATCTGGGATTCATCATCCAATCGGGATTCATCAGACCATTTAACGCTCTGCCACTGCGCCAGCATCCAGAGCCGATGTTCACGTGTCCATTTCAGTCGTAGTTGCTGTTGACGTGGTGTTAAAATTGGCACATGCATGGGTTATCAGTTGCGGAGGTCCATCTGGGATGTGATTGAACGTGGGGTCATAATTTTCTGACTGATTAGTGTATATTGAAAATAAAGAGATACGTGTTTCGGCTTTTTGCTGGACATGCCCTATGAAACGCCCATTAAATCACGCAGGACTAACAAGTAATTAGGATTGTGGGAAAGGCCAAGGGAGTTACGGTCGGATTCATTTCACAATTTTAATTATTATCATTTAGTTCAAAAACACACTTTTGAAAGAATTAAATTTGCTTCGCAGCTGAAGGCCTCCAAACAGATGCATTAGAATAAGTTCAATTTTGAAAAGACATGACACACAGTTAAATTTACGAATAAGATAAATCGTATACATATCTGAGATCATCATGCGGAGCGGCTGAAGGCCGCCGGATTAAATCTTCAAAATTCCAAATATACTATGATGATTATTGAAGGCAGAAGGCTATCAGGGCTGATGGCCCATAAGGTGCACGGAAAGAGATAAACAAACGCAATAAGATGGCTGAAGGCAATTCTGTAAATTAAGGAAATATATACACTCCTGGAAATGGAAAAAAGAACACATTGACACCGGTGTGTCAGACCCACCATACTTGCTCCGGACACTGCGAGAGGGCTGTACAAGCAATGATCACACGCACGGCACAGCGGACACACCAGGAACCGCGGTGTTGGCCGTCGAATGGCGCTAGCTGCGCAGCATTTGTGCACCGCCGCCGTCAGTGTCAGCCAGTTTGCCGTGGCATACGGAGCTCCATCGCAGTCTTTAACACTGGTAGCATGCCGCGACAGCGTGGACGTGAACCGTATGTGCAGTTGACGGACTTTGAGCGAGGGCGTATAGTGGGCATGCGGGAGGCCGGGTGGACGTACCGCCGAATTGCTCAACACGTGGGGCGTGAGGTCTCCACAGTACATCGATGTTGTCGCCAGTGGTCGGTGGAAGGTGCACGTGCCCGTCGACCTGGGACCGGACCGCAGCGACGCACGGATGCACGCCAAGACCGTAGGATCCTACGCAGTGCCGTAGGGGACCGCACCGCCACTTCCCAGCAAATTAGGGACACTGTTGCTCCTGGGGTATCGGCGAGGACCATTCGCAACCGTCTCCATGAAGCTGGGCTACGGTCCCGCACACCGTTAGGCCGTCTTCCGCTCACGCCCCAACATCGTGCAGCCCGCCTCCAGTGGTGTCGCGACAGGCGTGAATGGAGGGACGAATGGAGACGTGTCGTCTTCAGCGATGAGAGTCGCTTCTGCTTTGGTGCCAATGATGGTCGTATGCGTGTTTGGCGCCGTGCAGGTGAGCGCCACAATCAGGACTGCATAAGACCGAGGCACACAGGGCCAACACCCGGCATCATGGTGTGGGGAGCGATCTCCTACACTGGCCGTACACCACTGGTGATCGTCGAGGGGACACTGAATAGTGCACGGTACATCCAAACCGTCATCGAACCCATCGTTCTACCATTCCTAGACCGGCAAGGGAACTTGCTGTTCCAACAGGACAATGCACATCCGCATGTATCCCGTGCCACCCAACGTGCTCTAGAAGGTGTAAGTCAACTACCCTGGCCAGCAAGATCTCCGGATCTGTCCCCCATTGAGCATGTTTGGGACTGGATGAAGCGTCGTCTCACGCGGTCTGCACGTCCAGCACGAACGCTGGTCCAACTGAGGCGCCAGGTGGAAATGGCATGGCAAGCCGTTCCACAGGACTACATCCAGCATCTCTACGATCGTCTCCATGGGAGAATAGCAGCCTGCATTGCTGCGAAAGGTGGATATACACTGTACTAGTGCCGACATTGTGCATGCTCTGTTGCCTGTGTCTATGTGCCTGTGGTTCTGTCAGTGTGATCATGTGATGTATCTGACCCCAGGAATGTGTCAATAAAGTTTCCCCTTCCTGGGACAATGAATTCACGGTGTTCTTATTTCAATTTCCAGGAGTGTATATTGCAACAATCCGTAAAACAATACATTAAGTTTACAAATCTCCTTTTGCACCATCAACGGCGGAAGTCCCACAATAACTTGTAAAATCTTTCAGAGGAAATTACAATAACCTTTCAAGAGCAGAAGGAAACAATGTTTAGGCTTGAAGGAAACTGTGATAACATGTTTCCAGGGCTGAAGGCCCTCAATTAACTTTGCCCAATTGCAAACATAAAATACAATAAAGCCCCAAAAAACCTTTTAAAATAAATTACAACAACATTAACACTGCCAAAGAGTAATTAAGGGAACAGCACTCAGGAGCCTCCAGGGGATCGGTCTCCCTCTTTCACTTAGGCGAGACAGGCGGTGAGCCCAACTGCACTCGATTCGTCCGAACCCAACCAAGGGACAGTCACGGACCGACCGACCAATCGCTTGCTTGTCACGACGGAGTACACGAGAATTCAAGGCCTCAAATAGTTACTGTGGTGTCACCGCCAGACACCACACTTGCTAGGTGGTAGCCTTTAAATCGGCCGCGGTCCGTTAGTATACGTCGGACCCGCGTGTCGCCACTATCAGTGATTGCAGACCGAGCGCCGCCACACGGCAGGTCTAGAGAGACTTCCTAGCACTCGCCCCAGTCGTACAGCCGACTTTGCTAGCGATGGTTCACTGACAAATTACGCTCTCATTTGCCGAGACGATAGTTAGCGTAGCCTTCAGCTACGTCATTTGCTACGACCTACCAAGGCGTCATTACCAGTCACTATTGATGCTGTAAAACATGTACCGTCATGAGCGATGTTCGCCAATTATGGATTAAAGTTAAGTATTCCGGCAGCTAGGTACGTTCTTTGCTACTATAACTTCCTTGTCCTGTTCCAGACCTCACGCCAGCCTGCGTGAGCTTAAACGCGTGCCTTTCGGCTTCCTCCTAGTGGATTGGCTGTCTTGCCAGTCCACAACAGTTACAAGTATCACTATCCCCAAACAAACGCGTATGTGAACTGAGCTGCCAAAACTACACACCATGTTGGGCAGCAACAACCGGTTACGCAGAGACACTGCCTACAAATTACGTTAGCGGTCAGGGCAGGTAACCAGAACACTAACGGCCACAAGGCAGAAAATTCCGTTGGTGCACTTAACTATGGATGAATTAATTTAATCAAGTCCACCTGACGGCGGCTATCTCGAACACTTCACTTGTTGTTGCTCACAGGAAAACCTCCACAAGAGCAACGCCTTAACCAACAACGAAATGCTCAAAACCACTCAACCATCACGTCCGGGGTTTGGCGAGCGACTATGCTCGCTCCGATGGGACAGCTCCAGACACTGCGGAGAGATCGCCAGAAGCCCAGTCGACTATGCCGCACGGAGATGTCCTCGGACCAACCGACCGACCAACAGTCCACCAAAGGTCAGGCCCGGCTTAAGTGATGCGTGGCGGCAACGGTCGGGCGGGCGATGTCCACGCAGGGCTCACTGCTGCTGCAAGCCGGCGACTGGCTGGCCCGGGCTGCGCTCCAGACGCGTTGCAACTCCCTGGCAGGGCCCAACTCACGACCCGAACTGCCGCCTTGAACTCTCCTCCTAGCACGTTCCAACTCCCTCCACTACAGATGACAACCGGGAAGTCATAGCCGAGCAAAGATCCTATCAGAGGGGATATATCGATACGCGCTACTAGCACCGATGACGGTCAGGCAAAACAGCAACCCAGTAACACCAGTAATTTAAATCAATGTGGTGAGATGGAAATACGTTAAAACAGGGTGTAAAATACCAAATGGTGGGACGGCGAGCCATGCACGGCTCACCCTACTTCTTCAAAAAAATCGAGATCAAAGTTGATGAAGGAAAATCACATTTTCAATGCCACACATCGAAAGATCGTCTAAAAGCAAACATTTTTATTAGTATAATAACGGGTCCAGAGTTGATAACGTTCGAGTTATAAACATTTTTGTGTTTTCATGCTATCCCTCATAAGCGTGAAGTAGAGTGAGGTCTGTGGTCGAGCAGTCGCCGGCGTGGTAGCAGAATGTGTTCTCTCAGAGGAATGGCCGCTCTCTGTAATGCAAAAAACAGAGCAGTGAAGTATTTAACGAGGAGGTGGCAGTCAAGACATCAGACTAACAACCCGTTGCTTCGCATTCGATTCGTGGTGGTGGCTTTCTTTCATTCCATATTTCTTTTTCGGTATATCTGGTAATATTCCGATAATCTGGATATTTTTCTTTGCTTTTCTTTGAAACAAAGCACAGGAGGTGTCATTAATAATCAAATGAGTATGTATAATGTATTGACATTTATTTTTATCGTGATGCATAGTGCAAAAATAGCCCTAAAGTATATTATTGCATAATCCTACCTGATCTTCTATACATGAGCGTTCTCTTAATCCATGGGGTGAAACTTATCACAGAAACAGGCAAAATATCAAGATTTCTTGCAACATGAGCAAAACATGAACGACGTCTCGTCACATTGACATATTTTGCGATACATTGTTCGGGGAAAATGTATCTGATTCATGTTGCTAGAAACAGATCCGCCAGATATGAATTTGGATGTGTTTCAAGTGTGTAAAAACATATATTGGAAGACAGGCGCGGATAACTGGTCATGGACCAACTCATGAATTCTCGTATATACGTATTTGTTTATTAATCACACCTCCCATTGTCTTATTTCATAAAAACGAAAGAAAGGTATTCCCAAATGGTTCAAATGGCTCTGAGCACTATGGGACTTAACATCTGAAGTCATCAGTCCCCTAGTCTTAGAACTACTTAAACCTAACTAACCTAAGGACATTACACACATCCATGCCCGAGGCAGGATTCGAACCTGCGACCGTAGCGGTCGCGCGGTTCTGGACTGAAGCGCCTAGAACCGCTCGACCACACCGACCGGCAAAAGTAGTCCCAGTCTCAGAAGATTTAAGTGTTCATTTTCCCCACATGCTGTTTGAGAGTGGAACGGAAGAGAAATAGTACAGTTTTGAACGTGACTGTTACTCAGCAACTGTACACTAGTTTCAGCATAGGATTATACAGCCAACTGGTTGCACGTAACTGGTAGGTACATTAATCTAGGGTTCGACACTTACTAGGTGTACCTTCATGAGAATGAAATTTTGCTAAATCGTAAAATTACATTGCTAAGAAGCACTGGTCAGAATTTAGGGCGGCTATCCTCAAGTCAACAGTGAAATAGAACGTTCTGGCCTTTGCCCAGCTGGGAACAACAGCAGAGTCTGATGTTTCTGTGAGATTTCAGTGCTGTTTCTCATACCACGACTTGTGGCTATTCTTTCAGTGTACAGTTAAACATTCAAACCGCTGTAGAAATTACATCGCTGGGTAGAATGACGTCAAATTGCATCGGAATATTATCGGAGAAGGGGGAAAACGTATGGCAGAAGAAAAACGAATAGTTACAAAATATAGCCATAGATGGCGCTGTAAGCATCATGATTTGATAGTCGACTACAAATGACAAATGAATCATACAACAATACATAAGGTGCACGTTTGATGTTAAACGAACTGTATTACTCGGTGTCCATGGGTATACAGGTGTGATACTGCTAGTTACGTAAGCCCAATCACCACAGCAAGGTCATATCACATCGGATAGGAAAAATCGGTTTTTAATTGTCCTGAGGCCAAAAACTGCAAAAAAAACATCACTAACGTCGGTTTTTAATTTTCATGAGGCAAAATACCGCTTAAAAAGCATCAATCACATCGGTTTTTAATCGTCCTCAGACAAAAAACCGCATAAGAAACATCAATCAAAATCAAATCGGATTATTAATTTCCGTGTAACTGGAGCAAAACATATTCAATATGCTGCCCTCCGTTTCCTGCAAGTTGAAATCGAGAAACAGCATGATCCACAACTGATCGAAGTGTTTCCAGGATCATGTACAGAATGTGTTGTGCAATGCGCGCCTTCGGTGCAGCTAAGTTTCTAACTGGAACACTGAACACAACATCTTTCACATAGCCCACAGCCAGAAGTCACACAGATTAAGATCAGGTGATTGGGACGGCCAGTCTGTAGGGAAATGGCCGCTGATAATTCTAGCTTTTCCGAAATGACGCTTCAGCATCTGCTTAACTGGATTTGCAACGTGCGGAGATGCGCCATCTTGCATAAAAATGATCCCATGCACATATCCACGCTGTTGGAGAGCTGGAATGACGTAGTTGCGCAAAAGACACTCATAGCGCTTACCAGTGACGGTACAGGTAACAGTACCGGAAGCACCTGTCTCTTCGAAAAAATATGGCTCCATGATAAATGACGCTGTAAACCCCCACTACACAATGACCTTTTCAGGATGAGCTGGTACTGGTTGATTTGCGTGTCGATTTTCCGTTGTCCATATTCGACAATTCTTTGTATTGACATATCCTGTCAGATGGAAGTGGGCTTCGTCTGTCCACAATATCTTTCACGGCGAATCATTGTCCACTTGCATGCGAGCAAGAAATTCTAAAGCAAAGGTCTCCCTTGCTGGCAGGTCCACAAGAACCAACTCGTGCACATGGGTAATTTTGAATGGATAGCAAAGAAGGATGTTTCGTAGGATTTTTCACACCGTCCTATGTTTGTGCAATTCTCAGTCCACTACACGTTTGCTCACCACGACTTGTCTCCTGCTGCGTTGCTGTAGCCGCTGCTTCCACTGACGTCGAATCAATTCATCTCTCTCTCTACCAGGTTGCACATCTTTTCGCATTACTGTTTCATTTTCTCCAGACCCACAGCAGTCATCGGACCAACACCGTTCTCCAAACCCTTTAGTGTCCGGAACTTCTGCAGAATGACGTGTGCACAGTCATCATTATTGTAGTACAGCTATACAAGCAGAGCGTGATCCCGCATTGACACTGATGGCGAATGGCGCAGAAGCGAAAGGAGAAAAAGCCGTGTACCCGACGTGTTTATACCAACTTCAATGGATCGTGCGCATGACAGGTGTTTCCGTTTACATATTGTGACACATAAAGCGTCATCTATTGATCAGTTTTCACACTATTTTTTCTTCTTCCGCCATATGTTTTTCCCCTTCTCCGATAATATTTCGCTGCAATCTGACGTCATTCTGACCAGTGGTGTTATTTCTACAGCGTTTTGAAAGTTTAATTAGAATCACCCTGTATTTCATCAGAACGAGTGTGCTGAGACACTCCCGTCTTCCAAGACAGCAGCCACCGCTCTCTCAGGGCTGCACTCATTCATTCCTGGTTTGATGAACACTCAGGTCCCCATCACACAGCGACTGGCCTGCTAAATCACCCTTTCTTAATCCTATAGAATGTGTCAGGACTTTCTGGAACAGCAGATGGGACAAAGGCATCAGCATGCTACAATCTGGTAACTCTGCAGGATGTAACCATTAAAGCTCCTATGCATGGGTTTCGGGCAGGTTCCGCCATTTCGTTCCATGCTGAGATGCTATTCCAAAACATCTGAAGAGCCTCTGCAAAGCTGTTGGAGTTTTGGTGAATACAAAGTGGACAGAGGCGCGAATGGGACTTTGGATTTAGGAGAGAGGCGTGCTAGGATAGTCTGTGCATTTGTGCAAAGCTACTGTGCCAGGGTGGCGTAGTGGTTAGCGCATCTGCCAGGTGAGCAGGTGACTCGGGTTAGAATCTCAGCCTCGGTACAAATTTTCATTCGTCACTTCAGTCTGCATATACACATCATAGATATCTGAGACAATTATTGACCATGAACTTCTTGCGTTCAAGGTGTATTTATGTATGTCCTTCTTTCTGCAGAAAGTGTTTGTAATTTTTAGCTGATTAAATGTAACAAAATCTCTCAATGCCTTGGCATTTTCATTTAAAGTTAGATCACCAAATCTGCCTGTTGTATCTACTTTTCGTACCTTTCCAATTCTTGCATTTAAGTCTCCTAATATTAACAAATGATCAGTTTTATTATATTTATTTATATTTTCTGCAGTTCTTCATAAAATATTACCGAATCTTTGTGTTTGCGTTCTTCAGGTGCTTGTACTTCTACGACACATAAATGTCCTCTGTCAATTTTGAATCCAATAGTGTGTTGTTGTTGTGGTCTTCAGTCCTGAGACTGGTTTGATGCAGCTTTCCATGCTACTCTATCCTGTGCAAGCTTCTTCATCTCCCAGTACCTACTGCAACCTACACCCTTCTGCATCTGTTTGGTGTATTCATCTCTTGGTCTCCCTCTACGATTTTTACCCACCACGCTGCCCTCCAATACCAAATTGGTAATCCCTTGATGCCTCAGTACATGTCCTACCAACCGATCCCTTCTTCTAGTCAAGTTGTGCCACAAACTTCTCTTCTCCCCAATCCTATTCAATACTTCCTCATTACTTATGTGATCTGCCCATCTAATCTTCAGCATTCTTCTGTAGCACCACATTTCAAAAGCTTCTATTCTCATCTTGTCCAAACTATTTATCGTCCATGTTTCACTTCCATACATGGCTACACTCCATACAAATACTTTCAGAAACGACTTCCTGACACTTAAATCTATACTCGATGTTAACAAATTTCTCTTCTTCAGAAATGCTTTCCTTGCCATTGCCAGTCTACATTTTATATCCTCTCTACTTCGACCATCATCAGTTATTTTGCTCCCCAAATATCAAAACTCCTTTACTATTGTCTCATTTCCTGATCTAATTCCCTCAGCATCACCCGACTTAATTCGACTACATTCCATTATCCTCGTTTTGCTTTTGTTGGTATTCATCTTATACCCTCCTTTCAAGACACTGTCCATTCCGTTCAGCTGCTCTTCCAAGTCCATTGCTGTCTCTGACAGAATTCCAATGTCATCGGCGAACCTCAAAGTTTTTATTTCTTCTCCATGGATTTTAATACCTACTCCGAATTTTTCTTTCGATTCCTTCACTTCTTGCTCAATATACAGATTGAATAACATCGGGGAAAGGTTACAACCCTGTCTCACTCCCTTCCCAACCACTGCTTCCCTTTGATGTCCCTCGAATCTTATAACTGCCATCTGGTTTCTGTACAAATTGTAAATAGCTTTCGCTCCCTGTATTTTACCCCTGCCACCTTCAGAATTTGAAAGAGAGTATTCCAGTTAACGTTGTCAAAAGCTTTCTCTAACCATACAAATGCTAGAAACGTAGGTTTGTCTTTCCTTAATCTAGCTTCTAAGACAAGTCGTAGGGTCAGTATTGCCTCACGTGTTCCAGTATTTCTACGGAATCCAAACTGATCTGCCCAGAGGTCGGCTTCTACTAGTTTTTCCAATCGTCTGTAAAGAATTCGCGTTAGTATTTTGCAGCCGTGACTTATTAGACTGATAGTTCGGTAATTTTCACATCTGTCAACACCTGCTTTCTTTGGGATTGGAATTATTATATTCTTCTTGAAGTCTGAGGGTATTTCGCCTGTCTCATACATCTTGCTCACCAGATGGTAGAGTTTTGTCAGGACTGGCTCTCCCAAGGCTGTCAGTAGTTCTAATGGAATGTTGTCTGCTCCCGGGGCCTTGTTTCGACTCAGGTCTTTCACTGCTCTGTCAAACTCTTCACGCAGTATCATATCTCCCATTTCATCTTCATCTACATCCTCTTCCATTTCCATAATATTGTCCTCAAGTACATCGCCATTGTATAGACCCTCTATATACTTCTTCCACCTTTGTGCTTTCCCTTCTTTGCTTATAACTGGGTTTCCATCTGAGCTCTTGATATTCATACAAGTGGTTCTCTTTTCTCCAAAGGTCTCTTTAATTTTCCTGTAGGCAGTATCTATCTTACCCCTAGTGAGATAAGCCTCTACATCCTTACATTTGTCCTTTAGCCATCCCTGCTTAGCCATTTTGCACTTCCTGTCGATCTCATTTTTGAGACGTTTGTATTCCTTTTTGCCTGCTTCATTTACTGCATTTTTATATTTTCTCCTTTCATCAGTTAAATTCAATATTTCTTCTCTTACCCAAGGATTTCTAGTAGCCCTCGTCTATTTACCTACTTGATCCTCTGCTGCCTTCACTACTTCATCCCTCAAAGCTACCCATTCTTCTTCTACTGTATTTCTTTCCCCCATTCTTGTCAATTGTTCCCTTATGCTCTCCCTGAAACTCTGTACAACCTCTGGTTTAGTCAGTTTATCCAGGTCCAATCTCCTTAAATTACCACCTTTTTGTAGTTTCTTCAGTTTTAATCTACAATTCATAACCAACAGATTGTGGTTAGAGTCCACATCTGCCCCTGGAAATGTCTTACAATTTAAAAGCTGGTTCCTAAATCTCTGTCTTACCATTATATAATCTATCTGAAACCTGTCAGTATCTCCAGGCTTCTTCCATGTATGCAACCTTCTTTCTTGATTCTTGAACCAAGTGTAATGATAATATATTTATAATACATTATTTATAAAATATTTATAATATAATATTTATAATACAACGAATTATTGAAAAACGTCGGGAATTCGTCTCAGAAATGCATTTATCATTTATTGCTTTTGAGAAACCCTGTGATAAGGTAAAGAAACCTCTTTTATCGAAAGTACTGGAAATAAAAGGTTTTCCTAAAGATATTATTAATGCAATAAAGAGTCTGTATGTGAATAGTTACAAGTCCAGGTTCAAAAAGTCAGATAAAATTTTGATAAATCAAGGTACTCGACAAGGGTGCAGTCTACTACGCACTTTGTTTAATTTCATGTTGACGACCTGTTATGATGTGGGAAGATGAAATACGCTTAGGAATTAAATTAGGATCTAGCGCACCGTTAAATATTCTGTTACTCGCTGATGTCCAGATAATTATACATGAAACAGAAGATAATTTACGAAGAGCAGCATACAGATTGAGCCAAAGCGCAATATATTACAAATTAATTACATCTGCAAGTAAGACTAAGATAATAGGTTTCAAAGGAAAGAATTCATTCAGATCGAAAATAATAATAAATGAGAAAATTTTAGAAAAATTATCCTACTTCATTTATCTAAGATGTGTCACTAGTTTTAATGATGAAAAAGACGCTGAGAAGAAGGTTAATAAATAACAAGCTATCTGAGGAACTATTGGAAGAACTTTGGGAAGAAAAGTAAGGAAAGAAACACAAATAAAATTCTGTAAAGCTATAGTTGTACCTACTCTTGTATATGGTTCCGAATCATGGACAGTAACAAAACAAAAGAAAAAAATCAAGTATAAAGGCAGCAGAGATGAAGTTCATGAGATGTGTAAGAGGTTGTAGTAAAATGGATAAAATAACGGATCAAACAGTAAGATCAAAATTAAATACGTTTTCAGTTAATGACAAGATAGAAGAGAGTAGAATGAAATGGAAGGATCATGGTGGCAGAATGTCAGAAACAGATTGGCAGAAAAGATAATGAATTATCGGACGCCTGGAAAGAGGGAACTAGGCAGACCTTGTACGAGATGCATGGATGGATGATCGAGAACGGAACAGGTGGTTACAACATGTAATCTTTGGAAGGAAATGATGATGTTGATGACGAGATGTTTGAGACCTGAATAGGTCTCTGGAACCATACGGTTTAATATCATTAATGTGTAGTTTAGGCTTGGATGACATAAATCCTCTTCTCTGATGTTATTCGATATCAGCTAACGGTCTCCTGGTGATTGGTACTTTTTTCCCAGTGTGTTTATTAATGGTTGTATACATTAACGCAGCATTAATCAGTAACGCAGCCGTTTCGAGTGTTATGACGTATTTTGTCCTATGCCGTCCTACTGTTCTAGACGCATTTAATACGCCCTAAGACAAAGAAAGAAACGACGCTCCACGAAGTAATTATTTGAATGGAACGGAAATCGGCAGATCTAATGTTCATGTACAGACAGACAAATTATTACAATTTGAGAAAAATTAGATGATTTCTTCGAGAGAAAGAATTTTGCTAAGTGAGCAAGTCAATGACGCATTGGTCGACCACTGGTACTTGTGTAAGCAGCAATTGGGCTTGGCACTGTTGACAGAGTTATTGGACGTCCTCCTGAGGGATAACGTGCTATTTTCAATCCAGTTGGCGCTTTAGATGGTCAAAATTCCAAGATGTAAGGGAGTCCAACCCATAATGCTCCAAACATTCTGAACTGGGGAGAAATCTTGCAATCTTGCTGACCAAGGTAGGGTTTGGAAAGCACAGAGACAAGCGGTAGAGACTCTTGCTGTGGCGGGCTGGCATTATTATCATGTAAGCCCGGAATGGTCTGCTACGAAGGGCAGCGGTGCCACTGTGCTGCAAAAGTGTCGCGAATGACAACAAACGAGGTCCTGCAATCAATGGAAATGGCACCCCGGACCATCGATCCTGTCTGTGGTGGGTGACAATCCGGTTGGGAGTCCATCGCAGTGGCTAGGTTGTCTCCAGACACGTCTTCGGCCTGGAATTTCATTGAATGGAGTATATTTGTCTTCAGTGGCGACTCCTGCTACAAACTGAGCTCCAGTGACCAGCGAAAACGTGTCTGGTCACGCCCCGGACAACGATCGGATACCAACCAGAGGCCCGACATCCAGGATTATCGGTCTGGGCGCCATTCATTTTCATAGCAGGACCCCTTTGGTTGTCGTCCACCGTATCCTTACAGCACAGCGGTACGTCGACGATATTCTACTCCCTTTTTTTTTTTTTTTGTCCTTCATGGCAAGCCATCCTTACATTCCAGGAAGACAAGAAATACAAACCATAACATATACTGCAATAAACAATGGATATGACCCTTCTCTAATTAATACCATGTCACAACAGATAAAAAATAAACTGAACAAACAGCATCAAACTACACTCACAACTGACAGTGCCCCAGCAGTCGAATATGTAAAAATGCCATATCTTGGAATAGTATCTGACAAATTAGCAAGACTATTCAAAAACACAGAAGTAAAAATTAGCTTCAGCACCAATAAAAACCTAAGTAGGAAGCTTATTCACAATATAAAACCACCAGATACAAGTCCTGATGCATCTGGCATTTACAAATGTAATAAATATTATATCGGCCAAACAGGCAGAAATTTCAGAACCCGATTCAAAGAACATTTAGACTGCTACAGGCTTGATAAATGTAACAAATCAGCAGTAGCAACTCACATTAAAGACAGAGGCCACCCTTCGAAAATCGAAGACAATCTCGAAATTTTAGGCAAAATAGGAAAAAGTAAAAGAATGGATATCATGGAAGAAATGGAAATTTTCATACATAACACAAAGCATGGAGATAACATTCTTAATGAAATAACCGTATTCAAAAACTCAAAATTCTTTAACAATTCAAGAAATGCCAATGTAAATAATTGACTAGAACTAAGAATGTCGATACAAAACCTCGATAATCGATACAGACTCACATGCTACAGTCCGCCATCTTGCGTTGTGTGTATAACATCGAACCAATTTGTGCAGTGGCAATCAGTGACAAAATATAATGTGCAATAGTGTTACACCAATCAACAGCTCCGCCATTACACCAGTGATGCAAGTGAAGCAGCAAGATAATTAGATTAGATTAGATTAGTACTTCTTCCATAGATCATGAATACGACACTTCGTAATGATGTGGAACGAGTCAGGTTAATAAAAGGTGTCTATACAAGGTATTACATTACACAAAATATTACATGACACTTAATATTTGTAAGTGGTCAAGTGTCATATAAAAGCCTTTCACACTATTTTCATAACACATAACTGATACAAATCTATCTGAATCCGATACAGGCTGTGATACACATAGTAACAACAAAGAAGAAAACCAGCAGAAGACATTACTGATTTCGATTTCTAGATATACACTGCCTCCCTCCTTCCCCCCTCCCCTCCCCAAATGCACACCAGCAGCTACAGTAAAAAACAATGGACAAAATGTTCTAGATTAATCTAGTTTAAGACTGTTTATTTTTAAGTAACATTTCTCTATGTATGTATGTATAAACGCTTGAAAATGAACACAACATGTTCGAAACGTATTGCATTATATTAGATTAAGCATAAAAAAAAATTGACTGGTAGCAGAAACTTGAAATAAATAATTATCCCACACAGTCACGGTTCACAAACGTAGCCATTATGGCTGAAAATAATAAAGATAACGACAGTTTGCACACAAAGGGAGTTTCTACTGCTTATCCTAGTGCTTGCCAAAGACTCCTTGGCCGGCAAAATCGCCAGAACTCTCTCCAACTGAGAATATTTGGAGAATTATGGGCAGGGCTCTTCAACCAGTTCGGGATTTTGACGATCTACCGCGTCAATTGGACATAATTTGGCACGATACCCCTCAGCGGGCACCTAACATCTCTGTCAGTCAATACCAAGCCGAATAACTGCTTGCACAGCAGCCAGAGGTGGACCAACGCTTTATTAACTTCCTGTGTTTCTGAAACTCTTTCTCTTGAACAAATGGTCCAATTTTTCTAAAATTTGTTTGTCTGCACATGTAAATCACATCTACCGATTTTCGTCGTATTAGGACAATTCCATCTTGGTGCGTGTTTTTGTGTGTGTCTTAGAGTGAATTTGATAAACATCTGAAGATATCACAATAGTGTATGCGCCAAATGAATGTACGAAAATAGTATCTAACTTTGTTATTAATAAGCATAACAGCTTTATCGGCTGAGAAACTGAAATACAGGGTGGCGCAGATGGATCGGGTGGTTTTAAAATACTTGTCAAACTGTCAATTGTAAAGGTATTGGATTGAAATAAAGTGCAAAACGTGTAGTTACAATGGAAGTTTATTAACAAAAAAATAGTAATGTTAGTTTTTAAAAATTACATCCATCAAATGCCCTCCTTCTCGAGCGACGCATTCTTGGAGTCGGTCCTTAACGTTCCGCATTGCCCGCTCAAGCACATCACCAGGAATTGATGTGATTTCGGTGTGAATTGCTGCCTTCAACTCCTGAATGGTCCGGGGTTTGTTCATGTAGACCCTTGCTTTTAAATAGCCCCATAAGAAAAAGTCACATACCGTGAGGTCCGGCGAGCGAGGGGGCCAATGGACATCTCCATTACGGGAAATCAAACGGCCAGGGAACAGAGCGCGTACAGCTTGCATTGATATCCTAGCGGTATGTGCAGTTGCCCCGTCTTGTTGGAACCACATATTGCCTATGTCGTAATTGTTCTCTTCAAGTTGTGGGAGAAGAAAATCTTCAATCATGTTCACATAACGCTGCGAATTAACAGTAACCGCCTGCTCCCTTTCATTTTCAAAAAAGTAAGGACCAATTATCCCTACCTTAGAAACCCCACACCAAACCGTCACTTTGTCACTATGGAGAGGCCGTTGGTGTAGATCTCTTGGGTTAGTGTCGGCCCAGTAACGGCAATTTTGCTTGTTTACGTATCCGTTAATGTGAAAGTGAGCCTCGTCAGACATCATGATAATCAGGTTTACATCTTCCAATAACTCCAACATCTGTTGGCTAAACTGAAGCCTTTGAAGATGGTCTGTTGGGAGAATCTTCTGTACCAACAGGATTTTATAGGGGTGGAATTTCAGTTCTTCGTTAAGAATCCTTTGAAGGCTCCGACGTGACATTCCAAGAGCTTGAGCACGACGTCTCGTTGATCGACGTGGGCTCGCAGTGACATCGCGTCTCACACGCTCCACGTTCTCAGGCGTTGTTATTGTTGGCGGTCTAGGCGTCCATTTTGGAGCACATGAACCAGTAGTGCGGAAATTATGCACCCAACTCAATATCGTATCTCGCTTAGGAACACTACCGCGAGGTGGGATGTTGAAACGCCGGCGAAAGGCACGCGTCACAGCAACAATTGACTCGTTATTGCGTATGAACTCTTCCACTGCGAAAACACGATGCTCAACGGACCACGTAGCCATCGCGACTGACTGCCAGCCTGCAACTGAAACTTCCCGTCCCCCCCCACCACAGGACGAAGTCGCCGAACACCTGGCTCCCCCCCTCCAGACGTACAGTCCACTTCAAAACCACCCGATCCATCTGCGCCACCCTGTACGTTAAAGGGTGTTTACGCGTCAGTCGAGGTGAAAGTTTAAGTGGTTCTAAGCACTATGGGACTTGACATCTGAGGTCATCAGTCCCCTAGACTTAGAATTACTTAAACCTAACTAACCTAAGGAATCACACACATCCATGGCCAAGGCAGGATTCGAACCTGTGACCGTAGCAGCACCGTGGTTCCGGACTGAAGCGCCTACAACCACTCGGACACAGCGGCCGGCTCGGTTAGTAGTCTAGCGCTTATGTTTATCAGGAATTTCGCACCTTTTCACGTAAACTTTCATTTAAATTCGTAGCAGACATCATACACTGCACTTCTTTTGTTAAGAGCTCCTGAATGTAGCTAAAACAACATGAAAAAGAACAAAAAATCTGCAGATGCTTCAGTATTACAGCGGCTCAAAAAGTTGCGAATATCAGGCAAGTAATCTTCTTTCGATATCTTTAGTCTAGATGTCGGTTTCACGGCCTATTAGGCGTAAGAGGTGTAGTTCTGCAAAAGGCACCCTGACCTTAACTTTCTCTCGTTTTTGTAAATCTAGTGTGAAATCTCAAGTCAGGCTATGGAGTTTATGAAATTTATGTCTCACCATGTATTTATTCATGACTAAGAAGGAGATCACTAAACAAGCCTCAAAAACAGGAATTTCAGTCAACCTCACACATTCGACTACTAATTTTTGTGATTTGGTCACGCAGGACGTCTGTAAAACGTATGTCAGTTATTCACGGACAGATCTTATACCTGCTTTCAGCTCCTTTCCTCTCGCAGACCTCTGTTTCATTAAGTTCGCCAGCCCACGTTGCTGAATCTGATATGCCGTATGAGGTTTAGCCATGCAGGCGTCTCGGCGCAACTAAACCACACTGGAGTCATGCCAAGTCCGTAGCGCAACAGCGCCAAAACAACAGAACGTGACATCAATCATGTATTGTTTGTCTGTACAAAATGGCAAAGAAAAGGAGGAGTGTTTGTGTGATATTCATGACCTCTGAAAACTGTTTTCTCTGAAGACCCACATTCACCTCTCTTTCTGAACACCGCTACCAATAAAGCTTTCTTTTTAATTTTTACTTACTGTCTCTCTGGTTTTGGCGCAGCTTTTGCAACTACATCGTCACACGTTACACGTAAATACATGTTTTGATTATTAAATTAACACCAGTTCTCGCTGTGTTTCGTTTGAACTAGTTCATCTACATATTCATCATACTCCCCAAGCACCTGACGGCGTGTGGTGGGGGCTACTTCTGGAACCATTAACTGATCGTCGCTACCTGTACCACTCACAAATAGCGCGTGGGAAGAATGATTGTGATAAGCCTCTCTATTGGCTCCTAGTTCTCAAATTTTCTCGTCATGATCATAACGCAAGATGTACATGGGAGGAAGTAATACGTTGCACGACTCTTCCTCGAAAGCGTTCTCTGCAATTTGCAATAGTAAACCTCTCCGTGATGCAGAAGGCCTCTCTTGTAACCTCTGCCAATAGAGTTTGTCGATCATCTCCATAACGCTCTCCCACCGACTAAACGATCCCGTGACGAAACGCGCCGCATTTCGTTGGATGTCCTATATGTCTTCTATCAGACCCACCTGGTAATGATCCCATATTGATGAACAATACTCAAGAATCTGTTGAATAGGCGCCTTATAAGCCACTTCCTTCGTGGATGAGTTACATTTCCTTAAGATTCTTCCTATGAATCTCCATATGCCATCTGTATTTTACGTATCACGTCAGTTAACTTACATTTTCACAACACATCAATCAGTATTCGTGCATGTAAATATCGGCTCGCCAAAATGCCCTGTGTCAAGCTCGTGTTTTTATAGTGTTAATAAGCTGTCAGTCAGTTCGTGATTTTCTTAGTATCTCAGTCAATTTATGTACTTGTCGCTTGCTAAATACTCCGTTAAAAGCGTTATGAAGTGTCAAGTGCATTTGCTAAATGTATGTGACACATGAAAATTTGCATGAAAGAAAACGTATATCAAATGCAGCGTCTCAGACATCGGTCTTGTGTTTTAATATAACCTTTTCTGACAACAGCAGTAGAAAACGAAATAATTACATCGAGGAAAGTGCCGCCCGTTTGTTGTGTAACCACCTCGTACATGTGTAGACATAAGGAAAAATGATTCAAGGCGGAAATGACAAGTCACCTTGTGGGATTTCAGTACGAGAAGAGAGACGCTCACACTATATATATAGATGGACGTTGCAGCCATTATATAAACGTGGGTGGGTAATATGAGGGTTTAGCCGAGCGGTCTAACGCACGGCTTTCCGGAGTGGGAAGGAGGGCCTGGTCCCCGGCACGAATCCGCCCGGCGAACTTGTGTCGAGGTCCGGTGAGCCGGCCAGTCTGTGGATGGTTGTTAGGCGGTTTTCCATCTGCCTCGGCGAATGCGGGGTGGTTCCCCTTGTTCCGCATCAGCTGCACTATGTCGGCGATTGCTGCGCAAACAAGTTCTCCACGTACGCGTACACCACCATTACTCTACCACGCAAACGTAGAGGTTACACTCGTCTGGTGTGAGACGTTCTCTGGGGGGTCCACCGGGGCCGAACCGCACAATAACCCTGGGTTCGGTGTGGGGCGGCGGAGGAGTGAAGTGGACATATTTGCACCTGCTGGTGTCCTTCAAAATAGTCACCAGCGTTGTATAGAACCCGTTGCCAGCGATGTGGAAGGCGTAGTACACCGTCAGCAGAGCATGTTCTATTGATGGTGCGAATGGAGCGGTCTAAAGTTATGGTCTAAAGTTATAGTGCACTCAAATATAAGCTAATTTATAAATGAATTTATGTACCTACTTTGATTTTTTCCTTATCATGACACCTCTCAGGTTCCTCTCCGTTTGAACTAAATTGATTACCGAGTGTCCTTTATTGAAAGCACATTAAAATGAATATGGCAATAGAGTGTGCTAAATTTAATATTGTTTGTTGAAAGGATCTTACAAATATCTCAATTTTGTGTTTCAATGCAGTAAAAGTCCAGAACTGCAAGTGTTGAGAGTTATATGTTCATGCTTGCTAAGTACTTGTTTCTCTAGTTTATTGAAAGTGTGTTTAGTTTGCTCTGCTACAGTGGTCAAGATTAAGGGCCCCCCTCCATTGAAAGTAGTTCAAATGCACAAAGTTACTTAATTATAGAAAGTTTTAATTACTCTTGCTATTCAAATTCTGTACAATATTGGGTTCCTCTTGTGTATTAAAAGTGCATATTAATGTCGTAACAGGATCCACAGTTTGTCTATTGTGCTCATGCTACATAACGATTAATAGAAAGACAACTATCTATGAAAACAGTAACTTCTTTATTCAAAAGACAGTGAAAAGTAATCTGTTAGTGGATTTCATTTAATTGTCATTCTAAGTAGAGAGGTGTTTAGTAGTGAAATACTTAATCTGTGCACAGTAACTAAATTTGCTGTGGACCATATCCATATTTCATGTCAGATAGGAATTTGTTTGAAAAGTAATATTAAGTCTATGTCCAATTTACGATTCTACAGTGAATATTAATAGTAACGTTATTGAGACTATTTACTTTGACTAAGTCCTCAAGGTAATAGTGTGTTTTGTTAGCTGTTATATTTATGTAAATAGTTTGTTCTGATCTGTCAGCTCCACCTTCAGGTGCCAGAGTTCATTGCACTCGCGTGTGGCAAAGTATAGGGTGCGTTTGTCCGTTAAAGTTACTCATACCTATTTTCTTGAACTAGAATGTCAATCATTCTCTTGCCTAATTAGGCTGGCGACCGTTTTCTTTATCCATTGAACAGTGTGGATAGGTTAAATATTGTTTATTACTGTTTAAATATTTACGTACTTCTGACTTTCACTTCCGATAAGCCACCTCCGTTAGGTATATCACGGTCAACACAACTAAAATCCTTTCAGAGGGTAACACTGCTCTGCTTCTTCATACTATAATTCCTTGAATAAAAATAATTTAATTATACGAACTGCCTCCAGCTTTGAGGTTATGGTATAGCAGTAGCGGACAGTAGTGTTATAGGCTGTGTCCACACTTCTCCCTTACGACAGGTTGAGCTATGGTGGGGACACTAGGATGTTGTGCCTGAGCGTCTGTGACGAGCCGACATCAAGGAAAAAAATGGCTCTGAGCACTATGGGACTCAACTTCTGAGGTCATTAGTCCCCTAGAACTTAGAACTAGTTAAACCTAACCAACCTAAGGACATCACACACATCCATGTCCGATGCAGGATTCGTACCTGCGACCGTAGCGGTCTCGCGGTTCCAGACTGCAGCGCCTAGAACCGCACGGCCACATCGGCCGGCGACATCAAGGAAAGAAGCGATGTTGGGCACTGGGGTCATGAACGAAATGGACATTCTAACTCATCCCAAAGGCTTTCCATTCGGTTCAGGTCGGGATTCTGGGCAGGATACTCCGTTTCAAAAACGTTATTGTCCACAAACTACTGTCTCACAGACATTCCCTTATGGGAAAGTGCATTGTCACGCTGACACAGTCATTCTCCGCGAAATGCTTCTCTACTGTACATGGTACGTAATTCTTTAAAATGTGCTCATATCCGCCTCCATTTAGCGTTTTCTTAATAAAAATAGGAGGAACACGACGCATCCGAGAAAAACATTCTCACACCGTAACATCAATTCCTCCTGCACTTCACCATTGGCACTGCACATTGTAGCCACGCTTTGACGGTCTTAAGCTTTAATTGTAATAAAAAATAAACTTTATTTGTTTAACTGAAAAATGTAGTGTTACTGAGCCGTGGCGGCTTTTGTGAGGGCGCGCGCGCCATCCTACTGGCGCCACTTCTGCGCGCTTTCCATCGATTCTGGTTCTCGTCGTATCATCTTTGGTTGGTTATGTGTTCCCTCTGGGGCCGTGTGGTGGCGAGTGGTGTGTGGGATACGGTGCTGGACGGGCGTACCTGAGTACTCGGCGTCCTGGCGATTGCAGCGAGTTGAAAACGTTGAGCGTTTGGCTTTGGGGGCACACGTTTCCCTTGTGAAGTAACGGCCGAGTTGCGGCGCCCTGGAAATATTCTAACAAGGGAACCTCCCCATCGCACCCCCCTCAGATTTAGATATAAGTTGGCACACTGGATATGCCTTGAAAAACTGAACACAGATCAATCGAGAAAACACGAAGAAGTTGTGTGGAACTATGAAAAAATAAGCAAAATATACAAACTGAGTAGTCCATGCGTAAGATAGGCAACATCAAGGCTAACGTGAGATCAGGAGCGCCGTGGTCCCGTGGTTAGCGTGAGCAGCTCGATTGAAAATTTTAATTTCTTTACTTTCGCAAAGTTATGATCTGTCCGTTCGTTCATTAACGTCTCTGTTCACTGTAATAAGTTTAGTGTCTGTGTTTTGCGACCGCACCGGTAAACCGTGCGATTAGTAGACGAAAGGACGTGCTTCTCCAATGGGAACCGAAAACATTTGATCGCAAGGTCATAGGTCAACCGATTCCTCTACAGGAAAACGCGTCTGATATATTCTATACGACACTGGTGACGGCATGTGCGTCACATGACAGGAATATGTTGTCGACCCACCTAACTTGTACACTTGGCGAATGGGTAAAAAGATTCTTCTACCTTACCCGATTTCGGTTTTCTTGTGGATGTGACAATCACTCCCAGAAAAGTGATGAAAACATAAGAGTTTGTCACATAAACTGAAAAAAAAATTAAACTTTTCACTGGAGGGATTTTCAGAATATAGCGAACGTTTTTACAGGATCGTTTTTGATCATGAATCCCAGACAATCTCCTAATTCCTCAGAGCTATAAGCTGTAGCTATAAGTGTATTTCTTAGATGAAGTGGGCACTAGGGATTCGAATTACAGACTTCATGTTTTGCTAATCACTTTCTGGTTGCCAATATTGTAGTTAGAGAGCCAGGGTTGAGAACGGCAAAAGACAGCATAAATAATAGGAACATTTATACAACAATAAATTCCACCAGCCGTCCCACATATGGTTAATCGGCCGGGAAATGCATCTTTTCTACATTCTACATTATTAAATAACAAGTATTAAATCCACCCGCCGCCCCACAATTGGTGCATCGGCCGGGAAATGCATCTTTTCTACATTACAAACCAAATTCTTATTTAACAACATTAATTCCACCAGCCGCCCCACAGCTTCCAATGTGCGTTCACCGCGATGTCGCCAAACACGGATGCGTCCATCATGATGCTGTAAACAGAACCTGGATTCATCCGAAAAAATGACGTTTTGCCATTCGTGCACCCAGGTTCGTCGTTGAGTACACCATCGCAGGCGCTCCTGACTGTGATGCAGCGTCAAGGGTAACCGCAGCCATGGTCTCCGAGCTGATAGTCCATGCTGTTGCAAACGTCGTCGAACTGTTCGTGCAGATGGTTGTTGGCTCAGGGATCGAGACGTGGCTGCACGATCCGTTACAGCCATGTGGATGAGATGCCTGTCATCTCGGCTGCTAGTGATACGAGGCCGTTGGGATGCAGCACGGCGTTCCGTATTACCCTCCTGAACCCACCGATTCCATATTCTGCTAATGGTCATTGGATCTCGACCAACGTGAACAGCAATGTCGCGATACGATAAACCGCAATCGCGATAGGCTACAATCCGACCCTTATCAAAGTCGGAAACGTGATGGTACGCATTTCTCCTCCTTACACGAGGCATCACAACGTTTCACCAGGCAACGCTGGTCAACTGCTGTTTGTGTATGAGAAATGGGTTGGAAACTTTTCTCATGTCAGCAAGTTGTAGGTGTCGCCACCGGCGCCAACCTTGTATGAATGCTCTGAAAAGCTAATCATTTGCATATCACAGCATCTTCTTCCTGTCGGTTAAATTTCGCGTCTGTAGCACATCATCTTCGTGGTGCAGCAATTTTAGTGGCCAGCAGTGTACATTACTATTATTTGCACGACGATTCTGATGATGTAATCAGATTTTCAATATCTTTGTTAGTTTAAAGTTTAGTATCTGAGGGTAACACCCAGCATCAAATTTCCAAAATTGAAACGTTTCATCCGATTTCATCGATCGACGTGTCTTTAGAAAGCTGTTAGTGTAAGCCTAAACTGGTATAAATTACAGGCATGTAACTTGAATAGTAAATGAGTTATTGGAGGTCAAAGTGGCCGGTTACTATCGATCGCGTCAGGCCATAAGTACTCCACAGTTACGCGAAAAAACAGTAGCAGCATGCTTATAAATATATTTATTCATCTATGACTTTGTTTATATTCGATATATACTATTAATGAAGAAATTGGTCAAATATTTACTGTGTTTTAGAAAGCACAGATACATTAGGCTACTGGCCTACCTTTTGTTCCATTCTTTTGATATATGTGTATTTAATTTGTTTATGTATCTACTAATGTGTGTTAGAGCGTATTTATGGTCTAGCCGTAGGAATATTTATTTAATTTCAAGTTATTTAAATGTAAATGTAGTACTTCAAATGTGTTTCATTATGTTTGTGTGGATGCGTTGGGCTTAGATACATGGAGGGAGCACTATAGCCAATCACAGCGCTCGTTAGTAAGAGATACGTATGGAGGTTGGGGAGGAGGATCAGTTTCCGGAGAGGACACGGGGCAGTTCGGGTCAGTACGGGACAGGACACGGAAAGTGCTGGACGGCGCGGTGGACGCGCGGTCGCGTGAGAGACTTGAAGAGTGTGGAGCGGTTTGCGCGTGGTCGCGGCAGATAGAAATACTTTGGAGTGCCGACTTGTGCACTTGTGAGATTTTCGTGGCTTCTTCAGTGAAGACGTAGTGTGCGTTTAGAAGTGAATATCTCGCGAGCTATGATGTTGTTCATAACTAATTACGTGCAGTAGGACTCTATTGTTTCCCTGTTATTCAACTTATATTTTATTTAATTGCTGGACCATCGACACCAATAAGTGTTTTGCAGAAATATACTACATTCTCAAAAGTACTTCTACTATCGTACTCATCATTTAAAGTCGTTAAGATAGTACCTGCAGATTAATTGCGATCTTTCATTTATAAATTTCTACACTACATTCGCAATTGCCAAGTGATAGGAACCTTCGACCAATCGATCCATGTGTATGTTAATACAGGGCTATTACAAATGATTGAAGCGATTTCATAAATTCACTGTAGCTCCATTCATTGACATATGGTCACGACACACTACAGATACGTAGAAAAACTCATAAAGTTTTGTTCGGCTGAAGCTGCACTTCAGGTTTCTGCCGCCAGAGCGCTCGAGAGCGCAGTGAGACAAAATGGCGACAGGAGCCGAGAAAGCGTATGTCGTGCTTGAAATGCACTCACATCAGTCAGTCATAACAGTGCAACGACACTTCAGGACGAAGTTCAACAAAGATCCACCAACTGCTAACTCCATTCGGCGACGGTATGCGCAGTTTAAAGCTTCTGGATGCCTCTGTAAGGGGAAATCAACGGGTCGGCCTGCAGTGAGCGAAGAAACGGTTGAACGCGTGCGGGCAAGTTTCACGCGTAGCCCGCGGAAGTCGACGAATAAAGCAAGCAGGGAGCTAAACGTACCACAGCCGACAGTTTGGAAAATCTTACGGAAAAGGCTAAAGCAGAAGTCTTACCGTTTACAATTGCTACAAGCCCTGACACCCGATGACAAAGTCAAACGCTTTGAATTTTCGGCGCGGTTGCAACAGCTCATGTAAGAGGATGCGTTCAGTGCGAAACTTGTTTTCAGTGATGAAGCAACATTTTTTTCTTAATGGTGAAGTGAACAGACACAATGTGCGAATCTGGGCGGTAGAGAATCCTCACGCATTTGTGCAGCAAATTCGCAATTCACCAAAAGTTAACGTGTTTTGTGCAATCTCACGGTTTAAAGTTTACGGCCCCTTTTTCTTCTGCGAAAAAAACGTTACAGGACACGTGTATCTGGACATGCTGGAAAATTGGCTCATGCCACAACTGGAGACCGACAGCGCCGGCTTCATCTTTCAACAGGATGGTGCTCCACCGCACTTCCATCATGATGTTCGGCATTTCTTAAACAGGAGATTGGAAAACCGATGGATCGGTCGTGGTGGAGATCATGATCAGCAATTCATGTCATGGTCTCCACGCTCTCCCGACTTAAGCCCATGCGATTTTTTTTCTGTGGGGTTACGTGAAAGATTCAGTGTGTAAACCTCCTCTACCAAGAAACGTGCCAGAACTGCGAGCTCGTATCAACGATGCTTTCGAACTCATTGATGGGGACATGCTGCGCCGAGTGTGGGAAGAACTTGATTATCGGCTTGATGTCTGCCGAATCACTAAAGGGGCACATATCGAACATTTGTGAATGCCTAAAAAACCTTTTTGAGTTTTTGTATGTGTGTGCAAAGCATTGTGAAAATATCTCAAATAAAAAAGTTATTGTAGAGCTGTGAAATCGCTTCAATCATTTGTAATAACCCTGTATTGTATACTGTAGACTCAGCAGTATTTGACTTGTAATGTGGGAACTACGTATCTCAGCTCCTAGACAACGAAACCTGCCAAAACTTTTAATATTTCAACTCTGAGTCGGGGAGAGTACGTAGTTGAGGACCACCATCATTCTTTCATTGGTTGTTTGAAAGGCCGCACCCTGCAACGTTCACTGTTGGTTCCGGTGAGTTTGGTGGGCAAGGAGCGGCTCTCGTCGCGTGAAACCTGTTTACGAAGTGCAGCAGTGAGTTGTAGTGTGCTAAATACACAGATTTATCGAACAACTTGTTAGCAGCTGCGAGCAGGAGGGCAGTATTATCCGGTGCATACCTGGAGCCCTGATGCTGTTGGCCTCCTTGGCATTTATTTGAAATTATGTAGTCTAACAAGCATACCACAACAAAGGTCAAAATTTAATAATGATTGTGGTGTTGCTCACGCTGCTAAATACTGCATTTTCGGGCAACAACAAAGTTATTATGTGGCAGGTGTCATTAGAGCACAGTTAATAAAGTCATTTCATGTAACAATGAATAAACTAGGCAGTCATCTTTTCGTGTTTCCCACGCTGGTCTCGTTGTAAAATCATGGCTCAATCGTCGAAAAGCTAGGTGGTGATGACTACAAGCTCGGATGCAAAGAGGCCTAGGTTTTATGATGCGATATTCAAAAGTTTTATAGATGCGTTTCACAAACCATTCTTGAAGATTAAGCCTTTGAAAATTAGCACAATGATGATGTAAAAAAAAAGAATCAGCACTCCGAATTTAAGTTACACTTCTTCTTTATTGCTTTTGTTGCAACATCACGTAACACACAAAACATCACTTCACAATACAAAACATACCTGAAAACATCTTCCTCACTGTTAAAGTTCACATTTTATAAGCTGACTACAATATGCGTCTTTCCCACATGACGTCCAAGACTTGACTTTTTCAAGGTCCGACTCTCTAACTGCTTGCGCGCCCAAAAAATCAGAGTTACAAGTACGTCAAAGATCATAGTGACAAAAGAAAGAATACACATAAGAATAGTATCATTGCAACATAAACATATCGATGTATTAAAGTACCTCTACATTAATGAAATCAAATCTGAATGTTGTCTCAGAAATATGTTAACTACTTTACAGGAACACAGTAGAATATTGCTGATATCGAGAGGTTGAGTTGAGGTGCCGTAATGGTTAGGTAAGTCAAGTACCATTACAGTAGAAAGACTGTTCAGTAAGGACTGTACTTGAGAATTTATTCTGCCCCAGTTTGAGCTGGCCAGAAATCATGGCCCTTCCTGGGGCGAGTCCGCAGTTCGTGGTCTCGCAGTCGCGTTCTCGCTTCGCTGGCACGGGGTCGCGGGTTCGGTTCCCGATGGGGTCGGGGATTTTCACCTGCCTGTAGATGACTGGGTGTCTGTGTTGTCTTCATCATTTCATCATCATTCATGAAAGTGGCGAGACTGGACTGAGCAAAGGTTGGGAATTTGTACGGGCGCTGATAACCGCGCAGTTGAGCGCCCCACAAACCAAACATCATCATCCTGGGGCGAGTTACTGCGTGTAGCATGTAATTAAAGTTGTGTGCACTCAGCCTAAAGGTACGCACGTGTGAGTCACGTGTGTGTGCGTGCTTGTATTTGCACTCTCTTACTTCGTGTTGAGGAGCTCTTCGAGTTATAGGTGTACATTTTAAACGGCCATCTACCATTTGGTGCGTATCCAGATTAGTATCTACTAGTCCCTAAGAGGCTCCAACAAAGGTGTATATTGATTTGTTTAATCTTCACTGATTACTATGATTTTTTAAAATGACTTTGTACATTGTTTCTTGTTATTGCTAGGAAGGCCAACTTGCAGCGTTTATGAGCGGGCCGCTCCTATGCTGGAGTTTTAATAGTTGGTTTCCTTCAAAATAATCTTTAATTGCCCGTTTAAGTGCTGCTGCCTACGTTAATTCCTATTAAACTTGTTTCTTGTTTGTTTTCTGGTATATGTTGACACCTTTGTATCGTCAGCGTTCGGCGCGTTGTTCTGCTGGTCTGGGACAGAGATACGTCGTTCCTCTGCTTCGGCGGCTTCCCCGTCATCGCACAGGGCTAAGAGTTGGCTTCTGCGGCTCTCCCGTTCCAGCATCAAGTTGAGTAGTTTGTAATTTTTTGGTATAGTGCCGCGGCGCGGGTGTCGCCGGATTAGGACTTGGCTACAGTGATTTTGAGGAAGTAATCTACTATGTCTCCATTATTTTAAGTTCCTTGTGGACGAGTGATCAAAGCCTTTGGGCAAATTGAGTACTGATTTTTCATGATTTCTTAGTCATTATCATTTTAAGTATTTCAGGGGCACGGTAGTTTGTGTAACAGCCTTGTGACCAATCAGTGAAGCATTACTGTTTGCTTCGTTTTTTTACTCGTGTATAGCGTTTGGGCAGCTCGGCTGCATCTTGCCTATGTGGGAGCAGAATATCAATGTCTTATGACACCAAAGTGTCGATTTTGCGTTGCGCTACCTAACAAATTGTTAGTAGCATGAACATTTAATGCGCTTGTGTACCTCCTACTGTCGAGGTGGCTAAAGGACTTTGGATGCCAAAATTATATGTACTTGTCTAATTTCTTGCCTTGGAATAGGCCTGAAACTTACTGTTGCAGTGAAGATGTATGCATTTAAATGTCTTTCATGTAACATTTGTTGAACTTATTTTCTGGTCCTGTTGTGGGATTAGGCCACAGTTGTGATGCTAGTCGCGCGGACAGAGTTCTGCCACAGGTTTAATCAGTTAACTATTTGTAACCGGACCACCATTGCACAGTTGGCATGCTCTTAGAGTACCATTTTTAAAGTTATGTATAATGCATATGTCCTTATGCATTGTGATATTAACTTAAAAACCTTAATTATTTAATGAATTTTGCAAGAACATTGGTAACTGTTAGTTGGCTTATGATAGAATTATTGTTAATAAAAAAATATTTTTTTGGAGTGGTAAATGACGCATCAAGTTGAACAACGCTTCCATGTGTTTTCCTAAAATTAATTCCGATGCTTATCCTGGGTCTCAATTAGTTATAAAAAAGGAGTACAACATAATCCCAAGAGCGTAAAGGAATAAGAATACTCTAGATTAGAATATGTTTGTTTGGACAGCATTAATCAAATGGGTTCAGATGGCTCTGAGCACTATGGGACTTAAATTCTGAGGTCATCAGTCCCCTAGAACTTAGAACTACTTCAACCTAACTAACCTAAGGACATCACACGCATCCATGCCCGAGGCAGGATTCGAACCTGCGACCGTAGCGGTCTCGCGGTTCCAGATTGTAGCGCCTAGAACCGCTCGGCCACTCTGGCCGGCCCAGCATTAATCTGTAAATAGTAAAGACAATAGTGTCTCGAGCTCATTTTATTCAGATCATTCTGTCAGCTCATTTTCCTTGATCACCTTTTCCTCACTGAGCGTTCATTTTGCTTCAGTGTTAGATAGTGTGAGCAATATGTACCTTGAATTGTGAAAATGAGATCAAAAGGATAAACAAACATTAATTTCTGAAAAATACCCTACCTACGTTATGAAGACGTAATGTGAGGAAAAGTTGCCACGTCAATTCAAGTAAGACCTCGAGCTTTCGATGGTTTCCACCGTCGTTTTCGTCAGGAGCAACTGGCTGTCAAACTTGCTGCTGTGGTGGCCTATGTAGCCCAAAGACGACTTCTGATTGGTCAGTAGTTACGTCATGCCGTCGCAGAGGGTGTCAACGTCTGCGCTGGTGGCGCCACAGCTCCCACCTTAGAGTAAACATTGCGACGAATATCTCTGGCTCCTCTCTGCATCGAGAGCTCCCTTCCACGCATCGCTAAAATTATATCTGCCGTCACGGCTGACGGTTTTCTCACACATTCATATTTCTACAGTCTCTTTGATTATATAGTCCAAGTATGTGGAAGCCCGGGGCAAAGTTTGTTTCTTCAGGCTTCCACATACTTGGACTTGATAAAGAGGCTGCAGAAATAAGAATGTGTGAGAGAAACCTTCGAATGTGCATGGAAGCGAGCTCTCGATGCAGAGAAGAGACACAGATAATTGTCGCAACGTTTACGCTATGGCGGGAGTGGTGGCGCCACCAGCACAGACGGACACCATCTGCGACAGCATGACGTAACTACTGACCAATCAGAAGCCGCCTCTGAGCTGTACAAGGCCACCACTGCAACAGCAGCGATTTTGAGAGTCAATTGCTCTTGACGAAGCCGATGGTGGAAATTGTCGAAAGCTTGTAGTGCTACAACGATGGAAATTAATATTACGACGATGTGAAACCTTATTTTCATGATTTAAAGAAGTATTCATGATTTTAAAAATGTAATTATAATTTTATTATTTTCATTTTTGTGCTCAGTGTATCAAAGACTTTTTAGTGCACGGAATAAATTAGCATTGTTTGTACTACGAAACTATATATGATTGTTAAGGGTTAAGCATGTAATAATTCGATGTAAGACATTTTGTTGAGTCTGAATTTTGTTCTCGTACTGGTCGGTAGAGAAGGAAAAGTTCCTTAATCGATGTGAAGGTGTAAAGGCTGTAAAAAGGAGAGAGAGAGAGAAGGTAAATACAATTTATTCAAAACAAATATCTCCCAAGTGTAACGTCTTGTCATTTCCTATAACTAAAAATTGCAAGGTCTAATCTGAGCCTGTCCTGAATAACAGCGAAGAACATTTATGTTATCATATATTTTCTTCGTTTGACCACGGTTGTGATTCGCATGTTTCTTTTTGTTACGCGACGTGTTATGAATATTTTCATTATACGCACAAAAGTGCACACAGCCTTAATCGAATCTGCGTCTTGCAGAAACGATAACTTTTAATCAGTACAACTACGCGAATACCGTCTAAATTGCAACCGTGATCGCAAAAGTGTTTCCTGGACCAAATAATTCTATAAAATGTGTATTCTCCAAAGCGAGCAGCATTGCACTATCGCTGACTCGCAACAATCGAAAGAGTAAAATCAATGCTTAAATAAAATTGCCACCTTTTAATAATTATTATTATCCCATTAAATAAATAAATAGCAATTCAGTGGCAACCTATAGCAGCACTAGCTTATATGTGTGTTTTTTCTATTTGTTTCATGCTGTAATAAGCGGAAATCTACGACGACCCTAAGCACGATATTTTTACTGTACCATTCCATCTCAGCGGCAGCAGAACGCAGCACTGTATAAGGTAGGCACATCTTCTTCTGTCTGGTGCTGTATGTTACTAAAAAAATAATTTTACATTTAGTGAGTGTGTCACTCTTAGGAAGCCATAAGAGTCAATTATATTTAAATAACTGCGAGAAGGATCAGTAAAATACAGCATCAAGTGTTTTCAGTAGAGGTTAACTGAACGAGATTGGAACTGAATTTTAATCAAACGAAAGTGAACATTTATAGTACTGATTCCAATCTGGTGCAGTGTAGTAATTATTTTATGTTTTGTGTGACGGAATAATTGATGTGTTGCGTGTGACGTATTCCCGATTAGACTTGTACCCAAACATTTGCAAACATGGTAAAAACAGTGCGACGTGTAAGAAAAGCTACACAGCAGGAAGTAACTGTAGAACATTCAGAGGAGGAAGGAATAACTAGTGATGTAGAAATGGATAATATTTTTTCAGATCAGACAGAGGATGTAGAACAGGACACTAATATTAAAGTCAGTGATCCATCTGCTGTAGAACACTCAGGCAGAATACAGACTGTAGTTCAAGTGCATACTGAAACAGAACCACAAGAAACACCAGTTACAGTCGATTTACCACCGGTAGAGCCAACACAAACAGTAATGGATCCATTTTCTCTCTTAATGATGAAAATGGAACAAATGTTCAAAATACAGGAACAATCACAGATACAGCGTGCAACTGTGATTAATAATAATTTAGGTAAACGTATTAGCAGAGTAGATGAACGGATTAGGACCTTGGATGAACGCATCAGTCAATTAGACGAGCGTACGCAGTTAAGCTTTTCACAGTTCTCAAAAGAGATAGATCAAAAGCTTGAAAACCGGTTAAAAGAACACGATCGCCAGCTGCGACAGCAAATAGATGCCCAGTTGTCTGCTATACAGAACAACATTTCAAGTATGCAACAAACATACCATGACTTACCACAGAATGTAAAGCAAGTAACCCAGGATGTGGACAAATTACAACAAACACACACTTCTTTGGAAGCAGAAATACGCAACTTAAGTACACGTATAGAAAACCTTACGGTTGATAATCAAAACGTAATAGAACAAAAATGCAAAGAACAGGAAGAACGCGTTGTGACCACATTCAACACATGGCTAAATGACAAAGGCAAACAAATTAGTACTCTTATACAGAAGGAACTACCTGTGATGTTACAACGAGCAGGAACACAACTGATACATGAAAACAACACAACGATTCATGAACTCCAGACTGAATTACAAAACATGCAGAAAGTGCTTAATGAAACACGTATGCAAACATCTCATAACAGTTCACCGGAGTGTGTTAGTATCACAGAAACACACGCTGATCATTATGAAACGCCTTTAACTGAAAGTAGGGGGCAGACGGGAATAATTTCAATCCAACACGCGGAGTAACATCCGTTTATCAAGACCATACACAATCATTGGTGACTCAGGATGCTTTAGTGAAGAATTCACAGTTTCAGAAGTTTACCAGTGATAAGAACGGACCCCATCCAATTGTGTTTATCAAAGGGATCCGCGGAATAATGCCAAAAAGTTGGAACGAAAGGAGGAAAATTATCTTTACCATTACCCATATTCAAGGTGACACAGAAAGCTGAACAATGCAGCTCCATCGACGAATTTGAACAAGCTTTTCTTAACAAGTATTGGTCGCGTGGGGTACAAGAACGATTAAGAAAAGAAGTTTATAGTCCTGAGCCATTTAATAGAAAAGGCGGTACTTTGCGGAAATACTTCGAAAAGTATCTGGCCAAAGTGAAATACACTCCTGGAAATTGAAATAAGAACACCGTGAATTCATTGTCCCAGGAAGGGGAAACTTTATTGACACATTCCTGGGGTCGAATACATCACATGATCACACTGACAGAACCACAGGCACATAGACACAGGCAACAGAGCATGCACAATGTCGGCACTAGTACAGTGTATATCCACCTTTCGCAGCAATGCAGGCTGCTATTCTCCCATGGAGACGATCGTAGAGATGCTGGATGTAGTCCTGTGGAACGGCTTGCCATGCCATTTCCACCTGGCGCCTCAGTTGGACCAGCGTTCGTGCTGGACGTGCAGACCGCGTGAGACGACGCTTCATCCAGTCCCAAACATGCTCAATGGGGGACAGATCCGGAGATCTTGCTGGCCAGGGTAGTTGACTTACACCTTCTAGAGCACGTTGGGTGGCACGGGGTACATGCGGACGTGCATTGTCCTGTTGGAACAGCAAGTTCCCTTGCCGGTCTAGGAATAGTAGAACGATGGGTTCGATGACGGTTTGGATGTACCGTGCACTATTCAGTGTCCCCTCGACGATCACCAGTGGTGTACGGCCAGTGTAGGAGATCGCTCCCCACACCATGATGCCGGGTGTTGGCCCTGTGTGCCTCGGTCGTATGCAGTCCTGATTGTGGCGCTCACCTGCACGGCGCCAAACACGCATACGACCATCATTGGCACCAAGGCAGAAGCGACTCTCATCGCTGAAGACGACACGTCTCCATTCGTCCCTCCATTCACGCCTGTCGCGACACCACTGGAGGCGGGCTGCACGATGTTGGGGCGTGAGCGGAAGACGGCCTAACGGTGTGCGGGACCGTAGCCCAGCTTCATGGAGACGGTTGCGAATGGTCCTCGCCGATACCCCAGGAGCAACAGTGTCCCTAATTTGCTGGGAAGTGGCGGTGCGGTCCCCTACGGCACTGCGTAGGATCCTACAGTCTTGGCGTGCATCCGTGCGTCGCTGCGGTCCGGTCCCAGGTCGACGGGCACGTGCACCTTCCGCCGACCACTGGCGACAACATCGATGTACTGTGGAGACCTCACGCCCCACGTGTTGAGCAATTCGGCGGTACGTCCACCCGGCCTCCCGCATGCCCACTATACGCCCTCGCTCAAAGTCCGTCAACTGCACATACGGTTCACGTCCACGCTGTCGCGGCATGCTACCAGTGTTACAGACTGCGATGGAGCTCCGTATGCCACGGCAAACTGGCTGACACTGACGGCGGCGGTACACAAATGCTGCGCAGCTAGCGCCATTCGACGGCCAACACCGCGGTTCCTGGTGTGTCCTCTGTGCCGTGCGTGTGATCATTGCTTGTACAGCCCTCTCGCAGTGTCCGGAGCAAGTATGGTGGGTCTGACACACCGGTGTCAATGTGTTCTTTTTTCCATTTCCAGGAGTGTATTTATCCACACCAATTCCTGAGTGTGATGTTTTAAAGATATTAAAGGAGAAGTTACCGCGTGATCTAAAGGAGAAATTGTTTCACATTCCTGAAGACATCGTGGAACATTTTCTATCTGTACTGGACTCTTTAGATTTGGTTATCGAAGAGGACAGACACTATTATGGGAATAATTCGTCGAATAATGGTAATGGTAATGGCAATGGACGAAACCACAAGAACAATAGTAATAGAAACACCTACTATGGGAATCAAAATCATTGGAATAGTCCGAATTATTCAGGATGGCAGAACCACAATATGAACACAAATGGACAGTACAGTAATGCACCGAATCACAATTACCATCCACAGAACAATAGCGGACAAAAAAATAACGGAAACTTTTCAAAGAAACGGAAACGAGATTTTAGAGCTAACGCCAATTACAATAACGGTAATTTTTCAAATAATCAGCAAAACATGCAACCACCACATAACTGGTCAACACAGAATTATGCACAACAGCAATGGCAGCAGCCTAGGCCACCGCAATATTACAACAACAATCATGTACAACCCCCGTACAATACAAATATGTCAAATAACATGCAGCAGCATATTAATGCGCAGCCATGGCAACCACCGAATCAAAATATCAAGATCATTGAGGTAAGTGAACCGCAACCATCAACCAGTACCAGTCAGTCAAACTAGATGCGACGACATTCTGCTCCCGTGTGTCAGTCGCAGGGTGTCTATGGGGCACTTGCGTGAATGATGTTAGTAATAACGAGCAACCAAGCGTGCAGACAACCAGCTGTAGTAACAATGAGAATGTGTGTCGCGTAGAATCAGCAGCGATCGGGTCGAACGACGCTAAAGATGCAGTGTGTAGGAATAATTCTGTTGATGTTGCTCAGCAACGTAGTTCAACTATGCAGATGTTAAGATATAATGACGGAGTCGATATACGAGAGGAATTATGTCAAGATTTTCGGAAGAAGTGTAATTTGTTTGAACGGGAAGTTGTACAAGCAGCTATAGTTTGTGATGTTTATGGTATTCAAACTACGGTGAATTTACATACTGGAGCATCTGTTTCTGTGCTGAATGAATCGTTCTTTCTTCACTTAAAGAAGATTAGAAAGATTCCGGTTTTTCCAGTCACCAATTGTCGAGTTACAGGAGCCATTAGTCAGAAAGCCCAATTAGTTCGGGAACAGACACGGATTTGTATTAATTTTGGAATGGGAGCCAAAGAGTGCACCTTCCTTATTGTAAAGAATTTTGCCGTGAACTGTCTCCTCGGATTAGATATTTTGCGAAAGACGGAAACTAAATCGATCTCGCAAAGGGTGAATGGAGCATGTGTTTCGGTGACACGAGAGTCAGGTTAGACTTGGTAAAGACCAAAGAATTGCATGGCAAATATTGACAAATTTTAAAGATAGAACCGATTCGCGCACATTTATGGCGGCTTCAAGGTAGTTTCAATTGCAGTACATTCCCGATCATGGAAGATGTGAAGGACGAGGAGAATATCCACCTCTCTGAAATAGTAGAAAAAGTACAACAATCCTCTGGTCTTGACAGTCTGCAACAAAAGCAATTATTAGACACACTTACTAATTATCGTAAAGTATTTTTGAAAAAACCTGGACTAATTAAAGGTTACGTGTACGACATGCAAGTGTTTCCCCATGAAATTTTCTGTCATCAAACATACTCAATACCCAGCGCGAAAAGGGAAGCAGTAACAAAAGAAATTAGACGAATGCTGGAATGGGGAATTATTGAGACCTCGTTATCACTATATAGTAACCCACTTTTACCGGTAATGAAATCCGCAGAATACCAATTAGTTGTAAGAAAATTTCAGCTCCAGTTCGAAGGAGAAGAGGACGCCGAGCTGCAGCAAGGAGAAGAAGAATTGCTTCAAGATGATTCCACCCTAAGACACTTAATCAAACATAATACAAACTTGTTGAAATTTAGTAAACTTTCAGGAACTTGTGCGTGTGAAACTACGAACAGTGAACAGAACTGCATATTTCACACAACAGTAGGATATAGTGACTTTAGAAAATAAACGTTTCATTTTGTTGATTGTTAACTATTTTGAACTCACTAGGGTGAGCAGGTTATGTCCTTTTTTTTCTCTTTCAGACTGTGTACAGGATACACATACAACATGTAAAGTTTACGCGAGTTACCTATAGGTTTAACAAATTTTCCACCGTAAGTTAGTGCTCGGACTTGCATGAGCTATAAACCAGGTCGAACAAGATGTTGTCCATGGCTGAACAGATCATTACACAGACAAACATATACAGACTTGTGTTTATCACTGCACAATTCTTTGTAAGTCCAGGAGAACCTTTTCGAGAAAATATATGACTTAGGATTTGCTTTTATATTGTAAATGACTACAATTATGTACTTCATTTGATATGTACAATCATTCAGTTATTCATCATTATGTAACTAGACTGTGTAAAGACATTCTTATAGGTAGCACAAGGACTTTACCTTGTCAGACTTGATAACTGTGATCAAGTGACTACGTGGTGGAGTGAACATGTCACAGATGACCTATGAACAAAGACTTCCTGTGAACATTATCCTCTACGCGTACGAACTTTATTTCACTAGCGAAAGAGTGGAATTTAACACAAAAGTGGACGCTCAATGAGTGCGTTGTGTTACCATGATTTCGTTTTCAAATTTTTGTGCTACGAGTGTTTAGTAATGCCAAATATTCAGAGTGTTATTGGGACCACATGCGTGGACGTAACGTTCCAGGCAAACTAAAACTCAAGAGCAAGTGTTTTTATCGATCAGCCAGCAACAGTGGCGAGTCGTAACAGTGTTGGGAACTGCTACTGACTATATCATTAAACCCGTTGCAGAACTGTATCAATGTTGGAACGTAATTACATGAACCTTTAATTGCAGATAGTCAGTTACGTCGGAAGGACGAATGGACTTGCATCATGATAAAGAAACTCACAAACAGTCGAACACCTCACAAAAAAAAAAAAAAAAAAAAAAAAGAACACATTCTTCCTGTTGAGTGAAAGAGTACGTGAAATATGATGTAAGTTAGATGTTAATTTAAGGAACTGATACTGCTGTTTGAATTTCATGTGACTGTATGCTGGGATGCTGAGCACACGTGTCGGTGAGGGCAGCATACTGCAGCGACATCATACGTCATCCCTTGCCGCACCCTGCCACGTCATCGCAGTCCATCGCAGACTTACCTGATGGGGCGAGACATCGGTGTTGCAGTACACCAAGTCGCCAGTCGTCGTCACCAGCAGCACTATCACGAAATTGTACCATTATTAAATATCATACGAAGTGCATATTCAAATGTTGAAAATTAAAAAAGAGAATGTGGAAGATGTGCTCGCTCCGCCGTGGTTTTTTTCCGGGGTTTTTCCCATTGGCCTTTGCCCGAATGGGGGAGCGTAACTCAAAATCCCTGAGGCTTAAAAGTAAACAAAGCACATGCTTCCAAGTGAAAGAACACAGAGAACTTTAAACAGAACAGACAAGGAAAATAAGCCTGCTTGGATGTCCAGTCAAACAAGTGTGACTGTACATCCAAAGGGGGCAATGTAGTGCTACAACGATGAACATTAATAGAAGTATTCATGATATTATAAATGTAATTATAATTTTATTATTATCATTTTTGTGCTCAGTGTATCAAAGACTTTCTAGTGCACGGAATAAATTAGCATTGTTTGTACTACGCAACTATATATGATTGTTAAGGGTTAAGCATGCAATAATTCGATGTGAGACATTCTGTTGAGTCTGAATTTTGTTCTCGTACTGTTCGGTAGAGAAGGAAAAGTTCCTTAATCGATGTGAAGGTGTAAAGGCTGTAAAAAGGAGAGAGAGAGAGAGAGAAGGTAAATACAATTTATTCAAAACAAATATCTCCCAAGTGTAACGTCTTGTCATTTCCTATAACTAAAAATTACAAGGTCTAATCTGAGCCTGTCCTGAATAACAGCGAAGAACATTTATGTTATCATATATTTTCTTCGTTTGACCACGGTTGTGATTCGCATGTTTCTTTTTGTTACGCGACGTGTTATGAATATTTTCATTATACGCGCAAAAGTGCACTCAGCTTTAATCCAATCTGCGTCTTGCGGAAACGATAACTTTTAATCAGTACAATTACGCGAATACCGTCTAAATTGCAATCGTGATCGCAAAAGTGTTTCCTGGACCAAATAATTCTTATAAAATGTGTATTCTCCAAAGCGAGCAGCATTGCACTATCGCTGACTCGCAACAATCGAAAGAGTAAAATCAGTGCTTAAATAAAATTGCCAACTTTTAATAATTATTATTATCCCATTAAATAGCAATTCAGTGGCTATCCAATCAATAAACAGAGGGGGCAATTCAAGCTCGAAGGTTTACCCTGTACGGATGTGGAAAGAAGTCTGAGAATGTATTATACAACAGTGGCTTCACGAAAGATTTCGTTCTGTTTTAGGCTTTCTTCATTTTATCTTCACAATCTATATGTAGTTAACATGCACTGGGAAGTACGAGCACTTTGCCTGTTTCCATAGTTTTCCGATATAATTCCATCTGAACATCAGAATGGTTCTTGCTATGAGATCAACATCTTCCTCTTTCCTCACTTGTCATTAAAAATTATAAAACGAAGCAAATTTTTTATACCTGGCGTTTTAGCGTCTAGAAGGGATCTAGATCCACTAAATTTCAGACTTAGAATTTTTCTCGCTCCCAGCTGTATATGTGGTACTAGACGTAGCGGGCAGAATTCGGTGCCGGAAGTTGCGGTTAGATAAGCTGATAAGGACTTCTCGGCCCTTTCAGACTATGATTTTGTACACCCTCAGTGGAATTAAAGTCGTAGAGTATCCTAGAATGTCGCCTCGCGATTAAGGAGGCATCCTTATCAGGATAGAATCAATAGGATTTATAGATGAATGACTTAGAAATCATGCCACTGCATAGGGCGGGTTATGTAAGGAGTGGGATCAGGCTGGTTTGATGCGGAATGCCACGGATTCCTCTCCAGTGCCAACCTTTTCATCTCAGAGTAGCAGTTGCAACCTATGTTCTCAATTATTTGCTAGATGCAAAAAAAAAAAAAAAAAAATTGGTTCAAATGGCTCTGAGCGCTATGGGACTTAACATCTGAGGTCATCAGTCCCCTAGAACCACTTAAACCTAACTAACCTAAGGACATCACACACATCCATGCCCGAGGCAGGATTCGAACCTGCGACCGTAGCGCTCACGCGGTTCCCGTCTGAAGCGCCTAGAACCGCACGGCCACACCGGCCGGCCTGCTAGATGCATTCCAGTCTCTGTGTTCCTCTACTGTTTTTACGCTCTACAGTTCCCTCTAGTACCATGTACTTGTTCCCTGACGTCCTGTTATCGTGTCGATTTTTCCTGTCAGTGTTTCCTATATGTTCCTTGCCTCGCCGATTCTGCAGAGAACCTCTTCATTCCTTACCTTATCGGTCACGTGTTCCATGAACCGAACTAGATCCGTGCTTTCATGTGAACCTAGAATTTTCAGAGTTAATTCTTAAATTTAGAATTTTATCTGGGTGGCAGTTACGGAAAAGGGTATAACAAATCAGTACACATTTATTCTCCTGACTATTTGAAATGTCGCACACAGGTTTTCAACACAATATCTGACGATCGCTTTGACATATCACACACCAATTTTTTCTATAGTTTGTGTACTGCGGCATATATCCCCCAGTACATAGGAAATAGTTTCAAAACAGAATTACTGACATGTGTAGTAATGTTTCAAAACAGTTACATAAGACATTCTTGGAATGAAAAAGGTAATTTGAGCTGATTTTCGTGAAACACACACTACAAACACACCTGGCATCATCTGATCGCTCACAGCCTTCTATATATCCACCACATGGTCCATAGTATTTTTCTCAAAGTTTCCTAAAGCAACTGCTATATACTACCACTAGACAAATATGAGATATAGACGTCCCAAAGCTCAAAAGTACATACTACTTTAGTGGGATGTATGAACCCCATCAACCACAAGCTATGAGCACTTGTATACTAGAATAGATGCGTTCGACAGTAGCGAAGATGAAGACATGCTCATAGCTCGTAAGCAAGCATTTTAGAGCCCATGCTTACTAGATTTTTTGCTCGGAATAGTCGTTCCCCTCATATCGCTGAATACTGAAAATTCCTCCTGGGACATATAAGGTAAAGTAACAAGTGAAAGTTGAACTCTCAAATGGGTTTCGAACAGCTGCCGTTCTCGTTGTATCTGGTGTCTGCTGTTTGCCCATTGGCCTCTATCTCTAGAAATCCTAAAAGGCATTAGCAGTTTCTAGGTTTTTGCAAACATTACCCAAAGTGCCTTACGACACTGGAGACAGCTTAGAACGCGACTCACTGTATTTTGTTTTATTTACTACCTTCACGTTCTTGTGCCGGCCGGTATGGAGGCGGTTTTCCACAACCGACTAGGTGAATATCGAGCTGGTACCTACGTCTTGTCTCAGTTACACGATTCATAAACATCTGGAAAACGTACTCAGGCTTTCACATTGGATAACACTAGTCGCAGACAGAGACGGTACACACAGAGGGGGGAAGGGGGGGCATCTACCAATCTACCACTACCGTTGCCATCCAGACTAACATGCTGATCCCATGAATATGCGGTTTTTTTTGTGTGTCATCAGAATTCCACCACGAATTACGTTTCTGTGCCATCCTCTTCATCTCAGGGAAGCGCTTGCACCCTACATCCTCAATAATTTGTGTAAGTATTCCAATGTTTGTCATCCCCCACAGGTTTTACACTCCACAGTTCTATCTAGTACCATGTGTGTCAACAAGTGTCCTGTCGTCCTATCCCTTCTTCTAGTCAGTGTTTCCCGTTTGCTCCTTTCTTCTCTGCTTCTGCGGAAACCTCATTCCTTACCTTATCATTTCACTTAATTTTCAACATTCTTTTGTAGCACCGCATCTTAGATACTTCGATTCTCTTCTGTTCCGTTTTTCGCAAAGTCCATGATTCTCTACCATACATTTTTTATTAAAATCTATTGACCATTGCAGGATGTTGAAACATGTAGACTGTTAATATATATATATATATATATATATATATATATATATATATACTCCTGGAAATTGAAATAAGAACACCGTGAATTCATTGTCCCAGGAAGGGGAAACTTTATTGACACATTCCTGGGGTCAGATACATCACATGATCACACTGACAGAACCACAGGCACATAGACACAGGCAACAGAGCATGCACAATGTCGGCACTAGTACAGTGTATATCCACCTTTCGCAGCAATGCAGGCTGCTATTCTCCCATGGAGACGATCGTAGAGATGCTGGATGTAGTCCTGTGGAACGGCTTGCCATGCCATTTCCACCTGGCGCCTCAGTTGGACCAGCGTTCGTGCTGGACGTGCAGACCGCGTGAGACGACGCTTCATCCAGTCCCAAACATGCTCAATGGGGGACAGATCCGGAGATCTTGCTGGCCAGGGTAGTTGACTTACACCTTCTAGAGCACGTTGGGTGGCACGGGATACATGCGGACGTGCATTGTCCTGTTGGAACAGCAAGTTCCCTTGCCGGTCTAGGAATGGTAGAACGATGGGTTCGATGACGGTTTGGATGTACCGTGCACTATTCAGTGTCCCCTCGACGATCACCAGTGGTGTACGGCCAGTGTAGGAGATCGCTCCCCACACCATGATGCCGGGTGTTGGCCCTGTGTGCCTCGGTCGTATGCAGTCCTGATTGTGGCGCTCACCTGCACGGCGCCAAACACGCATACGACCATCATTGGCACCAAGGCAGAAGCGACTCTCATCGCTGAAGACGACACGTCTCCATTCGTCCCTCCATTCACGCCTGTCGCGACACCACTGGAGGCGGGCTGCACGATGTTGGGGCGTGAGCGGAAGACGGCCTAACGGTGTGCGGGACCGTAGCCCAGCTTCATGGAGACGGTTGCGAATGGTCCTCGCCGATACCCCAGGAGCAACAGTGTCCCTAATTTGCTGGGAAGTGGCGGTGCGGTCCCCTACGGCACTGCGTAGGATCCTACGGTCTTGGCGTGCATCCGTGCGTCGCTGCGGTCCGGTCCCAGGTCGACGGGCACGTGCACCTTCCGCCGACCACTGGCGACAACATCGATGTACTGTGGAGACCTCACGCCCCACGTGTTGAGCAATTCGGCGGTACGTCCACCCGGCCTCCCGCATGCCCACTATACGCCCTCGCTCAAAGTCCGTCAACTGCACATACGGTTCACGTCCGCGCTGTCGCGGCATGCTACCAGTGTTAAAGACTGCGATGGAGCTCCGTATGCCACGGCAAACTGGCTGACACTGACGGCGGCGGTGCACAAATGCTGCGCAGCTAGCGCCATTCGACGGCCAACACCGCGGGTCCTGGTGTGTCCGCTGTGCCGTGCGTGTGATCATTGCTTGTACAGCCCTCTCGCAGTGTCCGGAGCAAGTATGGTGGGTCTGACACACCGGTGTCAATGTGTTCTTTTTTCCATTTCCAGGAGTATATATATATATATATATATATATATATATATATATATATATATATATATATATATATATATACAAAAAGAAATGTTTTACCTTTGCTGGGGCCAAGAGCTCTGGAACCCTGCCTCCTTAGGCGAGGTTGCTAACGCACTTGTCTCGTGACGCTCGATGCCTGTTGGAATCCTGATGGTGGATGAGATTTTTACTGTCAGTATTTGACTGGCAAGGGGGAGGAGAGGTGGTGGCGAAAAGTTTATGATCACCCGAGTCTGAGCCAGTGCCCGGGATTAAATTCCAAACCTGTCTGTAGTGTCTCCTGAAGTGAGGGCATGTGACACACTGTTGCTGGCGATTTGTCCGTCCGTCCGTCGGACTGGGACTTTGAGCTTGGTGGCCACCTTGGTGCTATTAGAGAGAAGTAGGCTACTTGCCAGCACGCGTTTCATCCTCTCCCATCTCTTATCGTCACCGTACAATACGAACATAAAGCCACAGTAAACATGCATCCAGTTTGAAGAGCGAAAATAATTTTAACTTAAATGTAGATGGCACCTCTATAGACTGTGTAACAAATGCAAAATTTCTAGGAATGAGTATTGATTCTCAGTTGAAGTGGTGTGAACACACAAAGGTACTTGCAAACATAACGTCATCAGCATGTTATGCCCTTAGAATCCTATCATCAGTTTGTAACATGCAGTGTCTTTTAGTTACATATTATTCATATGTACACTCAGTTCTCAGCTATGGCATTCTTTTTTGGGGAACAAACTCACAAAATGTGAACACAATTTTCAAACTCCAGAATAAGCCATAAGAATAATAACCAAAAATACTAGTTGAGCTCATTGTAAAGATCTGTTCTAAACACTGGGGATTTTATCTGCTTCATGTAATATATTTATCAGTCAGTTATACACATCAAAAATAACTTTGGTTATTACTGCACAAACAGGTCTGTCCATGGCCATGCAACAAGAGATAGACTCAACTTACATTTACCAAGAAAAAGTAAACATAAAACAAAAGACAGCATTTTCTACCAAGGAATAAAACTGTACAATAACAATAAATTACCAAAAGAGATTAAAGAAATTGCAAAACTACACTTATTTAAAAAGACAGTTAAAAAGGCAGTTATCCATTGAAGGATTACTTAGCTAAAACAGAGTAGGGGTTTGAAATTAAAATATTATACAAAAAAATAACAATAACAATAACAATGATTATAAAACATCCAACATTCCACATAACACCTTCATTTTGTTCTTTTTCCTTCTTTTTTCCTTTCTAGAAATACTTAGGTCCCCAAGCTAAGCATAGCACAACACTAACACCTCTTCCTCTTTCTGAGCTCAACATCGCTCATTATGGAGGGATGCTGGTTCAGTTTTTCGGGATAGCAAATGGGAAGTTGCCGTACAGAAAATGGCCCAGAGATCACCAGCGTATATTCATGTGTGTAGTGAGTGAAGTGTTATGAAACAATGGGTGTATAGTGTGTACAGTGACTGATACTGAGATATGACTGACGGTGTGGCATTACATTATTTAATAAGTTATTTGTAAAAAAAGTATTGTATAGCAGGAGTAAAGCTAATGATTGCCGACCTTGGTGGTCGAGCGGTTCTAGGCGCTACAGTCTGGAACCGCGCGACCGCTACGGTCGCAGGTTCGAATCCTGCCTCGGGCATGGATGTTTGTGATGTCCTTAGGTTAGTTAGGTTTAAGTAGTTATAAGTTCTAGGGGACTGATGACCTTAGATGTTAAGTCCCATAGTGCTCAGAGTCATTTGAACCATTTTTGCTAATGATTGTGTCTAACTAGAAGTTTGTAAATATATGTGTATACGAATTAGGTTATTTTAAATTGGTCCTATATCCTTGTAAAAAGAGATCTACAGATGAATAAAGCTACTACTACTACTACTACTACTACTACCACCACCACCAATACACTCATTTGCACTCCACGGATACACATATTACACAACTTGCACATATCCAGAAGGAAAGGGGCCAATGTGTGCAAATGAAGAACACACTGTGGGATTTCGCAGCAAACAATGCCATATGGAATTTATATTTTTTACATTGCTCTGGAATCACCTTTTTAGTCTATGAAGGCTACCGATAGTGAATAAAATTGCGGTATTTCTCTGTATCTCTGACGGTGTAAATAGCAACTAATTGTGATTGACAGCCAGTCATGTATTACGTATCTTTACACCGAGAAATACTCGACTACAGCACGTGTAACTGGAGACTTGGAGGGTCTTTCTGGAGGATATGAAAGAGTGATGTACCCACATTCAAATTTCTGTAATTTTCTAATCCGTTTTACGCGACCGGTAGTCTGAGCTGTGGCAGCTCGCTCTGAGTCGATCCTCTACCGAAGCCGGAATCTGTGTTCGGCCGCCATACGAGAGGGGCAGGTGGCGCTCGGAAGGCGAGGTGAGGCGAGGTGTCTCGCGAGAAGAAAGCTGGGGTGAATCGTTGGAGTGCAGCCGGGGGTCTGGCGAGAGAGTGCTGTGAAGGCCTGTGGTGCGGTGTCCATCTCGACGGTTGTGGCCCGTGTTGTTCTACACCTACATGGGTACTCTGCAAATCCTATTTAAGTGCCTGGCAGACGGTTCATGGAACCACCTCACAATTCTGTATTATTCCAAACTCGTATAGCGCGCGGAAAGAATGAACACCTATATCTTTCCGTACGAGCTCTGATTTCCCTTCTTTTATCGTGGTCATCGTTCCTCCCTACGTAGGTCGGTGTCAACAAAATATTTTCGCATTCGGAGGAGAAAGTTGGTGATTGGAATTTCGTGAGAAGATTCCGTCGCAACGAAAAACGCCTTTCTTTTAATGATATTCAGCCCAAATCCTGTATGATTTTTGTGACACTCTCTCCCATATTTCGCGATAATACAAAACGTGCTGCCTTTCTTTGAACTTTTTCGATGTACTCCGTCAGTCCTATCCGGTAAGGATCCCATACCGCGCAGCAGTATTCTAAAGGAGGACGGACAAGCGTATCGTAGGCAGTGTCCTTAGTAGGTCTGTTACATTTTACAAATGTCCTACCAATAAAACCCCGTCTTTGATTAGCCTTCCCCACAACATTTTCTGTGTGTTCCTTCCAATTTAAGTTGTTCGTAATTGTAATACCTAGGTATTTAGTTGAATTTACGGCTTTTAGATTGGACTGATTTATCGTGTAACCGAAGTTTGACGAGTTCCTCTTAGCACATATGTGGATGACCTCACACTTTTCGTTATTTAGGGTCAACTGCCACTTTTCGCACCATTCAGATATCTTTTCTAAATAGTTTTGCAATTTGTTTCTATCTTCTGGTGACTTTTAGTCGATAAACGACAGCGTCATTTGCAAACAACCTAAGACGGCTGCTCAGATTGTCTACCAAATCGTTTATATAGATAAGGAACAGCAAAGGGCCTATAACACTACCTTGGGGAACGCCAGAAATTATTTCTGTTTTACTCGATGATTTTCCGTCAGTTACTACGAACTGTGACCTCTCTGACAGGAAATCACAAATCCAGTCACATAATTGAGACGATATTCCGTAAGCACGCAAGGAAGCTGATTGGTATACAGTCTGGACCAGAAGACTTGCTTTTGTTAAGTGATTTAAGTTGCTTCACTACTCTGAGGATATTTGCTTCTACGTTACTCATGTTGGCAGCTGCTCTCGACTCGAATTCTAGAATATTTACTTCGTCTTTTTTTGTGAATGCATTTCTGAAGGCTGTGTTTCGTAACTCTGGGCCAGGCAGTGCATTGCGGGCTTCGTCATCCTTAAACTGGAGCCGTGGATTTGTCGAACGTCGCATTGCATGCAAGATTTTATTTTCTTCAGCGTTTCTACTTGGTGTCTCGAACCGAACTTGAAAGCAATGGAGATTGCTATTTTGGAAGCTGAGGTATTACACGTCCATGCACACCCACTCTGTGCTTCGTGATTGTCTTCTCCGGATCTTTCACTTCTTGGTGGTGAGGAGAAAGATAGCGTCTCAGTTACGATTAGAGCCTTAGTGCCTGGGCTACATTGTAGTATTTGTATGTATGATGTACTATTGTTTTTAAGACAGCAAGTGAGCGGCTTTAATTTAACCCTTACACAGTTTTGCTTGTACAAGGAATTGGGGTGCATTTCAGTATGTTTTAGTGTCGTTGACGGAGCCCACTAAATCTAAGGTTGGTCCTACGTCACCGTGCGGTTTACGTCAAGGACGCGCTATTTATCTGTCAGCTTGCTGGCGGGAGAGACGCAAACTATAAGACTTTTTCACTTCTCCCGATTTCTAACTTTTCCCCTGATGTTCTGCCGGTTGATGTCCAGGGCGCGTTATTTACGTCTCCTTGAAATGAAATGATCGTATGGCATTTATTGGCCGGGATATCCCCTTCGGGCTTCGGCCGCCGTATTGCAAGTCTTTTTAGTTGACGCCACTTTGGTGACTTGCGTGTCAATGATGGACACAAAACACCCAGTTCCCTGCCGGGAGTCGAACCCGGGCCCTCTTGCTTGGTAGGCAGTAACGCTACCGCTACGCTACGGAGGCGGACTACATGCTGGCGGGAGACACGCAAACTATAAGCTAGTAGACTTTCTCACTTCTCTCGCTTTCTGAATTTTACTGAATGCTAATCAATTGAGGACGTCCCTCAGGGCTCTGAGTTGTTTGCATCATTCCACTGAATGAAGATCACTTACTATTTTTGCTGTAATAGAATACTCTTCGTATTTATTCATGCTTGTTATGTCGCCTAAATTGTTTAAAGGATGTTGTTGCGTTATATTTGCTAGTCGGCACTTGTTCCTAAGGCAGGCGCCATTGTATTTCGCGGATAATTTATGACTTCGTCAGTCTTCAGTGTAACCATTAAGCACGAAGACTTGCTTAACGTTATTGTATCCAGGCCGTAGTTCAATACCTCATTTATCCGCTCTGTGTGGGTAATGTGAAGATGTGGTATTTTTATCTCAACTAATAAGATTTTCTGTATCTCAGGTGCGCCTGCCATATTTGTTATTTAAGTCTGGCCGGGCCCTTCCAGTTGCGGGAGCAAGCCCGGGTCACCTTCGGAATGTTTGAGCTTGCCTCCTGGCTGTCGCAAAGGCAACAAACAGACCGTAAATGCCAGCCGGCGTGTGTAACGGCGGCAAGTGGTTCTCAGTATGTACACAGAGCCTGCCTCTCAACGTGTGGATCTCATAGCCAAGTCAAGTTTGTCCAAAATTATTGTGTACACTTTTAGTTCCGTGGCTTTGAGATTTGGTTTGACGCTTGTATTTGTTATCTTGTCAGATTCTGATACGTTTCCTGTTATAGTGTACCAGCGAAAGAAGTTGTTCAAATTGTCAGTTTCTTTAAAAGTAAATTTTTTTATTGAATGTTTTTAATTTTTTTTGTTATTGCTAAATTTGTACAAATTAATTATTCTTAGGGCCTTGTTTTTGGGACGGACACTTATTTCCTGAAGTAATATCGAATGATTAAGAAATTTTGTAAGTAAATGCTTTGCGTGCGCTGATAATTTCATTACCATTACACTATTTTTTAACCTCTTTGGAGACACTGGAAGTATGAATTAAAACACGCCTTCAGTCACAAGTTTTCGTGTTTTATTAAATACATGATGCGCTGTGCGTCCATCATCAGATGTAACTTGTCGTAATAAATGATTTGGTTTTGCTCCTGAATGAGGTGACATGCGTATTCTACATAATCCAAGAAAAGCGTTTTCAACTTTTTAACAGCATCAGACATTCGTTTCTCCATTCTATTCATGCATATCGTTTCTCTCAAGAGGCACATTTCCATACACGTTTTTCTAAACACTTCACAGATCTTTGGAGACACCTTGAATCACAATTAAAAGATTATTTGTGTTGTTTCTTGTTAGTTTTATGGAACAATATTGTGTGGCTTTAAATTTTGTCCTTGTTGTCACGTCTCAGTGAGTTAACAAAAAATGGTTCAAATGGCTCTGAGCACTATGGGACCTAACTTCTGAGGTTACCAGTCCCCTAGAACTTAGAACTACTTAAACCTAACTAACCTAAGGACATCATACACATCCATGCTTGTATTTGTTACCTTGTCAGATTCTGATACGTTTCCTGTTATAGTGTACCAGCGAAAGAAGTTGTTCAAATTGTCAGTTTCTTTAAAAGTAAATTTTTTTATTGAATGTTTTTTTCAAACATGTAGAATAAAAGATGGATTAAAAAAAAAGTGTGCATTTCTTTTGGAGTGACCCTCGTACATCCATGCCAAGAATTCAGCTGTCGAACTGCGCCCTCCCCACTACGCTTATTGCTATTGCGACCGTAGCAGTCGCGCGGTTCCAGACTGTAGCGCCTAGAACCGCTCGGCCACCCAGGCCGGCTCAGTGAGTTAACAATTTTAGTGGGTTCTATCAATTTTGCTATTGATCAGTTGTTGTTGTTGTTAACTACTAACGCTTGTCATTTATGTAATAAAGACATGTTTATGTTTTTATCGAACGGTGAATGTTGTTGAAGAGAGAACCTCTGTGGTCCAGGTCTTCCATTTGGATCCTTTCCCGAAAATCATGAGGGCTCCAAGACCCGTATCAGTCTGCTAAGTTCTCTAAACACTAGCGAGTTCTGCTTTTGACAGACTCCACTTGTCGTAGCAATGCTAATGAGGCAACACCAATTTGCTAGCTATTACCAGCGTTTAGCACATTGCTCTGCTTTGAGAAGCAGATCTCTGTGGCGCTAAGGTACACAACAGATGTCGAAGTAGAATGACAGAGACTACCTCGGTCCGTAGCTGTAGGAGACTACCACGCTAGTGGTGACCTACGCGTAGTGGGGAGGGCGCAGTTCGACAGCTGAAGCCTTGGCATGGATGTACGAGGGTCACTCCAAAAGAAATGCACACTTTTTTTTTTAAATCCATCTTTTATTCTACATGTTTGAAAGTTTTACAGTGTGTAGATACATCCTTAAGGAACAATATTTTCATTTCTCCACATAATTTCCATCCCTCTCAACTGCCTTACGCCATCTTGGAACCAGCGCCTGTATACCCGCACGATAAAATTCTGGACCAGCTTGTTGGAGCCACTGTTTGGCAGTGTGCACAAGGGAGTCATCATCTTCAAACCTTGTTCCAGGAAGAGAGTCTTTCAGTTTCCCAAAGAGATGATAGTCACATGGAGCCAGGTCAGGACTGTAAGGCGGGTGTTTCAGTGTTGTCCATCCGAGTTTTGTGATCGCTTCCATGGTTTTTTGACTGACATGTGGCCGTGCATTGTCGTGCAACAGCAAAACATCCTGCTTTTGCCGATGTGGTCGAACACGACTCAGTCGAGCTTGAAGTTTCTTCAGTGTCGTCACATATGCATAAGAATTTATGATGGTTCCCCTTGGCATGATGTTCACAAGCAAGAGTCCTTCGGAATCGAAAAACACCGTAGCCATAACTTTTCCAGCAGAAGGTGTGGTTTTGAATTTTTTTTCTTGGGTGAATTTGCATGATGCCACTCCACTGATTGCCTCTTCGTCTCTGGTGAAAAATGATGGAGCCATGTTTCATCACCTGTCACAATTCTTCCGAGAAATTCATCTCCACCATTCTCGTAGTATTCCAAAAGTTCGTTGCATACCATTCTTCTTATTTCTTTGTGAGCCACTGTCAACATCCTGGGAACCCACCTGGCACAAACCTTTTTTAACGCCAACAGTTTCAGTATTCTTCCTCTATCCCAACGTAGCGTGACAATTCGTTCACTGTGATGCGTTTGTCAGCAGTCACCATTTCGTTAACTCTCTGCACATTCTCGGGAGTGTGTGCAATACGAGGCCTGCCACTGCGAGGACAATTCTCAATATTGCCGTGGCATCTTTCATCACATAACCTGCTTGCCCACCGACTAACTGTACTGCGATCGACAGCAGCATCTCCATATACCTTTTTCAACCTCTTGTGGATGTTTCCCACTGTCTCGTTTTCACAGCACAGGAATTCTATGACAGCACGTTGCTTCTGACGAACGCCAAGTGTAGCAGCCATCTCGAAGACATGCTCCCGTGCCATTCACGGGAACAGGTTGAACTAAGTTTGAAAACAAGCGGGAAGGATGTATCTACACACTGTAATACATTCACACATGCAGAATGAAAACTGTATTTTTACAAAAATAGTGTGCACTTCTTTTGGAGTGACCCTCATATATCACACACAACCTGTATGCAACAGCTAGCTTGTCTGCATATTGATAGGTTATGTAAGTACAACCAATAATTCAATAAACATAGACGTTCAAAGTCTCACTAGAATACTGAAAAAGAAATAGTTACACAAACAATGAATCAACCAAACTAAAACAAGATCGACCATGCGCTGCCAGAAGGAAATCTCATCAAAAAAGCGATAAAATATGTAAAAAAAAGCGATGAAATATGTATAATTGCGGACAACGTCGCTTATTACGATACCGGCAGGGTAAAATAAAGAACACATGGAAACGATGTACACGGTTATTACAAATGATTGAAGCGATTTCACAGCTCTACAATAACTTTATTATTTGAGATATTTTCACAATGCTTTGCACACACATGCAAAAACTCAAAAAGTTTTTTTAGGCATTCACAAAAGTTCGATATGTGCCCCTTTAGTGATTCGGCAGACATCAAGCCGATAATCAAGTTCCTCCCACACTCGGCGCAGCATGTCCCCATCAATGAGTTCGAAAGCATCGTTGATGCGAGTTCGCAGTTCTGGCACGTTTCTTGGTAGAGGAGGTTTAAACACTGAATCTTTCACATAACCCCGCAGAAAGAAATCGCATGGGGTTAAGTCGGGAGAGTGTGGAGGCCATGACATGAATTGCTGATCATGATCTCCAGCACAACCGATCCATCGGTTTTCCAATCTCCTGTTTAAGAAATGCCGAACATCATGATGGAAGTGCGGTGGAGCACCATCCTGTTGAAAGATGAAGTCGGCGCTGTCGGTCTCCAGTTGTGGCATGAGCCAATTTTCCGCGGGCTTCGCGTGAAACTTGCCCGCACGCGTTCAACGGTTTCTTCGCTCACTGCAGGCCGACCCGTTGATTTCCCCTTACAGAGGCATCCAGAAGCTTTAAACTGCGCATACCATCGCCGAATGGAGTTAGCAGTTGGTGGATCTTTGTTGAACGTCGTCCTGAAGTGTCGTTGCACTGTTATGACTGACTGATATGAGTGCATTTCAAGCACGACATACGCTTTCTCGGCTCCTGTCGCCATTTTGTCTCACTGCGCTCTCGAGCGCTCTGGCGGCAGAAACCTGAAGTGCGGCTTCAGCCGAACTAAACTTTATGAGTTTTTCTACTTATCTGTAGTGTGTCGTGACCATATGTCAATGAATGGAGCTACAGTGAATTTATGAAATCGCTTCAATCATTTGTAATAGCCCTGTATCAGTGCGCTCATTACCTGTTCGGAAATGTTACCCAAAATATAATTTTCTTTTCCTTCTTCCACGTCTCTACGAAGTAGTGAAGTCTTGGGAAGCACTTATAACTACACTCATGTGTAAAAATGAAGGCGAAAGTAATTTTCGCATAATGTGTCAGTGTTAAGTAATATAGCTCGACGAAACTTGGCCCACACATAGAAACAAGTTCTACAGTGTACTACAGAAATACGCAGTGAGACGAAAGGAAATGATACCTTCTTGAGAGACAATAATTACATTGAAGTCATCGCGATTTACGATGGTCCCCTGGGCATTACAAAAGGCGGGACATGGTTCTTAGTAGGGTGTGTGATCACAATGGACAGCAACGCATGCTCTCCAACGTGCTCCCATTTATGCTGCAAGGAATTTTTGTGGTAGGGCGTTGCATTCCTCTACCAGCGCGGTTGACAACTGCGGGGATGGTCATTGGTGCACGTGGGTGTAGGCCTATTGCAATACGTCTCCCGAACGCATCCCACACATGCTAGATGGATTTAAGTTGGGAGAACGGGCAAGTCAGTCCATTCTCCGAATATCCTCTACTTCCAAGAAATCCCCCTGCTGCTTAGTTAGATGTGGATGCGCTTTGTCATCCATAAAAGAGAAGTCAGAGCCGAATGCACTCCTGAAAAGACGCACATGGGGAAGGAGTACAGTGCCACAATAACGATGAGCGTTGAGTGTAACAAGTTCAAAGATTTGGAGGTGAGTCCGCCGATGCAACACTGTGCTCCCCCACACCATAAAACATGGACCACAAAATCGATCATGTTCGACAGTTTTCCTGGGCGCGTTACATACCTTCGTATGGCGAGAGGTCAGAACAAGTAATAAGCATCAGTGTAGCAGGTCTCTTTCTTCTGCTAAATGAGGATTAGGACTTATGGTCTGTTCCAGCTTCACTGTCTCTTCCTCTTCAGCAGACACAAGATCCCCAAGATTGGCGATCTTTTACAGAAGCTCGAAATTTAGCGCGGACTTCAACGCGAGATGCTTATAACAGTTTCCACAACGAAACTTTGTTTCGAAACCTGGCAGAAAATCCAAAAAGACTCTAGTCGTATGTGAACTATGTTAGCGGCGAGAAACAATCAGTGCCTTCTCTGGGCGATAGCAATGGAAATACTTACGAAGACAGTGTTGCCAAAGTAGACTTGCTAAACACAGCCTTCCGAAATACCTTCACAAAAGAAGACGAAGTAAATATTCCAGAATTCGAATCGAGAACAGCTACCAACTTGAGTGACATAGAAGTAAATATCCTCGAAGTAGTGAAGCAACTTAAATCACTTAATAAAAGCAAGTCTTCTGGTCCAGACTGTATACCAATTAGGTTCCTTTCGGAGTATGCTCACGCATTAGCTCCATACTTAACAATCATATACAACCGTTCACTCGACGAAAGGTCCGTACCCAAAGACCGGAAAGCTGCACAGGTCACACCAGTATTCAAGAAAAGTAGTAGGAGTAATCCACTTAATTACAGCCCCATATCGTTAACGTCGATTTGCATAAGGATTTTGGGACATATACTGTGATCGAACATTATGAATTACCTCGAAGAAAACCGTCTATTGATACACAGTCAACATGGGTTTAGAAAACATCGTTCCTGTGAAACACAACTAGCTCTTTATTTACATAAATTGTTGAGTGCTATTGACAAGGGATTTCAGATCGATTCCGTATTTCTGGATTCCCGGAAGGCTTTTGACACTGTACCACAGAAGTGGCTCGTAGTGAAATTGCGTGCTTATGGAATATCATCTCAGTTATGTGACGGGATTTGTGATTTCCTGTCAGAGAGATCACAGCTCGTAGTAATTGACGGATAGTCATGAAGTAAAACAGAAGTGATTTCTGGCGTTCCCCAAGGTAGTGTTATAGGCTCTTTACTGTCCCTTATCTATATAAACAATTTGGGAGACAAACTGAGCAGCCGTCTTCGGTTGTTTGCAGATGACGCTGTCGTTTATCGACTAATAAATTCATCAGAAGATCAAAACAAACTGCAAAACGATTTAGAAAAGATATATGAATGGTGCGAAAAGTGGCAGTTGACCCCAAATAACGAAATGTGTGAGGTCATCCGCATGAGTGCTAAAAGGAACTCGTTAAACTTCGGTTACACGATAAATCACTCTAATCTAAAAGCCGTAAATTCAACTAATACCTACGTATTACAATTACGAACAATTGAAATGGGAAGGAACACACAGAAAATGTTGTGGGGAAGGCTAACCAAAGACTGCGTTTTATTGGCAGGACACTTAGAAAATGTAACAGACCTACTAAGGAGACTGTCTACACTACACTTGTCCGTCCTCTTTTAGAGTAGTGCTGTGCGGTATGGGGTCCTTACTAGACAGGATTGACAGAGTACATCGAAAAAGTTCAAAGAAAGGCAGCATGTTTTGTTTTATCGCAAAATATGGGAGAGAGTGTCACAGAAATCATACAGGATTTGGGCTGACGTTTTTCGTTGCGACGGAATCTTCTCACGAAATTTCAATCACCAACTTTCTCCTCCGAATGCGAAAATATTTTGTTGACATCGACCTACATAGGGAGGAACGATGACCACGATAAAATAAGGGAAATCAGAGCTCGTACGGAAAGATATAGGTGTTCATTCTTTCCGCGTGCTCTACGAGATTGGAATAATAGAGAATTGTGAAGGTGGTTCGATGAACACTCTGCCAGGCACTTAAATGTGATTTGCAGAGTATCCATGTAGATTTAGACCATCCCACACTCCTTCTTCCAATGGTATTCTATTTTATCGTTTGTCGAGGGTTTCTCTGAGGTGACATACGCAATACATGCTCCTTACAATGCTGTTTTTGTTGCTTTACTTTCTCTTATAATGACTGTATCCCCATTTCTTTCCTTATTTCTACTTCTCTTATTTTGTCTTCTCTTCTGCAGCTCTTCGCTAATCTAAGTAACTTCATTTCTAATGTTTCAGGTTGTCTTAGGGGCCTTCGATCTTAGTGTCAAACTTTCTGCTGTACAGAGTAGTGTGGGCAGTGCCACGACTTCGTAAAATTTCATTTGGATTTCTCTTGTCTTACCCTTCGATGTTTTTATCGTGCCACATATATGTTGAGAGATGTTAATTTTCTTATTTGTGTCTTTCTCTTCTAGAAAATTTGCCACGCCCTAGGTATTAGAAATGGGGCACATGTTCTGTTTTATGTTACTAATGCTTATCTTAATTCTGATGAAGAGTTTTCCTAAAAAGGCCACTGCTATTTTTTTATTGTTCATATCTTCAGGTTATAATTTAGGCTTATATAGTTTAATCTACATATCGCTATTTGCAATTTATTTTCAGCACCATGTATGATTACATGGTTGTCGGCAAAACACATCGTACTTAGAAATTTTTCTGTCCCAGTTCTTATACCTAGAGGTATTTGGTCTTTCATTCATTCCCTGACCAGGGTAGATGTTGAACAGTTTTGATCACACACTATAGCCTCACCTTACTCCTTGGTTTGTCTCTTTTTATGATGTCAGCTTTTCATCAGTATCTATGCTTACATTGGTGTTTTTGTACAAACCTTTGCATACTTTTATGCTATATCTGTAGAAACCACAGCTTTTTCTGTGGGTGTGGTCATATGCTTCTTAAACTGTTATAGATATAAAGCAGAATCTGTGTGTGTGTGTGTGTGTGTCTGGGATCACCTTCTAAACCCTTAGCTCGATTTCAATGAGTGTCAGCACTGTGCGACTTATAACGTCCTAGCTCCAATAGGAGCAGAGACATGAGCAAAAACGAATGTTTTTCCAGCCACAACAGGCATGTTGTATGTGAATAGTACTGGCCTGCAAAATCAACCTGCTTTGCAGGGCAGCCTCTATGTCAGGGGCAAGAAACGGTTTTCTGGGCCCGACACGCAGACTGCCCTAAATGACAGGTGTATTGTGTTGGAGTAGTATCGACTTGCTTTATCAGTCTGCTTTGAATGGTAGCCCGTATGTAAGGGGCAAATAAATGATTTTCAAGCCGATGATGTGTAGCCTGCCTTGTATGAAAGGCATGTTGTGGGAGTAGTACCGGCATTCTTTATCGAACTTTATTTCAGGGGCTACACATACCAGTGAGTATGGCTGAGGACAGGTTATTGTAGATAGAGGAGGGAATGGATACAGTGAAGGGAAGGAGGTAATGGACAGTGAGAGGGGAGGAGGGGGAGATGCATGAGGCAGGTAGAAGGTAGAGGCACAGTGGGCAGGTGGAGAAGGAAGAGGTGGAGGTGGATATGACCAGAGGGAGGGGTGAGCAGGATATTGTCAAAGAAGGGACTGGAAGAAATTGGCAGAGTAAGGTGGAGGAGGAGACAAAGAGATAGTGAGGAGGAGGAGGAGATAGACAGATAGAGGTGGGAAGTTGAGGTGGACACAGGGACAAGGAGGTGTGTTTAATATACAGTGCGTGTCTGGGAAGTAAGATGAATTATTTTTTTTTCCTGCCAATGCAGACAGTTGTAGTGTTTTAATTAGTGGGGGAAATGTTGGTAAGAGGCCTTAGGAAGGTAGCACACTCCTCGCCAGTTGCCTGCTTGCTACTGCCCATGTGGACTGCTTGCAGCATGAACCAGTGTTCAAGTGACACATGGAACATGAAGGCTTCTGTGAAGCCATAAAAGGCAGTGTTGACGAAATCCCAGGTGAAGGCGACGCTTATCGTCTTTTTTGACTCCAAAGGCATCGACCATTCGGAGTTTGTGCCAAAGGGACAAACTGTCAACAGACAATGTTACCTGAAAGTCCTTGAAAGGCTCCGAAACCAGGCGCTTCGCGTCAGGAAGGAGATCAGTGGAAACTGGTGACTCCATCACGGCAACGCGCCGTCTCATGCCGCCTTCATTGTTATCCTGGTCAGCTCGCCGTGGCAACGCTTCCCCAGCCAGCATACGGTGCTGATAAGCATCTGCGGACTTCTCTATGTATCCTTGAGTAAAGAGAAGCTTAAAGGGCCATCATTTTGGGATGGTAGATTCATTTTTCTTTTTTGTAATCGATAAGTGATCCGTGAAGCATTTTGGCTACTTTCAGTTCATTAAACGCGACAAATTCTCCCGGTTTTATTCAACTGTTATTAATGGTATCTTCATCCTGGTGTATTTACCTATTTTTGCGTTTAGGTTTCTTGCCCATACGACTTTGTCAGTGTTGCTTATTTCATTCAGGTGTTTCTGTAATTTCTTCTTTCTTTTCTCTGGTGTGTAGGCTCCTAAATCTGTTACATTTCTATCAAGTTTCAGTGTTACTGTGATGATATTTTCGGTTAGCGGCGCATAGCGCATACTGCTGCACACCGAGGTGACAGAAGTCGTAGGACAACTCCTGCTGTCGTGTTGGACCTCCATTTTCCCAGTATAGTGCAGCAATTCGACGTTACATGGTCTCAACAGGTTGTTGAAACTCCCCTGCAGAGATATTGAGCCTTGCTGTCTCTTTAACCGTCCATTATTGAGAAAGTGTTGCCTGTGCAGGATTTTATGCACGAACTGACCTCTCAATTATGTCCCATAAATGTTCGATGGGATTCATGTCGTGCGATCTGGGAGGCCATATCATTACTCTACTTGTCCAGAATGTTCTTCAACCAATCGTTAAAATATTACGGCCTGATGACATGGCGCATTGTCATATGAATATGAAGTCCATGAATGGCTGCAAATCGTCTCCAAATAGCCGAACATAACCATTTCCAGTCATCCAACGAAAACACGGCCCACGCAGTTATGGAGCCACCACTAGCTAGAACAGTGTCTTGTTCACAACTTGGGTCCATGTGTAGCGTCGCAAGTTGTTCTGAGCGAACGTTTGTTTTAGGATAGCTTGCTCTATGTAACTTTGGGGGCTGACATCTAACGGCCTACCCGGGAGACACACGTGCATCTGTCACTGCCTGCCATGGGAAAGTTATTCAATATCTCTTACTCAACGCGTACGTTCACCACCTACAAGAATCTAAATAAAGGATAGTAGTTTTTATTTAATCGTTTTCAAAATTTGTATACTGCACTTTGTTATTAATAGAAAGGTGGTGTGAAAATCTCAGCTTTCTAGCGGGCATATTTTCGGAAGTAGAAAAAATAAAGTTAGAAAAACTACACTTAAGAAAGGAAATTCATCTTGGAACATTTATGACTTGTTTTTGGTTGTCAATTGAAATATTCACCTGAAGTATCAGCGTATGTAATTATTCAATTGAAATTTAATTTAAAAATTTGAAATACCTTACAATTTTTGTAGTATGAAATCTAGAATAATTTCAGAAAGAACTATTAAAATCAATATTTATTTTATTATGTGTTATGTGAGCCTGTGAGTAAATGAGTTGAGTGTGTATGTGGGACATACATCAGATTTCAGTATTGCATTATATACCATCTTAAGTAATGTGCAGGAGTTACACAAGCCTGTCGTGGGAAAATGATCCTAGGGGATTTACCCACTTTGCTGATGTATGTCTAGGTGTGATTGCTATTGTAACAGAGCAGCTAGAAAGTCTTCTGGAATAAAATCTGTATCTAAAGAATATTTCCACAATTATTGTCTTCTTGCTTTCGTTTATTAAACATTACTATAATATTTGTATTTCAGATTGACACAAATGCGTCTGTGTATAAGAATTGGTGCAGACCAGTTTTGGCGCGAGTATGATCACGAGCGAGTATTCTGATTGGCAGTCAGTATGATCAGCCAATCAGAATTGAGACGGTTCCCGCTCGTTACCTGATAGTTATACTGGGAGTGAGGCTGGAAGAAGGAAGTCGCTCGTTAGCTGTGAACGCTTACGGTCATGTTACTAGTGCCAGTAAAAATAATGTGTAAGATGAAGAAATACTTAGTGTTTGACTTATTGGTGAGCTACGTCGATAGCACTTGTTGTTGAGGACTACTTAGCGAAATTTCAGAGGTTTTGACTAAATCTGTTGGACAGATTGTGAAATATTGGATTTCATAGAATCCGCATGGCATGTTTCAGTATTCGACTACTGAGCATTTTAGGCGAGCAGGTTCTTTTTTAGAAATCCACAAGAAGGACCGAATATAGTAACTCATATTAGTGGTGAAATTAATGACTGTGAAAACGTTGTTTAGTTTGGATCGGGTATGGACAGATTTCTGGCTGCTGTGCGTGAGAAATGTGTGTATGAATTGTGAACTGGAAGGAAATAGCCAATAGTTTAAATGTGGACTAAATAGTACCTTTTCTTTGGTTATCAAGGACAAAATAAACGTTGTGTGGAAATTTCGGACATTATTTTTCAGAAGCCAATTCATTTTCTTACTGCCCGATAAAATTGGACGACAGTATTTCTACAGAACTTTCTTTCATAACTAGAGTTGTTCGGCCTCAGTAATTGTAGATATTAGGTGGTGTTTTTATCGACGCTGCTTTTACATCAAGTGTCGACATTGCCGAGTGAAGGGACATTGAGCAGACACCGTTCTGAGGTAGGTGAATTTTACTTTGCAGCCTGCACAGTGACAACGACGAATAGACACGGGAAATTAAACCCCCACCCGCCGCACATGGCTTTGTGGGGTCTGCGCCACACTCGGAATACACCATCAGCTCTTACCAACTGAAATCGGGAGTCATCTGACCAGGCCACTGTTTTCAAGTCGTCGAGGGTCCAACTGATACAGTCACGAACGGGTGCTGCGGGCGATGTCGTGCTGTTAGCAGAGGCACTCGCTTTGGTCGTCTGCTGCCATGGCCCATTAACGCCAAATTTCTCTGAGCTGTCCAGCGGATACGTTCGTCGTACGTCCCACATTGATTTAGGCGGTTATTTCACGCTGTGTTGCTTGTCTGTGAGCACTGACAACTCTCTACGCAAACGTCGCTGCTCTTGGTCGTTAAGTGAAGGCCGTCGGCCACCGAGGGAGACTTAATGCCTGAAATTTAGTATGCTCAGCACACTCTTGACACTGGGTCTCGGAATATTGAATTCCCTAACTTTTTCCGAAATGGAATGTCCCATGCATCTAGCTCCAGATTCCAGTCCGCATTCAAAGTCTGATAATTCCTGTCGTGCAGCCATAATCACGTCGGAAACCTTTTCACATGTATCACCTGAGTCCGAATGACAGCTCCACCAATACACTGCGTTCTATAGCATGTGCACGCGATACTACTGCCATCTGTATATGTGCATATCGCTATCCCATGACTATTGTCACCTCAGTGTACGTTTTCTTTCCGTTTTCTGTCTGTCTATACTGCTACTCCATCAGATGCTCTTTGCTCAGTTACTACTCCACTAAAGTACAAGGTAACCTTCTACACATTTAATATATTTCATTTTTTTCTTTTTTTTGGTTTCGGTAATCTCTGCAATATTTACGTGATAATCTTTGAAAATTTTGTTATTGTCAGTCTCATGTGCCCTGACATTCCATGTGCCAACATTGCATGTGTCTCCTATTCCTTAATTTTTAACGTTAACCCTTGCCCAGTCGTCGTTCATGATTCCGTTTTTATCCGATGCTTATTTTGAAGCTTTCGAGTACGAAGATTTTTACATGGATAGATTTCCGATTTTATCGCATAATGACCAACTTTCAGGACCAGGCTATGTCTTTCGTGTTTGCTCCCATGGGAAAGCTGGCTTCATTACGCCTGAGGGGGCCTTCCTCCACCATGGAAGGTAAGACTAATGAATGAAATTGAAAGACACCCTTGGGCTTCGCAGCCTAATCCGCCGGGGTCGGAAAAGCAAGAGTTGGCGAAGAGTGGCCGACAGGAAAGAAAACAGAAGCAAATGATAATTAGTTGAAACCCTTAGCTGCCGACAGGTGTTGTTGATATACATCGATGGGGACAGCTGAAAATTTGTGCCCCGACCGTGACTCGAACCCGGGATCTCCTGCTTACATGGCAAATGCTCTCTCCAACCGAGCCACCGAGGACACAGATGAATAGCGTGACTGCAAGGACTTATCCCTTGCACGCTTTCCGTGAGATCCTCATTCCCAACTGTCCACAAACTACATATGTAATGTACCTAATACATATTTGCCCATCCACTCATTACTTGCGCACACTAAGGTGACTATTCCAGTAAGAGTTCGGGCAACCTGTGCGCATTCACACAGACGAAGGTCAATGGCTGGGTAGCCTTTAACTATATATATGAAGATAGTAACTGTTCTCGAAAGAACAGATACCATTGATGACCGTGCAGCTTCTCTACAATAAATGATAATTAACTGAAACCCTCAGCTGCCGACAGGAATCGTCACCTTAGTGTGTGCAAGTAATGAGTGGATGGGCAAATGCCTATTAGGTACATTGCGTATGTAGATTGTGGACAGTTGGGAATGTGGGTCTCACGGGAAACGTGCAAGGGATAAGCCCCTTCAGTCGCGCTATTCATCTGTGTCCTCGGTGGCTCACAATCAGGTGGATAGTGTCTGCCATGTAAGCAGGAGATCCCGGGTTCGGGTCCCGGTCGGGGCACACATTTTCAGCTGTCCCCATCGAGGTATATCAACAACACCTGTCGGCAGCTGAGGGTTTCAGTTATCATCATTTATTCTAGAGAAGCTGCACGGTAATCAATGGTATCTGTTCTTTCGAGAACAGTTACTATATTCATATAAAAACAGAAGTAGTCTGACACAGATTAGTGGGAGCAATGTCAGACTTAGCCGATGGCCCATGTGGTTGATGCTCACATACCCCCAAGAAGGGAGTCCCGCGAAGTCAACTGCTCTTTGCCAGGTCTCTCACCAGCTGACCACTAGGGCATGAGTGACGTAACAGGAGTATGATTCCCACCAGCACAGCTCAGCGGGTCGCTGAGACTCACAGACCTCCCCACACACGTTAAGGTGGAAGTGCTGAGGAGCAACAATGTAGCAGATACTGGAAGTTATTTAGAGGTACCTGTCTTCTAAATTCTTTAATTCACTTCACGCTTATGATAATTTTTGTATTAATTTGTAAATGAAAATATGTTCAAATATATTGCTGGTCCCATACCTTTGATGACTTCTTCAGTTAAGATCTGTACAACAAACTGTACATCGAAGCGTACTAATGCAGATGTATTCTCCTCACTGTGTTTCTCTGGAATGAACAGTACATCTGCTATAATGTAATACAATTTTCCAGTTCTCCTTAAAATGTTCTTCATTGACTTGTGTTAAATACAGCAGAAGCCTATGAATTTGCATATTTTTCTGCTGATCAAAGAGTGTGGTAATCGATATCTTAAGAAAAGAATTATCAAAAAGCCAAAACTCTCGAAAAAATGGTTTCAGTTAATCAATGCTGGTGTAATGTAAACACAGTTTGTTCTATGTGTACACTGCAGACTAATATACCACACGAGCACCGGTATAGAAAAGAATTCATGAAATATTTTACTGTCCATCAAGAACTGATTCGAAATATCAGGCTCTGCTTGGTGGAAATACTCTGTAACTAAGCAGCAAGATAATCGCCAAAGTATTTCAGGGTCCACACCAGTGTACTGGTATCATTTATATATCCTAAATGACATTTCATTGTCTTATTTGCCTTACATATCATTACATTTTCACATAACAGTAAGACATTTGGAACAGTGAAAGTGACTGAAACAAAATCGGAGAGTAGCGCAACCGGCCACAAATGCTTTTAAATCTCCTTATTTCAATGCCATAACCAATTTCCGTCTACCTTGCCTATCTTTAGATGGCTATCATTTCAAGCCACATGTGTGCTTTGATCGGCAGCGCATCGTCTGCTCCTGCACTGAACAAGAGTATTTGAATATTTAGAACCACTTTATATGTTGTTTCATTAATAAAAACATGCTAACGTGCCTGAATTTATTTAGGTGTAGCGTAAAGTAGGTTTATACAAAAGATCCAACATGGATAAAATAACGTTGATATAATATTCACTGTCCAGTGGATCCTAAAACAGGCAGATGCGGAAGAGAAATGGATTGCAACTATGAAGTTTTGAAATTTGTCATCAACTTTTATAGCTCCATATCCACTATTTTCTCATGAAGAACTTTACAACTGATGTTTCTACGTGTCAGGAAGAAACCTGTCATCAGTATCTTTTGTAGTTACTTTTCGCTGATTAATATCTTGTTTGCTGCGACTTTCGAGTACGTAACCCAGATATTCAAACCACCGCAATTCATAACTATGTTTATTTGATCATTCTGATAGCGTTACTAGACAGGTCTTACAGTAATTTCCATTACTTCAGATTTTACTATCATGTTTTTAATCGCTCAGGCTCTAATATTAAAACAGAATTATTAACTGACAGACGGAAATGAAAGTTCCGTTACGAGACAAAGCTTCAGTTGATTGACGGTGAAGAGAACGGATTCGACTATCTACATGTCTTACCGCTACTCTGACCTTAACTTCACGTGAGTCACTTACTAGAAAAAATGTATGCGTTGTCCAGTGCCTTGTCTTCTGTCCTTGAAAGTATGTCTTATAGTAAGTGCACCCGGAATGCTCTTGGATGACTCAGAGAAACGAGTTAAGTCACACCGAATGCGTCAGCTGGCCTCTTTTGGATTCTAAAGTTTGTTTCCGTCTCGCCTACAGTTTCAGCGAACTGGAACTAAGACTACGTCAACTGCCGTTCTGACACCACGATTAACAGACTTATAAATCTACCTTTAGAGCATACAGCCATACGAAAAGAATTGGCAATCCTTACTTACGTAGCTCACCAACTTTGATCCAAACACAGTGAGAAAACTATACGACAAACGCCTTAAACCTAAATCCACTGAATCCATAGCGACATAAAATTAACAACAGAAATGCTCACAAAACAAACATTCAAATACATACTGCAAACTTACATAGGACAAATATCCAACGAACTAAAGACGTTCCTAAAGAAGACAACAGTAAAATTCACGTACAGAACCAGACACAACCTCAAAACACTACCGCCCACTGCCCACACAACCAGTCATATATAAAATAAATTGTAAAAACTGTGATGAATTCTAAATAGGACAGACTGTCAGAAATTTTGAAATTAGCTACAGCGAACACACAAGAATTAGCGACACAAACCAATCCGCGTTCCTCGGCCATTTAAAAACAGAACATGATGCTCACCAAATAACAAACTCAATGAAAATCTTACATATAAAACGAAAGAGATTTAAAATGAACGTTTTGGAAGAAATCGAAATCTATAGACGCTCACGGACAAAACCCGATAAAATATTAAATGAAAAAACGAACCTAAAACAAAATAAAATTCTAGATCACTTTATTGAAGTCATGCACCTGTATTTGGGTTAGTCGTAATAAAATAAAAAAAAACACACACAAATATATACACACCACAAAACGTAACAAAGATAGTAATACCGCGCCACAGATAATTACGATTCATAGACTAACGAATAAACAAAGTGTAACACACAGCATCGTGGGATTAGCTGTCCATCATAGCTGTCAAAACCACAACAGTATATACAAGCGATAAAACACCTAGCCTACATCTGCAAACAGCAGTCAATAGAGATTATGAAGGATAATCAGGTAGTGATAGTGGGCGGAGCAGGGAACAGTCTCCGATAGGGACGGGGAATATGATGTAGGTGGTGACCTGGTTAAGATAGCTACTCAAACTGCTGGCACTAATGTGCATTTCGTGCAACTGTTTCAGCGTCATGATCGACCTCGCCTTAATTCGGCTGTTAGGCACATTAACGTGGGTCTGGGGAGGGCACTGATGGCAGAGGGCATGGGTCACATCTCAGTGGTGCCAGTTGGGTCTATCTATCTACACCCTGTCTTTAATATAGCCCCACGAAAAGGAGAATATGGCGGCCAATCGACGCCCAAGCCAGTGGCCTTTGGGTACACCAAAGCCAGAATGCGATCCCCAAAGTGCTGCTCCAGGACATCACTCTCCTGATTCGATGGGGTCGAGCTCTGTCTTGTAAGAACCACACCTTGAGGAAATCAGGATCACTTTGGGAAATGGGGATGAAATCATCTTACAAAACCCTCACGTATCATTCGGTAGTCACCGTGCCAACAAGGAATACTGCACCGATTATTCAGTGACTGGACACTGCATACCACACAGTCACCATTAAGGGTGAACAGATTTCTCGATCGCGAAATGCGGATTCTCAGTCCCCCAAATGCACCAATTTTGCTTCTCGACAAACCCATCCAAATGAAAGTGGGTTTGGTCGCTAATCCAAAATATAATGTGCATACTAACTCCCATCATGTCCCGCAGCCAACTGTGCAATTTGAACTCGCTGGCGCAAACCGTTCAGAAGTTATGACACTCCCTGCGGGTCTGGGAGTTAGAACAGGCTCGAGGTATCCCTGCCTGTTGTAAGAGGCGACTAAAAGGAGTCTCACCCTTTTCGGCCCTGTAAGTTCAGGTCCCATTTCATGGTTTGACCTGCCTCTTTCCAAATTCTACAGAAGTGCGGGACATGTGGGGTAGGGCGCCTTACGTGGTGCATGAGTTATCCATAGCGCCTTTAGAATCGATCTCCTGAACCTCTTGTCATGGCTTTGCATCTCCACCTGCAATTCAACTATTTGTTCGAGGACACTTTCTGAGGTATATCTTCTTCTGTCGTCTCCTGTCCTCTTTCACTCCCATGACAATACTGGATTTCTCTGCACCCAGTATCCAGCACGGCAGCCAGTCCGTTGTGGTGGGGTCGTCATGTACCCATTTGGTGGTAGCCCCCTGACAACACAGGGATCGCACTGCTGATGCCTGAGTTGTAAACACCCCACGTATGCCAAGGAGTAGATGCCTGTCTTCCTGGGGCATCAGGACTCCCAGCAACGGTCATCATGCCAGATGGCCTTTGCTGTGGCTAGGTAGCGCCTGTGGGGAGAGCCCCTGATCGGAGTGGGTGGCATCAGGGCAGGTGACCCGCAACGAAGCGGACTAAGTCATATCTTGCTGGTGACCATATGGCGACAGCAGTCCCTAAAAATGGCAAGATCGAGTACAGTGCTGACAGATATGACTCTAAATCGTTTCCCTCCCTCGCTACACCATGGGAGGAACGTAGGCCTACAGAAAAAAGAGAGCCTTATTCGCCTCGATATTTAGTCTGTAGCAGAATGGACAGGGACTCATTTCTATCTACAAAGTCTCACTTTTTTGTAGAACATCTTGAGGATAAGTTTGGGCATGTGACAGCGCTGTCCAAGATGAGAAGCGGTGCAGTCTTGATTCAGCTAGCATCCCCAGCCCAATCCCGGGCGTTACTCGCTTGTGACCGGCTGGGTGATATTCCTGTTTCCGTCACTCCCCATAAAAGCCTCAACATGGTCCAGGGGATTATTTTCCATCGCGACCTCCCCTTGCAGTCTGACGACGAACTCTGCTATCTTCGTTTAATCTGAAAACCTATGTCCTTGTATTTCCGAGTTTTTTTTCTGAGAACATTGATTTTCATGTGTCGCTAATTGTATTTCCACTGATCAGTCATCAGCAGAGAATTTTGATCATAGCAGTACACTGTATAACACAGTTAAAAACCCATTAGTATTTATTATTTCCAAAACTAATTGATTTTTTAAATATAACAAAAATGAAATCATTCGATGCAAACTGATCTACAAATGTCATTTGCGAACAAGTATCGATATGAATAAAATTCTAAGAGGTACCATTGTAAAACTTGTATATCTTTGATTTACGTGACGGCTCAGCTCATTTGATTTACCCGCGAGATTATTCACTTATTTTCGCCGCAGCGATAGGGGGCGTGATCGCTGAGCGCTGTTGGCGCTGGTGCGTGAAGGAAGAGTTTTTGGAGGACGGCTCGGTCGGGAGATGGCTAGAGGGTCGGTCAGTCAGCCTCGGCGAGTCTGGTCAGTCGGTTAGTCGCTCAGTCTGGGAGTCGGTGCAGTGAGGCGACAGTCAGTCAGAAGGCAGACACTCGCATGTTAGTCGGTCGGCTCTAAGTCTCAGTCGCTGTTGGCTTGTGGACTGAGTCGGGTTCGTCGTTACTCCGCGGCTGGACGAGTTGGCAGTCAGCAGCAGGCAGGTCCGCACGGTGCAAGTACGCGCCGGGGCCGTGGTCGACGCAGGCGGAAGGCCGTTGGTCGATCGGTCGGCTGGTTGTCGGAAAAGGGGCGACAGGACGGTAGCGGTGAGGAGTTAACTGGTGCCTGCCGATTAAGAACTGCGACGAGTGTGGCTGTTTGCGAGCATGTGGGGTGGACGGAATGCTCGCTTGCTTAGCGTCCTTCTCCATGACCAGCTGTTGTTTGTTGGGCCTAGCACTCGAGTGTAACAGGAAACTGCTTTAGTGTGGTTCTCGTCACCTGGCTAAGGCCGAAATTTCCATATACTTGTATTATATTTCACGATCATTACTTAATATTATTAGTACATTAGATCTTGTTAAACTTGGTGCGTTTAAATTGCAAATTTCCTAATTCTACTAACATTGCTTGGGATATAGATTTTGAGCTATGTTGTGTATGCACTTAAAAGAACTGTTGTGAGTGAGAAGCACACTTGAGTGTGTAATGTTTTTCAGTTCCATTGCTACGAAGTGACCATTATTTATATTGCGTGATTTGTTCGATTTTGTAGTGAGTGGAACTTTAATTTGGGATTCTGTTTTGTAGAATGTTTTTCGTGGCAGCATTTGAGAATCAGTTGTTACAAGAAGTTGCTAGCTCTGTATTGCCACCTCGTTAATCAATCATTTATTGACAGAGGTGTTTGTCTGTCTGTAGCAAGTAAGAGGCAACAACTGTAGCTTGTTAGTACAAAAATTGTTATGCAGAAATTTGAATGAAAGAAAAGGCAGTCATCTTTTATTATAAAGTTGTTTTATAGTAAGTTGGAAGATCATTCTTTTGAGCTGTGTTTATTCTGTATCAATAAAATTTAGGTATCACACAGCTGGCAGAAATGACTGTTGAGCTCGTAATAGACTGTATGTGTGAAATAATTCGTGTAGTTTTGTGAGTGATGCGTTAAATTATTTATTTGCGAGTTGTTTTGAAGATCTGAATTTTGGTGTTTTCACCTTATGTTGAACCAAAACAGTATTCCTGAGGTCTTGATGACTGCACATGATATATAATATACCTTTTACTAACAGTACCTTTATGTAATGTTTCAGAGTGGGGCTGCATGTTCTTCTGGAGAAAAATTTTTTTTTCTATTGCTGAAATTTCCTCTAAACTGTTAGTACAATTAACTTGGATGTATAACCAATTATTGTTGTATAATAAATTGTGTGTCAACAAGGCTTGGACCAAATAAATGTGCCTACACCTTCCCCATCCTGGCTCTGTTACTGCCAGTACAACTCATTATGATACTCTTTTCTGGGGGAGATGGTAGTAAGCTGTGAAGTAGAGAAGTTGTTTTGTAGCTGTGTTGATGATCGGATGTGGGGAGGCAAGAGTGTGTCTCCATTATATCCATGTGAAACATGTGGGCTTTCAATAAGTAATGCATTACAATTTTTTTGTCACCCAGTTTCGATTGAAAAATGCGGAATTTCTTGTGGGACATCGTGGAATATTCCTGCTTCAGCCCCTGTAGTTTCATGAAGTTCCGATAGGTGACAGAGCTAGTCGTAGCCGTCAATGTCGCGTCTGTAGCGGTGGTGCGTTCCAGTCGGAGAGTTATCATTGAGCTTCTTTCGGCGGAAAACCAGAGCAGCGCAGATATTCATAGGCGCTTGCAGGGAATATCTATGAAGATCTGGCAGTGAACAAAAGCACATTGAGTCGTTCGGCGAGGCATCTACCATCATCCCAACAAGGTTACGTAGATTTATCCGATCTTCAGCGTGCCAGCCAGCTGCACATTCCCCCTCTCAGATGATGCCCTCTCTCCCTCCATTTATCTCTCCTATCAACTCTGATCCTCACCTCCCCCTCCCTTCCTCTGTCCTTTTCCTGGGCTCCCTCTCCCCACCCTTCCATCCTGTTTTTCCCCATCTATCCTTTCTCTGCCTCCCTTGTCTCCTCAGAGTCCTTTTGCACTCCCCTCCTCACCCTTTCCCCTCTCCCTTTCGCGTCTGCCCTGCCCCCTTGTGAGTCCACTCCCTCCGTCGGCTCCTCCCCCTTCCGCACTTGGTTTTTCCTCTCCTTCCCCCTTCCCCCCCCCCCCTCATCTGTCCAGGTCTCCCCCCTCTGCCCTTGGCTGTGGTCTGACATCTTCGTGCCAACTCCCTCCGTCGGCTCCTCCCCCTTCCGCACTTGGTTTTTCCTCTCCTTCCCCCTTCCCCCCCCCCCTCATCTGTCCAGGTCTCCCCCCTCTGCCCTTGGCTGTGGTCTGACATCTTCGTGCCAACTTTTTAGTGCAGTGTTTTAAATGAGTGTTCAGTGTTGTGCGTCTTTTCCGAAGTGTTGCAGACAGAAATCATAATGTCGCTGGGTGTGATTTTTATTTCTCTTGCGAACCGAAACCTGACTGTCACCGTGTTTTTATTAATTGTCTCTCTACAATTTTACCTGTCTGCTTCCTGTGTATTTTATTACCATCGCCCCTTTGTTTTATGTTTTAGCTTCCACAATTTTCCGCCATTTTACAATTTAAGTCACCGTTTTTATCGTCTGTTTTATTGTTTATTGTCTTCTTCTGGTTTAAAAATCCTGTAGGCTGAAGAGCGGCGTACTAAGTTGCTGCCAGCCCACCCCCTTTGGGGGTAATCGAAATTCGATAAAGGAAAAAAAAAGCCAGCTGCACACAGCTGTGACTCCTGCAATGTTGGAACGTGCGGACACTCTCATTCGAGGTGACCGACGGATCACAATCAACTACCTCTCTGTTCAACTAGACGTCCATTTTGGCAGTGGTGACACACTTGTACACCAACGAAGGACCAGCTGTGCAGAATTGCTTGCTCGTCACGAGGCTGATCGTGACAAATCTTTTGTTGAACATTGTCACAGGCGATGAAACATGGGTTCACCACTTCGAAGCGTAAACGAAACGGGAATCCATGAAGTGGCGCCACACCACCTCTCATCTGGTGAAATCATGGCGACGGTCCTCTGGGACTCTCAAGGGGTTATTCTGTTTAATGTCCTCCCTCATGGTGCAACGATCAACTCTGCAGTACATTGGGCTACGCTCAAGAAATTTAAGAAATGACTTCAGCGCTTTCGTTGCGACAAAGAGGCAAACGAACTTCTACATCTACATCTACATTTATACTCCGCAAGCCACACAACGGTGTGTGGCGGAGGGCACTTTACGTGCCACTGTCATTACCTCCCTTTTCTGTTCCAATCGCGTATGGTTCGCGGGAAGAACGACTGCCTGAAAGCCTCCGTGCGCGCTCGAATCTCTCTAATTTTACATTCGTGATCTCCTCGGGAGGTATAAGTAGGGGGAAGCAATATATTCGATACATCATCCAGAAACGCACCCTCTCGAAACCTGGACAGCAAGCTACACCGCGATGCAGAGCGCCTGTCTTGCAGAGTCTGCCACTTGAGTTTGCTAAACATCTCTGCAACGCTATCACAGTTACCAAATAACCCTGTGACGAAACGCGCCGCTCTTCTTTGGATCTTCTCTATCTCTTCCGTCAACCCGATCTGGTATGGATCCCACACTGATGAGCAATACTCAAGTATAGGTCGAACGAGTGTTTTGTAAGCCACCTCCTTTGTTGATGGACTACATTTTCTAAGCACTCTCCCAATGAATCTCAACCTGGTACCCGCCTTACCAACAATTAATTTTATATGATCATTCCACTTCAAATCGTTCCGCACGCATACTCCCAGATATTTTACAGAAGTAACTGCTACCAGTGTTTGTTCCGCTATCATATAATCATACAATGAAGGATCCTTCTTTCTATGTATTCGCAATACATTACATTTGTCTATGTTAAGAAGGGTCAGTTGCCACTCCCTGCACCAAGCGCCTATCCGCTTATGATGAATTCTCTCTACTTTGTTTTGTAAATGATGAAAGTCTATGTGAATGCAGCTTGCCGCTAACTTGGTGTAATGTTTTGTCTGTACAGAGGTGTATCTGTCGCCTTTATTACTTCTTCACTCTCACACATAAATCGGTACAATAAAGTCAGGGCTTCGTGGTTTATATGTAGGCTGATCCGTGAAAAGACAGACAAACAATTATGCTAATGGAGGATTCAGACTAATTTCTCGAATTTCATTCGCTCTCTCTCTCTCTCTGTCCTTTATCTGTGTACAGTTTAAATATATTATTTACGTGAAATCAGCCTAGTAGAATCTCTGGTGGAGCCCTTCGTCTTAATATTCAGCGGCTGACTTGCTGGAAAAGATCTTTACATTTGTTATTATTATTAAGCGCTGCATTCAGTTGGGAAAATCGATCGTTTGAACAATTCGTTCAGTTTACGACAGATCTGCAATTTCAGATGTGGACGAAGCCTTTTTGGACGATTTATAAAAACTCAGAGATTGCAGGCTCTCTTCGTCACAGCTGAAACTTCCCAATTAATTACAGGGCCCAGACAATCATCAACGATTCAGACAGAGAACTCATTCGTCATTCACTCTAGAATAAAATGGTCACAAACCTTATTTCTGAGGAAAATTGTATATTGAATCCATCTCCGTACATGTTCCGTTTTCTGTGGATTTCAAGTCTCATATACTTTGCTTTTACAGGCTTTGTCTTTCTCTTTATCTATCACGCTAGCGGCACAAACGTTCCTAGCTCGTTTTAGCGCGAAGAAGAGTAAATAAATCTCTTTTAGCAATCCGACAATCCTCCAACCGATACTTCCGAAGCTGTTCCTTCTCCCTCTATAATGACCATGGAGCATACATCTCTGTATCTCTGTTATTCCAAAGAATAAACGTACTAGAAAAATACCTTGGCGTCGACGAGCTGTCGGCGCATATATTACTAAAAAATCTGATCAGATACTTTTCAAAAGTAAATAATTGTGGATGATTTGATTAACCCTTATTAATTATTGCGTGGTAGAGGGTAATTTTCCTTGGGGAGATTACAATGCCCCTCGCAGCGAGCGAAGTTTGTGAGCTCAATTTTTTTATTCATCGAACACACTTCGCGAGCTATCTATTAGCGTGGATAACCCGGAAGTGATGATTGTCAGTCCTCCGACTGAAAAAGAATATTATGTTTGAGACAGACGAAGAAAAGAAATGTTGAAGGCAGAAGAAAAGAAGAGACAGGTACCGCGGTTGTATTGCTTTTACGTGCATCTAGGTGTTATGTTTGCTGTGCACAACCAAGGAAGATGATCTTTCATGAACTGTTGTCAGGGTCTACCCATTCGGGAACTTTCTTAAGCAGGGAAACCTTGGAAAACCTCTTAAGCCTAGACCCCCAGCCTACGGTACATAGAAGATAGGAAAGCCTATAGAAGAACAAAATTAATTTTGAAATTCATAGGGATCAATTTGCATCACGATTTGGAGAAGAGTGGTTTGTGCCTCTAGCAAAAAAACGTTTTACAATGAATAACGTGAATTCTCGTTTTACAATCTTGTTCCTAGTACAATATCTTGCGGCGCTAAACTCCCCCGGGTCTTGCATGTCCCCGACGTCCACATTTGTAGTCGGTCTTCTACGCGGCCCCCTTTGTAGTTGATCTTCTACGCGGCCCACAATGGGAAGAGTAGAAGGAACAGGGATACTCGAATTTACATGCAACATTCATTCCAAAAGAATTAGCAATGACCAAAAGGGAAACTCTTCCTGTAAGAGAACTGGTTAGGTTGCACCGTCCAAGATTCTCCTTTTTGAAAGCAAAATCCTTATGGCTTCATGGATCCTTTTTGTTACGACGTACTTCAAGGAATTCAACCATTAACTAATGATGTTGCCAAAAGCATCATCCGATTTATTCTCGTTTGAATACTCCTTTTGACTTTGCCTCCCCACTTGTGCTTATAAGTCCAAAAGTTCTAACACATTTTCTATCACTGATTTGTTCTTCGTAATTTAAAGGATTCATGTAACTTACTATAGATTTTGGATTCAAATCATCGAATAATGGAAAGTGTAGTTCATTTGATACAAAGACATAATTCATATTTCCTTGATAAGTCATATAATTTAGCTATACTCAAAACTTTTTATTCTAAATACATATATTTCTTCGCTTGAGTGCTGAAATGTAAAAGTTATTAGCATTGAGGAATGCGGATTCACTTCTTTCATTTACTCTCTGATTCATACGGCGTTCATCCATGCTCATATATGGAAATGGATTTTTTCACACAAAATTCCCAAACGAACACGAACCATTAAATAACTCCTAATCCTATGAATATTACTTTCTTTAATCATTCATTAATAAATTAGAAACTCTTAACTTCTAATTATAACACCTATTTTTTTTTAAAGTTCCACATGAATCAGTTTATCCTCGCGTTTGGTGCGAGTCTCTTACAAAGCATATCTGTATCGTCTATATCGATTTTAACTCTCGCGCCGACGTCAACTGTTTTGCGCGGGAAATTATCTTTGCGGCGTCAACCGTCACTCACGATTCACTGCCACAACACATCCCTTCACACGTTTACACATGTAAGCGTTCACATGAGATTATATATGAATATTCACTCGGAACCTCTTTTGATTGTTCAGCGTCATTTGCGGGAAACATTTCATTCTTCTTGAAGGTCAGTTATATCCTTTATAAATCTTAATAACATTAGCAATGCTAAAGTTCCATGTTCACCCAAACCACAGGTTAAGCCTATCTCCACTATCTTCTTTACAACACTCAATAGTAATAGTTAGTCACTATTTCTATACTCTATGTCACTGATTAACTATTACAATTTAAAGGTTTCTAACACTACACACACAGTTTATTGTTATGTTTTTACGAGCGTTCATTTCTGTCACTCGGAACACCATTCCTCACTATCTTCTAATCTTCATTATATTTTTTTAAGTCGTTATGAGAAAATAACCCTTTTATTTTGTTCGATCCCGGGTATGCTAACAGATAAGCTCCAGGATTCGGAATTTGTAGGATAATGTATGGTCCAGTATATAGCAACTCCCATTTCTTGATACTTTTCTTTATTACGGATGATTTGGTATGTCGTTTAACTAGTACCTTCTCTCCGACATGGTATATCTGTACCCTCTTGATTAATTTGTCATATCGTTGTTTTCTTTGATCAGCCTTTTTCGTCATATTTATGATAGCTTGTCTTATTTTTTCTTCCCAAGGCATCTCAGTTTCCTGAGTTTTGGGGATATGGTCAGTCCAGAAGTTTTCCTCTTTTGCTTCGAACATCAGTTCACGAGGTGTATATCCAGTTGAGGAGTGGGGCATGTTATTGTATATTTGCTCAAACTCTTCCACATAATTTGCCCACGCAGTTTGCTTATTATGGCAATACGTCCTCATAAATCGATTGAATTCTCTAAAAATCCTCTCAACCAAATTGCCTTGTGGGTGGTAAAATGATGTTAGTATGTGTTTCACACCGACTTGAGACAAAGTCTGCTTCCATCGGAGTCCCGTGAATATTTTAGCATTGTCAGTTATGATCGCCTTAGGTGTACCAACATGTGGAAGATAATCTCTTATCAATCTTAATACAATTACTTTGGCTGTAGCCGCCTTTATCGGGTATAGTTTTACGTATTTCGTACACACATCGAGAAGTGCCAACACATATTTAACACCACCTCTTGTAGTAGGTAACAGTCCACACAGATCGCATGAAATTAATCCTTTTGGTTCTTGTACTAATATAGAGCATAACGGGTGCTTGGTCCCTTTTGAATCCGGCTTTGTTTTCTGACAAATTATGCACCTGTTTAAGACCTCATGCACTCTGCGCTTTATGTTGGGAAAATAACAGTACCCACTTATCTTGTCTGCACATTTTGTCGCACCGAAATGTCCCCAGGTTAAATGAGTGAACCATACAAGTTTCTCTATTTGTGCCTCAGGTATACAAACACACCAACGGACTTTGTTTGGCCTTCCACAGCGGAAAAATAATACGCCATTTACCAGCTTGTAATAATTTGCCATCTGATCCGAAGGTTGCTGTTGTAACCTTTGAATGACACTTCCCCATTGAGCATCTTTTTTCTGTAACTGGGCCATATGCACACACAAATTGACGTAGTACGTCTTAAATGGATTTTCCTGCAGCAGCAATACAGGGAATTCTGAGGTAGTATTTACATCAATCTCTTTTGTTAAACCCTGCGGTGACCTTGATAGAGCGTCAGCAATAATGTTTTGCTGCCCTGAGACATGTACGATCTTAAACTGGTATTGTTGCAGAGCGAGCGTCCATCTAGCCAGTCTGGGGTGTAACAGTTTACACGTTTGTAAAAACGTTAATGATTGGTGATCGCAATATACGATAGTCTTCGACCCATATAAATAATAATGAAATTTTTTAAATCCCCAGACGACCGCAAGAGCCTCTAATTCTGTCGTCGTGTAAGTTCGTTCACAGTTGGACAAAACACGACTAGCAAACGCAATAGGACAAAAGGTAAGCTGTCCATTTATCTTGCGTACTTGGAAAAGGTACGCTCCAAGACCCACATTTGACGAATCTGTTGACAAGTAAAATTCCTCTTGCATGTCCGGATGGTACAAAAGCGGTGCATTTACTAATTGCTTCTTTATCTCTTCAAATGCTTCTTGACACTCTAATGTCCAGAGCCAGGGCACATCCTTCTTCAGCAAACTACGTATTTAGAGCTGCTGCATTCATGGCCTGATTCGTTATAAATCTTCTAAAAAATGAGGCAAGACCCATAAACCCTTTTAATTGCCTCCTATTTCTGGGTGTTGGAAACTTACTAATCGCAATTAGCTTCTCCTTGGTTGGTAAAATTCCCTTTGCGTCAATTATATGCCCCAGGAACTTGATTCTGTTTAGTGCAAAATGGGATTTCTGTAGGTTAGCAGTTATTCCCATGGTTTTGAACACGTCCAACACCCGACTCAGTAAGGTAATATGCTCCTCCCAGGTCTTCGATGCAATAAGCATATCATCAACAAATACTGTTATCCTGCTTCTTAGTTCTGGGCCTAGAGCATAATCTAGAGCTGCTATAAAGATTCCAGCACTAATGTTGAGTCCGAAAGGAACTACAGTAAATTGGTAACTTCTTCCGGCATAAATGAAAGCTGTATATTTCCTTGATAACTCATCCAGCTTGACCTGCCAATAAGAACTCCGCAAATCAATGCTCGTCAAATATTGGACATCCTGGAACCGTTGTATTAGTTCGTCTATGTTTTCCGGATGTGTTCTCACTGGAATTATGATTTTATTTATTTCTCTGGCGTCGAGTACCAGTCTCACAGTCCCATTTGCTTTTGGCACGACCAACAATGGGGAGCAGTATGGGCTTGTGGAAGGTTCGATCAAACCCCATTTCAACATGCGATCTATTTCTTTTTGAACTTGAGCCTTTAACCTCCAGGGAACAGGATAGAAAGTTCTACAATACGTTTCGTGCGGCTTAACGTAGAGATGGCATATGTATCCCTTAATAACTCCCGGCCTTTCATCAAACACGTTTTCATACGCTAATAATAATTCTTTGAGCTGCTTCTTCTGATCTTCAATAATGCAGTCGGATTCATTTAACTTCTCATACACTAATTGACCGAAATCTCCCTTGACTTGGAACTCATTATTTACGTGCTGTTTAGAATTTTGTGCAGTCCTGATTACTTGCACACTGATCCCACTATTATATTTTCTGGTAAGGCTTTCTTTTTTCAACAAGTCCAACTCAATTTCTTGTTTATTTACATTTAACCAAATTTTTCCTGTTTTAAAATCTATTCTGCATCCGTATTGACGTAGGCTGTCAACTCCGATAATGCAGTCTACCACCAAATTCTTCACAACAAGGAATGTGCTTAATATTGCTACATTTCTGACTTCTACGCTAAGTAGTGACTGCACTTTTACATTAGCCGATCTAGCCCCAACGGCGCCTATTATTCTGCAATTTTGAACTGGAAAAATTGGTACTCGTCTTATATTTCTGATCTTGTTGAATAGAGCCTCCGAAATAACATTCGTGGTTGCAGCTGTGTCCAAAACCGCCACTATAGGTACAGTCTCCAAAATGACTTGCACTTCGGCTACTGCCACCTGTTCCTTATCCTCATCTCGGGGTTCTAAGTCCTCGGTCAATTCATCTGCCAGTAATCGTCCATCATTATACGTTAGCATGGGTACACATATCCTGTTGCCCCTCAACCAATTGTTGACCGCTCTTCCGGGGCACGAGTGGGTCCTTACAAGTTTGTTGGATTTTGATTCGCCTGTTGGTTGACATCGTCCGTCACTTCGGTAATTACCGGTTGATTCGCAGATGTCCGTCCCCACTGATGTTGGTTATTTGAGTTTATTCCCCCCGGTTGATTCCACTTTCTATTACTGTTATTGTTCCAAGCTTGCGGTCTTAAATTCCTTTCGTTCCCCCATACGGGATTGTATCGTTTCCCATTCCTGTTGTTCCTTGGATAGCCCCTCGCAAGACTATTGCCGGTATTATTGTTGAGATTTTGAGGGGTTTCTCCACTATTTATCGATCTCTGTGCGTTCCCTTGCTTACCATTTGCCGGAGGTTCTATCTCCCTATATTGGAATCTGTTGTTACGGGCTTTCTGGTTGTTCTCTTCTATAATGTCTATATGATCTAACGTCGTGAGGAACGACTCCAAGTCTTTATCGTTCCCGTAAATTAATTGATTCCGGATGCTAGTTGGTAGTCTTGCCTTAAGTATGTTTATTATGTCTGGCAAGGGCATAGGTCTGTCCCAATATCTAGTTTTATTTATATATTTTTCAAAATACTTCCTAAGGCTTCCTTTTGAAAAAGAGAAAGGCTCTGGGTAGAGCACTTCCTGCCTTAGGCGTTCCTGTACCCCTTCTGACCAGAATTTTGCTAAAAACGCTTTCTCAAAATCATCATAGGTCGAGCAAACAGAAGTCATGTCCGAGGCCCAGATCGCCCCCGAACCTTGTATATACCCAGTAACGAAACTGATCTTCTGCCACTCCGACCAATTTCTGGGTAGCACTCCTCTAAAACTTCGGATAAAAACAATCGGGTGGACCCCCCTTTTGTCAGTATTAAAAATCTGAAATTGCCGATGCTTTATCATATTTTCCTCGGCATGGCAAAGACTTTCGTAATCTCCATCAGATAAAACTTCACGCGAACAACTAGCTCGTGGCAATTTAATATTTGAGTTACTCACACAAGTCGGTATTGTGTGCGAATGTGCAGTAACTGGCTCTATAGTCGCTGCCAACTTCTGCTGCTGTCCTGTATTCATTTGTTCTGAGCTTTGTTGTGAAACGCGTATCGACTCTGCTATCGTTTGTTTCCAATGCTCGAGATCAGCACCTAACTGCTGTCGCACTTCCTCAAGTCCTTTCGCAAACAAATTCTCTTCCTGTTTGCCACATAGACTCTGGAATGCTGCTTTAACATTTTGCTCAACGTTTTCACACATTAGCCTTTTGTTTTCTAATGTGATTTCGGATAATTTACCTGTTAATACATTAATTTGATGGTCTATAACGTCTTGACGTTCTGTCAGATGTTCCACACTTTCCTTTAGGTTAGTCTGCGTACGTGCCAATTCAGGAAGTTGCGCAATTGCACATGACATGGCATCTTGCTTTTGTACTAATTGCGGAACCATTTCCACCTGTTCCCGTACGGTATCTATCTTAATAGCCACATACTCCTTCATTTCTACACGTACGCGGTGAGTAGATTCCTCACATCGAGCTTTCACCAATTCTATTTGTGCAGTTAATTTTCGTTCCGTCTCTTCGGCCTGATCTTTAAGTTCCTTTGTCTTCGCCTCTATCCGCTGCTCTAATTCGGAAAAACTGTCGTGTAACTGCTGCTTAATCTCAGCTTTCAGATTTTCCTGCCCTTCCGTCACTGAGGCTAACTTCGCGTTCAAATCATTTTGCCCCTCGGTAACTGAGGCTAACTTCGCATTCAAATCATTTTGCCCTTCAGTAACTGAGGCTAATTTCGCATTAATGTCAATTTTCAGATTTTCTTGCCCTTCAGTAACTGAGGCTAATTTCGTATTCAAATCATTTTGCCCTTCAGTAACTGAGGCTAATTTCGTATTCATATTATTCATGGTCTCAGTTAACATCTGCATCTGCCTCATGATAATGACCAATGGATCTAATCCATGTTGCGTACTTGCTGTTACATCTCCAGCTGTGTCTACCGGGCGTTCTATTACGCTATCTGTAACACTTCTTACTACATCATTATTATCAGTGCTCACAGCTGAAGGCTGTTGCGTGTTGCTCTGCTCTGCTTGACTCACCTTAAACATTGCCCTAGTTAAAACCATATAAATGTTCTACCGTCAATAAATCGGTACAATAAAGTCAGGGCTTCGTGGTTTATATGTAGGCTGATCCGTGAAAAGACAGACAAACAATTATGCTAATGGAGGATTCAGACTAATTTCTCGAATTTCATTCGCTCTCTCTCTCTCTCTGTCCTTTATCTGTGTACAGTTTAAATATATTATTTACGTGAAATCAGCCTAGTAGAATCTCTGGTGGAGCCCTTCGTCTTAATATTCAGCGGCTGACTTGCTGGAAAAGATCTTTACATTTGTTATTATTATTAAGCGCTGCATTCAGTTGGGAAAATCGATCGTTTGAACAATTCGTTCAGTTTACGACAGATCTGCAATTTCAGATGTGGACGAAGCCTTTTTGGACGATTTATAAAAACTCAGAGATTGCAGGCTCTCTTCGTCACAGCTGAAACTTCCCAATTAATTACAGGGCCCAGACAATCATCAACGATTCAGACAGAGAACTCATTCGTCATTCACTCTAGAATAAAATGGTCACAAACCGTATTTTTGAGGAAAATTGTATATTGAATCCATCTCCGTACATGTTCCGTTTTCTGTGGATTTCTAGTCTCATATACTTTGCTTTTACAGGCTTTGTCTTTCTCTTTATCTATCACGCTAGCGGCACAAACGTTCCTAGCTCGTTTTAGCGCGAAGAAGAGTAAATAAATCTCTTTTAGCAATCCGACAATCCTCCAACCGATACTTCCGAAGCTGTTCCTTCTCCCTCTATAATGACCATGGAGCATACATCTCTGTATCTCTGTTATTCCAAAGAATAAACGTACTAGAAAAATACCTTGGCGTCGACGAGCTGTCGGCGCATATATTACTAAAAAATCTGATCAGATACTTTTCAAAAGTAAATAATTGTGGATGATTTGATTAACCCTTATTAATTATTGCGTGGTAGAGGGTAATTTTCCGTGGGGAGATTACATGCTGCAGATCTTCCTGCATTTCGCTACAATTTTCTAATGCTGCAACTTCTCTGTATACTACAGCATCATCCGCGAAAAGCCGCATGGAACTTCCGACACTATCTACTAGGTCATTTATATATATTGTGAAAAGCAATGGTCCCATAACACTACCCTGTGGCACGCCAGAGGTTACTTTAACGTCTGTAGACGTCTCTCCATTGAGAACAACATGCTGTGTTCTGTTTGCTAAAAACTCTTCAGTCCAGCCACACAGCTAGTCTGATATTCCGTAGGCTGATAGGCGACAGTGCGGAACTGTATCGAACTCCTTCCGGAAGTCAAGGAAAATGGCATCTACCTGGGAACCTGTATCTAATATTTTCTGGGTCTCATGAACAAATAAAGCGAGTTGGGTCTCACTCGATCGCTGTTTCGGGAATCCATGTTGATTCCTACAGAGTAGATTCTGGGTTTCCAAAAACGACGTGATAAGCGAGCAAAAAACATGTTCTAAAATTCTGCAACGGGTGCGGGGCTTGGCCTGGATGGTGATTCTAAGACAAAATCTGCAGAACACTTACACCAACACCAACAAATAAAATTACAACCAGATACACAGACATGGCAATCAGAAAGATATACAACAACAAAAAACTCTTTCTCACCTTACAAGAAAACTACCACATTCAAACGACTGTAACAGGAAAGAGACAACTTATAAATGATCAGAGCAACTTGGCAATCCAGACAGTCTTTGCACTGACTGACTATTTAATGTAACATTAAATATACACACACACAACCACAAGCTCCATTTATCACTACCATCTCTTCCCAGATTCTGTGCTATACTCATTATACTCCCCCCCCTCCCCCCCCCCCTCCCCCCCGCCGACAACTTAGTTTCACGTGTTGGCAACACTCATAACGTGAACTAAAACAAACGAACAGACATAAACACTGTTACTGTGAAGAGTGAGGAACACACATCACTTCACTTCAGTTTACAAAAGTGAAGTGTAAACAATACAGCACAAGAAATACTTCAGAATGGCAAAAACTGCCAAGTGTAAATGGGAATCGAAGTCTGTCGACGTCAACCGCTGCTATCAAGGAGGGATCAAGCAGTGGTTTGGAGAATATGTAAAGAAACACCGTAAGTAACTTGCACACCAGCTTTATAAACAAAACGCTCTCTTTAACCTAAAACGACCAAAAATGTACAACCGTGTGTATCCAATTTGCAGAATATCCAAGGAAGATGTTCGTAAATAAAAGCGAAACGCGTCTGGTGCAATTCTCTTTACTTAAATTGCAGTAAGCTCAAGACGGAAAAACAATAACGGATTTTAACAGCTACTACGGAAGATGGCCATGTAAACAAACGTATTGTGTGACGAAGAATTTACGTGGCTGCTCCACAATCGGAGTTTGGAGATGGGGTCTTAGTCCATCTATGAAGGGAGTTCGTGCTTTTCTCATAAGTGATGCGTATTGTGTTGAACGTTGTCCATGTTCCACGCGATTGATCAAAGGGAGCGGGTTTTTTTCTTATTCAGGGCAAGTCCTGGAAACATGGAGTGCAAGCCTCCATCCAGTCTCGTTCCCAAAAGTCTATGTTAAGTCGAACTGAAACATGTGCAGTTCCGTGGCTGTTTTCATTGATGATTTCCTTGATCGAAGCCGGTTTCTTCCTAGGACCGCATCTTTATGGGTAGGGAGTCGCGTGTATCCTAGTATGCGTTGAAACTGAAGCACTCTGGTTTCCTTGACATCCAGGGGGCGGGATGTGGCTCGATATCGACAGCCATTCGACGGGATCGATAGTTTTTCGTGTACCACTGGTAACTCTCATTGTATTGTTCAGATTCCCGTCGATTTTATGTGTGTGTGTGTGTGTGTTTTACAGGGGGACGATATTTCACAGAAGAGCAGGCAAGCTGTGGGGTGGCGAGGGGATAATAATCCAGAATATTATTCGTCGACATCTTTTGCAAGAGCGTGAAAAAAACTATTTTTGCGGTCAGCCAGAAAGCGATGGAGAACAATCTGACCGTAATTTCCAGTCTGCAAGTCCACATTCTTCTTGTACTCAGTGAAAGGAATGTTCCTACTTCCTACTTACTCAATGGAATCAGGAACAATGTCTATACACAAAAGTTTTTAGTTCTAACTGATTAATATAATCAGTAAAGGGTCACACGCACAAACATAGTGATATTTCTCATAATAATAAGGTCCGTATCATAAACAGCAGTATGAGCAGTTCAGAGGCTCTCTCTCTGATTTCTAATCATCAGAGTTAATTGCTCACCACAAAATAACCTCACCACTTGCCATATGGTTTTGTCAGCATTATGGGCAACAAACGGTTACTTCGGCGAAACTCAAGCGATCCAGAACGGTGTAAGTCCTGGCGAGATCACTTCCTACTTTTACCGAACACGAGTTTGGTAGCAGCCTGGCTGTGACATCATCTGAGGCAGAATGATAGCTCGTGCGAAGTGTGTCTCTCTACTGCCTCTCTGGCCGTATTTATGCATGGGTGCAGCGGAAGGATGAACGTAACATTAGCTGTCAACTGCTCTATGCCCAGATAATAGAATCTAAATGGCCACTTTCTCGGACACATATAGTTTAATAAATCTGTTCTGTATTAATTTACAATCTTCGTAATTTTTATGTAATTGGAGTTAAGTTGGCCTTAATTACAGAAAAAGTTTCAGCTCGACTGCATTTAAACTTTGCTGGCTAGAATTTTTAGAACTGAACTGCCAGTAGAACATGACCTCTGAACTACTTCTTTAAGAGTCCTTGTACTGACTGGTATTTACACTACAGTCTTGAAAATTGGAACAGATGTATTATTTCCTTAATGTAATCAAGTGCTGCAATTAAAACTTTCTTTCACTAATGCAAATGATACTTAATCTATTACCAATAAGGACTTTTTTGTTCCAAATTTAGTTTTCATTAAATTACTACAAAATTATTAGTGGTAGGTTAATGGAGTCGCATAACGTTTTTATATCACACTAAATTTTCATCTTTCATTCTGAACAATTTTTAGCTTTCTGGGTTTATTATTTAGCGCCTCTTTTTGTTGTTAAAACAGTATATTTAGCGAAAGATATCATCTGATCATTCTGAATTGGAAATTTGTGGTAAGGTCTTATGGGACCAAACTGCTAAGGACAACACACACACACACACACACACACACACACACACACACACACACACACACATGGCCGAGAGAGGACTCGAACCTCCGACGATGGGAGCCGCGCGGGATCATTCTGAGCTTTAACGGTTTTGATCTTAATAGGCTGAAGCATATGTTGACAAAGTTTGGAACGATACTTTAATTTCTAATGTAACTTTTAGATTCTGGCGCAATACTTTGTATGCTACGCACAGGCGCGTTATGATGACATGGAACTAGTAGCAGCGAACTGGGAAACCCCTGCACGCTCGCTCGCCTCTGTATTTCTCAAATGACACAGCGCTGGTTTCGCCACTAAACCCAAGTGCTGAAGTGCGCAGCAGCGGAACCCCATGTTGTTCCGGACAACTTATGTAAGCATTAGAGAGCCTATATAGAGGGAGAGAGTGGCCAGTGGTGATACCGTCGCTGATTGGCTGAGAGCCGAGGACGCCATGTTTTTACCAAACTGGTGCTGACTTGGTACTACTATAAGTAAATACTGTGTGTGATTCTGTACCACTGGTTCTTTTCAACGCTTCGAACGCCAATTAAATTGAACAATTATGTACAGGTTGTAATACGGTAGGTATTGAAGGATTTTTGCATGTTCTCTGTCGGTTCTATTTACGTAAGTTACCTTACAGTCACTCTGTTGGTCAGAACTATGACGATACTTTTAGAACTTCACAGCAATTTTAGAGGCAAAATTTGTATGTACAGTGATTTACTTACAAGGGAACCTCCCCATCGCACCCCCTCAGATTTAGTTATAAGTTGGCACAGTGGATAGTCCTTGAAAAACTGAACACAGATCAATCGAGAAAACAGGAAGAAGTTGTGTGGAACTATGAAAAAAACAAGGAAAATATACAAACTGAGTAGTCCATGTGCAAGATAGGCAACATCAAGGAAAATGTGAGCTCAGGAGCTTCGTGGTCCCGTGGTTAGCGTGAGCAGCTGCGGAACGAGAGGTCCTTGGTTCAAGTCTTCCCTCGATTGAAAAGTTTAGTTGCTTTATTTTCGCAAAGTTATGATCTGTTCGTTCGTTCATTAACGTCTCTGTTCACTGTAACAAGTTTAGTGTCTGTGTTTTGCGACCGCACCGCAAAACCGTGCGATTAGTAGACGAAAGGACGTGCCTCTCCAATGGGAACCGAAAACATTTGATCGCAACGTCATAGGTCAACCGATTCCTCCACAGGAAAACACGTCTCATATATTCTATACGACACTGGTGACGGCATGTGCGTCACATGACAGGAATGTTTTGTCGACCCACCTAACTTGTGCACTTGGCGAATGGGTAAAAAGATTGTTCTACGTTGCCCGATTTAGGTTTTCTTGTGGATGTGATAATCGCTCCAAAAAAAGTGATGAAAACATAACCGTTTGTCACATAAGCTGCAACAAATGAATGCAACAGTTTCACAGTCGCACAGTTTTCCCTTTGCTCTGTTTTTAACGTTTTCAAATTTTTCCGTGTGTAGACCGTCAAATCCTGCGCATGTCCAAGCAAATCTGAACATGTCCTGGAATTTTGGAGAGCCAAGTTCATTATATAAAAAATTAAACTTTTCACTCGAGGGAAGACTTGAACCAAGGACTTCTCGTTTCGCAGCTGCTCACGCTAACCACGGGACCACGGCGCTCCTGAGCTCAGACTTTCCTTGATGTTGCCTATCTTACGCATGGACTACTCACTTTGTATATTTTGTATATTTTTCATAGTTCCCCACAACTTCTTCCTGTTTTCTCGATTGATGTGTGTTCAGTTTTTCAAGGCCTATCCACTGTGCCAACTTATAACTAAATCTGAGGGGGGTGCGATGGGGAGGTTCCCTTGTTAGTGCCACTAATAATATGAATTACAAAATCATCAAGGACAGTCACGAGGAATGCTTGGTTGCTCCACTGATGGGTGCAAAAACTCGGGCGACTAGCACTTGGCTCGGTAGATTTGGCTATTCATATTCCTGTAAATTATAATTATCGTGTTGATATTCAGTTACCTATTTTGAATTACTTTCTGCTGTTTCAGTAGAGTCCCTAAGTACTGACATTTTCCCGGTTTTCTGTGATATAGAGTTCCTAAAAGTGTGTACAGAGTGACGTGTTTCTCCAGCAAAAGACAATGTTGTAAGATCGACACACACTTCAAATGCAGTAGGTGGGCACGGAAAGAGACAAGAGTTTACCAATTTTAGCGATGAATATCCGCACGGAAAAATCTGAAATGGCATCATGTACTCTGAGATACATTAAATGAAACTTCTTTTTTTTATTAATCAGTTGTCAATGTTTATATAGCATCGTAAAATACAGCTGTTGAAATTCGACAAACATACACACTGTTTCACGATACTTCCATTTGCTCACAAATTTATTAGGCCTATATTAACATAGACGAATGGCATTTGTTTTAATCATGTACCGAGTATTAAGCTAGAAGATCTGCTTTGGTCTCATGCGTCAAACACATGCCTTATTTTACTCGTGAAGTGGCTAGCTTTCTACTTGCGTCGCTACCTAATGGCCCGTCCCGCGCGCAATCTGGTAAAAACATGGCGGCCACGGGCCGATTGGCCACTCTCTCCCTATTTAGGCTCTCTAGTATGCACATGACAGCACATGACGCCTCACAGCTCTGGGGATCTTGCCTTAACATCACGCAGACAGTTCATACAGATGCGTTCCACTTGTGTACGGGCATTGTCCTGTTGAAAATGGCGCCAGGAGTAACACCACTGTGCCTCTACGAAACATTGGAAGAACGGGGCCACTCCGTAGGTGAGCGCCAGGCACACGACGACGGTCATCCGCAGTAGTGCAGAACCGCGATTCGCTACCAAACAGTGCGACACCTTTCCATCAGCGGTCCATGCTTTCTATTCACAGCACAACTGCTAACGCACCCGTTTGTGTTGGGGCATTATCGGCAGCCTACACATGATACGGTAATTCCCTAGTCCAAGTGCTGCTAGAGCCCCACCAATGGTGCGGGATGACGCAGAATATTATAGGGAGTCCATCTAGTTCTCGGATGGCAGGTGCAGATATGAAGGGGCTACGATGTACACTGTGTGATCAAAAGTATCCGGACACCCCCAAAAACATACGTTTTTCATGTTAGGTGCGCTGTGCTGGCACCTACTGCCAGGTACTCCCTATCAGCGACCTCAGTAGTCATTAGACATCGTGAGAGAGCAGGATGGGACGCACCGCGGAACTCACAGACTTCGGACGTGGTCACATGATTGGATGTCACTTGTGTCATACGTCTGTACGCGAGATTTCCACACTCCCCAACGTCCCTGGGTCCACTGTTTCCGATGTGATAGTGAAGTGGAAACGTGAAGGGACACGTACAGCACAAAAGCGCACAGGCCGACCTCGTCTGTTGACTGACAGAGACCGCCGACAGTTGAAGAGGGTCGTAATGTGTAATAGTCAGTCATTGATCCAGATCATCACACAGGAATTCCAAACTGCATCAGGATCCACTGCAAGTACTATGACAGTTAGGTGGGAGGTGAGAAAACTTGGATTTCATGGTCGAGTGGCTGCTCATAAGCCACAAATCACGCCGGTAAATGCCAAACGACGTCTCGCTTGGTGTAAGGAGCCTAAACATTGGACGATTGAACAGTGGAAAAACGTTGTGTGGAGTGACGAATCATGGCACAGAATGTGGCGATCCGGTGGCAGGGTGTGGGGTATGGCGAATGCCCGGTGAACGTCATCTGCCAGCGTGTGTAGTGCCAACAGCAAAATTCGGAGGCGGTTGTGTTATAATGTGGTCGTGTTTTTCATGGAGGGGGCTTGCAGCCCTTGTTGTTTTGTGTGGCACTATCGCAGCACAGGCCTACATTGGTGTTTTAAGCACCTTCTTGCTTCCCACTATTGAAGAGCAATTCGGGAATGGCGATTGCATCTTTCAACACGCTCGAGCATCTGTTCATAATGCACGGCCTGCGCGGCCTGCGACAATGACATCCCTGTAATGGACTGGTCTGCACAGAGTCTTGAGCTGAATCCTATAGAACACCTCTGGCATGTTTTGGAACGTCGACATCGTGCCATGCCTCACCGACCGACATCGATACCTTTCCTCACTGCAGCACTCCGTGAAAAATGGGCTGCCATTCCCCAAGAAACCTTCCAGCACCTAACTGAACGTATACCTTCGAGAGTGGAAGCTGTCATCAAGGCTAAGTGTGGGCCAACACCATACTGAATTCCAGCATCACCGATGGAGGGCGTCACTAACTTGAGTCATTTCGGCCAGGTTACGGATACTTTTGATCATCTAGTGTACTTGGTGAGCAATACAGGCCTCTACCTTGTGGTGGTCAGACGTGGTCGACCGTAACCATAATGACGACTATGGGTTATCTCGTTCCCATGCAGTCCAACACCGGGCCACTGCAACTTAATTCGAATGCCCAAAAATCTGGCAGTCCACGATTCGACCAGCCGCCAAATTGAGACCCACAATGAAGCTAGTTTCAAATTCTGTCAGGCTGGCTGGTTGGTTGATTTTGGGGGGGGGGGGGACCGAACAGTGAGGACCTGCCCATCTTATTAGCGAAGGATGAGGAAGGTAGTCGGCCGTTCCCTTCCAAACGAACCATCCCGGCATTTGCCTCTGTCAGGTGCTGGTAACGCTGTCCGACACGAATTAGTTTACACTAGTGCCCTTCACAATCGTGTCTCAACATCTGATGGTGTTGGCGCCCCACGTATATCTACCATGACAACACTAAACGCGAACAACACTAATGCTTTCTGGTGGGTGTCCTGCTTGTCGCACAGAATTGCAACTCTAATCGTATATATGCTATCCAATGGTGCGTACGTGAAGGAAGTTGCAGGTGAGTAACTTTTTTTCTCTGGTTGTGTGTATTTAAAAATATGCAACGCGACGCTTATCACACTGAGCAGTGTGGAGTTAACTTGCATCTGATGATCAAACGATACGACTGAATTTTAACGGTATGCAAGATATGACGGCACTTCATTTGAGATCAGTGTTAGACAAATATTTAGCAGGAAATTTCACAAGATTCGTTTAAGTAGTTTTGTAACTGCAGGGAGAATGAAGAATATCACAAGAGATGTAGTATTTGAACTTGGTCACCGTCTGCGTCTGCGTTATTAGTCTATTGGATATAGATTACGAGTGCAGACAAAAATTCAAGCCAGTGGCGCTCCCACCTCATATATCTGACGTGCAAAACGGATTAAATTAGTTTGCAGTTTTGTAATCTCAGTGTATGCGGATAAAAGACTTTCGGGTGTGGATGGCATTTCTCTTTTTCGTGATTACGTCCACCCACAGAGCATGTCTGGGATGCCAAGTCAAGACGATACTTTCCTATTAGCCTCCACCAAACGCTCTTTGCGAACTGACACGACGTGTGTTTCAGACAGGGCAAGAAATTCCAAAGATGATGTTCGGAGGCTATTTACTTCCAGACGTCTCACACCGATGTTGATGGTGGACATTTCGAACGAAATGGAAGTTTGATCAATCAACAGTCGTTATGTAACGAACATGTCCACGAAGTTTGGTAAGTAAGGAGGTAACACTTTCCGTTTCGTCAATGTATTACTTTTATCTCTAAGTTGTACAAAGAAATGTTTCGCCCTGTGCTCCATGTGAGAGGTACAGACGACTATGAGGTAATTGAAAATATTTCGGAACTTCAGCACAAAAAATTGTGGACGCTTGTAAATGTCTTCAAAGTTTTCAACCTGCTTGGCAAACTGTGCAAAATCCTCTAAGGAAACAGAGGCTAATGCATCAGAGGTGTAAAACGAAGAATACAATGTAACTACGAAGATGCCGAATGAAACGTGTTTGACTGGAAAGCATGCAATGCACGGAACCTTCAAAGATTGCCATATCAGAATATTATATAAGGATCTCTCACAAAACCCAAAGAAACTCTGGTCGTTTGTAAAGGCTGTCAGTAGTACCAAATTTAGTGTCCAAACACTTATGAACGAGATAGGGACTCAAACTGAGGGTAGCAAAGCAAAAACTAAACCTCTCAACTGTGTTTTCAAATGTTCTTTTGCAAAAGAAAATCCAGAGTTATTGTCCCAGTGAAACGTCCACTTAGAAAATTAAGAATGACGATGCTGGAAAAACTCTTACGTTATTTGATTTTAAAGCAGCTGAGCAAAACTAAACGTACTGAGACTCTTTTTACCTTTACTTATTATGATCATATCTAAACTGACACACAATATTTTGGCGCAAGGCAATCTGACTTTCAATAATCCCTACAAAAGAATGGCCCTGACTAACAATATCCTATACCCTTCATGAATCACTTACCTCACAAAAATCTTCGTTACTCGAAGTACCGCAATACAGCGAGCGCCAATACTGCCACCAAAATAAAAGATTCTATCTACCGAAGGCACTAACTACTCATAGGCATAGTTAGCAAATGAAAGATTTTGAGCCGGCCGAAGTGGCCGTGCGGTTCTAGGAGCTGCAGTCTGGAACCGCGAGACCTCTACGGTCGCAGGTTCGAATCCTGCCTCGGACATGGATGTGTGTGATGTCCTTAGGTTAGTTAGGTTTAACTAGCTCTAAGTTCTAGGGGACTAATGACCTCAGAAGTTCTGTCCCATAGTGCTCAGAGCCATTTGAAAGATTTTGATAGAGAACAAACAATGTATTTACCTTAATAGTGTTCAAAATTCATACCGGTATATATATATATATATATATATATATATATATATATATATATATATATATATAATTATTGGTGTTTGCCCTTAAAGAGCGCATTTGGACTAAACTACATGGCCAGTTCGTTTTGCTGCCTTCCTTGCTGCCCAAACTTCCCTCATTCGCTCGCTGTGTTTCTGTTTCCGGTCCTCTGTCCATGCTTTTTGTCGGCTTTGTGTCTTCGGCTTCATCTTGATTGCCTTTTTGGTTGCCCATATTTCTTTCATCTTCTGGCTATGATCTTGCTTGCGTTCTTCGGTCCATTTTATGCCTGTTCGTTTGTCACATTGTATCTCATGTAGTTTACTTTTCTTAATGATGTTTCTGAATTTTATTCTGTCGTTTATTGTGTCTGCTGTTATGTTGAGTTGGTTCAGGTCGTTTTCTACCTCTGCCACCCATTTGTTGTTTCTAGTGGTTACCCAGTCAAAGATCTGTTTGGTCAGCCTGTGTGATGGCATTCTGTATAGGTGTCCATAGAATTGTAGTCTGCGTTTTCTAATCTTTTCTGTGATTGTCTCCGTATGTTTGTACAGTTCCCCTGTAGGTTTCTTGATCCATATTCCATTGTTGTTAGTTGCGCCAAATATTTTCCGAAGTATTTTCCGTTCTACTTTTTCTAATTGTCTGATACGTGTATGCCCTAGGATTAGTGTGGTTTCTGCTGCATATAGTGCCTCGGGGAGCACCACTGTGTCGTAATGGCGTAATTTGGCTTTTTGTGAGATAGACTTCTTGTTGTAATGATTCCACACTACTTTGTATGACTTGTCCAGTTTAGTCTTTCTTTCTTCGTTTTAGTCTCTGTTATGTCCACTCATTTGTAGTGTTTCACCGAGGTATTTGAAGTTTGCCGTTTTGTAAATCGTGCCATACTTTGTGTTCAGAGATGAGAGTTTCTTTGTGCTCATAAATTGTGTCTTTTCGTAAGAGATCTGTAGTCTAGTTTTGGAAGCGATTTCGTGCAGTTTTTCAATAGCGTCTTTTGTTTCCTTTATACCTTTCGTGACAATCGCCAAATCGTCTGCAAAAGCCAGGCATTTAATCTGTAGGTTTCCTAAGGTTATCCCCTGTTGTGATGTTTCCCATTCTTTTATGACCTTATCTAACACCAGATTGAAAAGGAGAGGTGAGAGGCCATCGCCTTGTCGGACACCTGTGCGAATTTCAAAGGGTTCTGATAGTTCCCCACAGAACTTTACTTTGGAGGTCGTGTTGGTTAAAGTTTGCTCTATGATAGCCCGTGTTCTGTTGCCTACTTTGTATTCTGCTAGAATTTTGAAGAGAGTTTTCCGGTCGATAGAGTCGTACGCCTTTTTGAAGTCAACAAAGGTAATGATCAGGTTCTGTTTGTGTTGTAAAATCATTTTCAGGTTCCAAATTTGTTCCGCACAAGACTGCCCTTTACGGAAGCCTGCTTGGTATTCCCCAATCAAGTGGTCGGTCTGGCATTCTAGTCTGTTCAGTAAAGCTTTAGAGAGGATCTTGTATGTGACCGGTAGTAGGGATATTCCTCTGTAGTTGTTCGGGTCAGTCTTGTCGCCTTTTTTGTGTAGTGGGTGTATCAGGGCAGTTTTCCAGTCGTCAGGAATTTTCATGGTCTTCCAGATGTCTTCCAAGATCCTGTGGATGTCTTTGGTGAGTTCTGGGTCTTGTAACTTCCAGATTTCCGCGATGATGCCATCTTCTCCTGGTGCTCTATGATTCTTGAGTGACTTAATTATTTTTTTAACTTCTTCTAGAGTTGGAGGTTCACTATCTGGATTGTATGTGCTCGTTTCTGTCATTATTTCTTCCATAGGGGGGTCCGTGTTGAGCAGTTTTTCAAAGTACTTTGCCAGAATGTCACAATTGTTTTTGGTATTGGTTTCTAGGGTTCCATCCGGCCTTCTGAAGCACAAGTTGGGTGGTTGATATCCAGTCATATTTTCTCTGAACGTTCTGTAGAAGTTTCTTGTATTGTTCTTCATGAAGTCCGATTCGATCTCTGTCAGTCGCCGTTTGTCATACTGTCGTTTTTCACTGTGAATGGTTTTGCTTGATTGCTTCTGTGTTTTCAAGAAGTTCATCCAATTCTCTTGGGATTTATGGCTACTAAATTTTTTCCATGCACTGATTCGTTGGTTAATAGCCTGGTCACACGTGTGGTTCCACCAACGGTGTTTCCGTGTGCGTGGTGCTTTTGCTAGTTTCATGGCCTCTCGGATTCTTCGTGAAAGTTGTGTCCAGTCTGTCGTTTTCTCCATTTTAATTTTGTGTAATATTTGCGTCTGGTTTAAAGTAACGTATTCTGGATCTGGTCTAACAATTTTGTTCTTCTGGAGCTTTTTCTTGGGCAAAACGCGAATCCTGATCTGTAGTAGGTGGTGGTCTGAGTCGAAGTAGCCTTTACGGGTGTCTATGTTCAAAATTTCTTTTTGTGAGTCTTTGTGGACTATTACGTGGTCGATTTGTAGTTCTTGCTTTCCGCTGGGGAACTTCCATGTGGTAAGTTTTCGTGTTGGTTTCTTGAATTTTGTTGACATAATGGTGAGGTCGTGGCTTTTGCAAAAGTCTATCAGATGTTTTCCGTTTTTGTTGGTGTCCTTGTGTGGAGTATGTTTTCCTGTGATATGTCTGTATATCTTTTCTTTTCCGAGTTTAGCGTTGAAGTCTCCCAGTATTATTTTGACTCTATGTGCAGGAATTTTTCTGATAGTTTCTTCCAATGTCGTCCAGAAGTCATCAATTTCGTCCGGGTTTTTCCTGTTGTAGTCATTAGTCGGTGCATGTGCGTTGATTATTGTGTAGGATTTATTGACTGATTTCACTGTGATGGTGCTGATTCTTTCGTTTGGTGACGAAAAGTCGATTATGCTGTCCGTGATGGACCTGTGTACTGCATATCCTGTGCCAAAAAGCATTAGGTTTTTCAGTTGTCTCGATGGTTTTCCTTTGTATATTCTGAAATTCTCCGTGTTGAAATGGTCTTCGTCTGTGAATCGTGTTTCTTGTAGTGTACATATTTTGATTTGAAATTTTTCGAGAGTGTCTGTCAGTTGTTTCATCTTTCCTGTCTTCATCAGTGTGTTCACGTTGAGTGTGCCGATGTAGTGTTTGCGTTTGGTCTTGAGGGAGTTTGAGAAGCTCCGATTCTTCTCATGATGTCCGTGAGTCCCCGGAATCCGATGCTCACGACGATCCCAGTCTATTGACTGGGGCCCGGGGTAATGAGATTTTTCTCGTTGTACCATCATGATGTTTAGTAGTTGGATGTATAGCATGCTGCCGACTACAACCTGACTTTCCAGATCAGGAGGTTGGTTGAGGCCGCCACTGACATGTGGAGCAGACGCCTTTTGTAGCCGCCCACTGTGGGAACAGACGCTACTAGTAGTTTTGGTCCGCCCCGAGTATTTCATTTCCTCGGTACCACCTATATCTAGGAGGCATTCCCCACCTGGGGAGGCGCTCGGTTGCGGGTCTACTATATATATATATAGAATCTTTTATTTTGGTGGCAGTATTGGAGCTCGCTGTATTGCAGTAGTTCGAGTAACGAAGACTTTTGTGAGGTAAGTGATTCATATATATTCGTGACATCCAGTTTTACAAATTTCCTTTCTGTGACGGACACACGTCCAGACCGTCCGCTCATAATAAACCTCTCAAACCTCTGGCATGCCCATCACTGCTGGCGGCTCACCACCAACAGTCCAACACTGCTGGCTGTTCACATCTAACTGCCCGACACCGCACGATTAACTTCCAACAACGAGTCGAACCATTCCCAGACTGCACACAGCGCAGTCAGCGATAGTAATATAGAGCGCTACGTGCCGTTACGAACATAAAAGACTAAACAGCCTACTTACACCAGCTTAATTCTCGCATCACTTCAAAGATGAATAATTCAGATAGGAATGTCAGTAGTATTGAGACACCGTTAGAATCGCTGACACTCAACAAAGCACCAGTGTTCAAAGCAGCCTCTATAAGATTCTATACTGAATTTTCGACTTCCAATTATATTCTACTGTACATCCCCCGAACAAAAAACTATACCTAGTAGTTGGAAGAAAGCACAGATCACACCTGTCAACAAGAAGGGTAGTAGGAGTGATCCACAAAACTCCCAGCCAATATCCTTGACATCGATTTGATTGAAACATATTCTGAGCTCAAAAATAATGAGGTATCTCGATCAGAATAGCCTCCTACAAAGCCATCCACCCTTACCTTAATATCTATCATGTGAAGTCCGACTCCATAATTTCTCTGAAAGCAGTGGATCTAGGCAATCAGGTGGATGCAGTATATCTCTATTTCTGGAAGGCTTTTGACTCGGTAGCACTCCTCCACTTATTATAGAAAGTACGGTTGTATGCAGTATCAAACGAAACTTAAGACTGGACTAAGGATTACTTGGTAAAGAGGACGCAGCCAGTTATTTTGGATGCAGAGCCATCGACAGATGTAGGATTAAATTGAGGCGTTGCCCAGGAGAGTGTGTTGCGACACTTGCTGCGTATTAATGACCTTCCAGCCAATATTAATAACAAACTCAGAATTTCCACAGATGAAGCAGTTATCTGTAATAAGGTGCCGTCTGAGAAAGCTGCACAAATATTCAGTCGGACCCTTATAAGATTTCAAAGCGGTGTAAAGATTGGCAACTTGCTTTAAATATTCAGAAATGTAAAACTGTGCACTTCACAAAACGAAAAAATGTAGTATCTTATGATTATAATATCAATGAGTCACAGCTGGAATCGAGCAACTCATATGTGTGTAACACACTCTTCTGGGCCACACCTGAATTTAATCCTACATCTGTCGATGGCTCTCCATCCAAAATAACAGGCTGCGTCCTCTTTACAAAGAAATCCTCAGTCCAATCTTGTCCACAGGTGTGATCCGTGCTTTCTTCCAACTACTAGGTAGTTTTTTGTTCGGGTGATGTACAGTAGAATATAACTGGAAGTAAAAAATTCAGAATAAAATCTTATAGAGATTGCATTGGACGCTGGTGCTTTGTTCAGTTTCAGCGATTCTAACCGTTTCTCGGAGTCCGCCCCTGGTAGCAGTCATTTGCTTATTTCTTTCAAATAGTCTTAGTACGGTACTGACAGTACAGTTAGCCTTGTGCCGCCGAGCAGTGTCTCAGCAGTGCGCAAGTAGCAGCAAGTGGCTTATTTAGCGTTCATAATGGAATGTAGTCGAGTTAACTCGGGTGATGCTGAGGGAATTAGATTAGGAAATGAGACAGTTAAAGTAGTAAAGGAGTTTTGCTATTTGGGGAGCAAAATAACTGATGATGGTCGAAGTAGAGAGCATATAAAATATAGACTGGCAATGGCAAGGAAAGCCTTTCTGAAGAAGACGAATTTGTTAACATCGAGTATAGATTTAAGTGTCAGGAAGTCATTTCTGAAAGTATTTATATGGAGTGTAGCCATGTATGGATGTGAAACATGGTCGATAAATAGTTTGGACAAGAAGAGAATAGATGCTTTCGAAATGTGATGCTACAGAAGAATGCTGAAGATTAGATGGGTAGATCACATAACTAATGAGGAGGTATTGAATAGAATTGGGGAGAAGAGGAGTTTGTGGCACAACTTGACCAGAAGAAGGGATCGGTTGGTAGGACATGTTCTGAGGCATCAAGGGATCACCAATTTAGCATTCGAGGGCAGCGTGGAGGGTAAAAATCGTAGAGCGAGACCAAGAGATGAATACACTAAGCAGATTCAGAAGGATGTAGGCTACAGTACATACTGGGAGATGAAGCAGCTTGCACAGGATAGAGTAGCATGGAGAGCTGCATCAAACCAGTCTCAGGACTGAAGACCACAGAAACAACAATATAAGTGTAGTAGTCAAATTGAAAATCTGTTTGAGTGTTCTTAGCGCACTTGTTTAGTTAAATCCATCAAATCATTGTGTAGTTTCGCAATTAGCAGGGGCAGATTTGCATTTTATATCTGGGACGGGTAAAATTGCGTAGTGTCTGTCATTTGTTTATTTTTTCAAATAGTCTTTGTACGTTACTGACAGTACAGTTAGCCTTCTGCCATCGAGCAGTGTCACAGCAGTGTGCTAGTAGCAGCATTACTGCATTTATTAGGCAATCTTGTGTTTTAATAACCGTTTAAATTTTGTGTCGAATTGTTTGTGCTCTCTGTAGATTAGTTTAGACGTTCTTTGCACAACAGTATTTAGCATGGATAGGGTTGCGACTGCTGTGTTCGGATGCAGGCTGTGTTGGCATCCCTTCGCTCCCAGCTTCAGGCAGTGTTGGCTTCGGTCACACAGCTTGAGGCTGTTGCCAACGGCCATCACTGTGGGAGTCCAGACGGGGGTTTGTCGGGGACGGCCAGCTCGTCCCACGCATCCCCCGATCGGACTATGGTTGTGGCTGCGCGGGATACTGCTCACATTGCGGCAGACCCCTCACCTGTGGTAGAGTGGGAGGTCGTCTTGAGGTGTGGCAGGGAACGAAAGACATTCCGGAGGGCTGAACGGAAGGCCTCTCCAGTTTGTCTGACGAAATGGTTTCAGGCTCTGTCTCCGGCTGATACTGATCTTCGGCCGGACATGGCTGATTGTCCTGTTCCAGAGGTTGCCCCTCAGTCTGCAAGATCCGGGCGGTCGCAGAGGGTGGGCTTACTGGTAGTTCGGAGCTCCAACGTCAGGCACGTAATGGGGCCCCTTAGGGATATGGCTCCAAGGAAGGGGAAGAAAACCAACGTGCACTCCGTGTGCATACTGGGGGAGTCATTCCAGATGTGGAAAGGGTCCTTCCAGATGCCATGAAGGGTAGAGGGTGCACCCATCTGGTCGGCACCAATGATGTGTGTCGCTATGGATCAGAGGAAATCCTCTCGGGCTTCCGGCGGCTATCTGATTTGGTGAAGACTGCCAGTCTCGCTAGCAGGATGGAAGAAGAGCTCACCATCTGCAGCATCGTCGACAGGACTGACTGCAGACCTTTGGTACAGAGCCGTGCGGAAGGTCTGAATCAGAGGCTGAGACGGTTCTGCGACCATGTGGGCTGCAGATTCGTCGACTTGCGCCATAGGGTGGTGGGGTTTCTGGTTCCGCTGGATAGGTCAGGAGTCCACTACACATAGCAGGTTGCTACACGGGTAGCAAGGGTTGTGTGGCGTGGAATGGGCGGTTTTTTTAGGTTAGATGGCCTCGGGCAAGTACAGAAAGGGCAACAGCCTCAAAGAGTGCGGGGCAAAGTCAGGACATGCGGGGACCAAGCAGCAATCGGTATTGTAATTGTAAACTGTCGAAGCTGCATTGGTAAAGTACCGGAACTTCAAGCGCTGATAGAAAGCACCGAAGCTGAAATCGTTATAGGTACGGCAAGCTGGCTGAAGCCGGAGATCAATTCTGTCAAAATTTTTAAAAAAGCACAGACGGTGTTTAGAAAGGATAGATTGCATGCAACCGGTGGTGGCGTGTTTGTCGCTGTTAGTAGTAGTTTATCCTGTAGTGAAATAGTGGCGGATAGTTCATGTGAATTATTATCGGTGGAGGTTATACTCAACAATTGGCTCCTTTTACCGACCTCCCGACTCAGCAGAATTAGTGGCAGAAGAACTAAGAGAAAATCTGGAATACATTTCACATAAATTTCCTCAGCATGTTATAGTCTTAGGTGGAGATTTCAATTCACCAGATATAGACTGGGACACTCAGATGTTTAGCACGTGTGGTAGGGACAGAGCATCGAGTGACATTATACTGAGTGCACTATCCGAATATTACCCCGAGCAATTAAACAGAGAACCAACTCGTGGAGATAACATCTTGGACCTACTGATAACAAACTGACGCGAACTTTTCGACTCTGTAAGAGCAGAACAGGAAATCAGTGATCATACGGCCGTTGCAACATCCCTGAATATGGAAGTAAATAGGAATATAAAAAAAGGGAGGAAGGTTTATCTGTTTAGCAAGAGTAATAGGAGGCAGATTTCAGACTACCTAACAGATCAGAAAGAAAATTTATGTTCCGACACTGACAATGTTGAGTGCTTTTGAAAAAAGTTCAAGGCAATCGTAAAATGCGTTATAGACAGGTACGTGCCGAGTAAAACTATGAGGGACGGGAAAAACCCACCGTGGTTCAACAACAAAGTTAGGAAACTACAGCGAAAGCAAAGAGAGCTTCACCGCAAATTTAAACGCAACGAAAACCTCTCAGACAAACAGAAGCTAAACGATGTCATAGTTAGCGTAAGGAGGGCTATGCGTGAAGCGTTCAGTGAATTCGTAAATAAAACTCTATGTACCGACTTGACATAAAATCCTAGGAAGTTCTGGTCTTAGGTTAAATCAGTAAGTGGATCGAAACAGCATATCCAGACACTCTAGGATGATAATGGCATTGAAACAGAGGACGACACGCATAAATCTAAAATACTAAACACCTTTTTCCAAAACTGTTTCAGAGAGGAAGACCGCACTGCAGTTCCTTCTCTAAATCGCTGACATCGAAATAACTGTCCAAGGAATAGAAAAGCAACTGAAATCACTCAACAGAGTAAAGTCCACTGTACCTGACGGGTTACCAATTCGATTCTACACAGAGTACGAGAAAGAACTTGCCCCCCTTCTAGCAGCCGTGTACCGCAAGTCTCTAGAGGAACGGAAAGTTCCAAATGATTGGAAAAGAGCACTGGTAGTTCCAGTTTCCAGTAGGGTCGTCGAGCAGATGCGCAAAACTATAGGCCTATATCTCTGACATCGATCTGTTGTAGAATTTTAGAACATGTTTTTTGCTCGCGTATCATGTCGTTTTTGGAAACCCAGAATCTACTCTGTAGGAATCAACATGGATTCCGAAAACAGCGATCGTGTGAGTCCCAACTCGCTTTATTTGTTCATGAGACCCAGGTAGATGCCATTTCCCTTGACTTCCGGAAGGCGTTCGATACAGTTCCGCTCTGTCGCCTGATAAACAAAGTAAGAGCCTACGGAATATCAGACCAGCTGTGTGGCTGGATTGAAGATTTTTTAGCAAACAGAACACAGCATGTTGTTCTCAATGGAGAGACGTCTACAGACGTTAAAGTAACCTCTGGCGTGCCACAGGGTAGTGTTATGGGACCATTGCTTTTCACAATATGACCTAGTAGATAGTGTCGGAAGTTCCATGCGGCTTTTCGCGGATGATGCTGTAGTATACAGAGAAGTTGCAGCATTAGAAAATTGTAGCGAAATGCAGGAAGATCTGCAGCGGATAGGCACTCGGTGCAGGGAGTGGCAACTGACCCTTAACATAGACAAATGTAATGTATTGCGAACACATAGAAAGAAGGATCCTTTATTGTATGATTATATGATAGCGGAACAAACACTGGTAGCAGTTACCTCTGTAAATATCTGGGAGTATGCGTGCGGAACGATTTGAAGTGGAATGATTATATAAAATTAATTGTTGGTAAGGCGGGTACCGGGTTGAGATTCATTTGGAGAGTCCTTAGAAAATGTAGTCCATCAACAAAGGAGGTGGCTTACAAAACACTCGTTCGACCTATACTTGAGTATTGCTCATCAGTGTGGGATCCATACCAGATCGGGTTGACGGAAGAGATAGGGAAGATCCAAAGAAGAGCGGCGCGTTTCGTCACAGGGTTATTTGGTAACTGCGATAGCGTTGCAGAGATGTTTAGCAAACTCAATTGGCAGACTCTGCAAGAGAGGCGCTCTGCATCGCGGTGTAGCCTGCTGTCCAGATTTCGAGAGGGTGTGTTTCTGGATGAGGTATCGAATATATTGCTTCCCTCTACTTATACCTCCCGAGGAGATCACGAATGTAAAATTAGAGATATTCGAGCGAGCACGGAGGCTTTTCGGCAGTTGTTCTTCCCGCAAACCATACATGAGTGGAACAGGAAAGGGAGGTAGTGACAGTGGCACGTAAGGTGCCCTCCGCCACACACCGTTGGGTGGCTTGATGAGTATAAATGTCGATGTAGATGTAGCTGAGTGGTCAGCGCGACAGATTATCAATCCTAAGGGCCCGGTTTCGATTCCCGATTGGGTCGGAGAAAAAAAAATGTTGAAATTTGTGTGAAATCTTATGGGACTTAACTGCTAAGGTCATCAGTCCCTAAGCTTACACTCTACTTAACCTAAATTGTCCTAAGGACAAACACACACTGTAAGTAGGCTGTTTAGGTTTTCTTATTGGTAACGCCACATAGCGCTCTGTATGAAAATCACTGGCTGTGCTGTGTGCAGTCTGTGGCTAGTTTGCATTGTTGTCTGCCATTGTAGTGTTGGGCAGCTGGATGTGAACAGCGCGTAGCGTTGCACAGTTGGAGGTGATCCGCCAGCAGTGGTGGATGTGGGGAGAGAAATGGCGGAGTTTTGAAATTTGTAAGACTGGATGTCATGAACTGCTATATATATATTATGACTATTAAGGTAAATACATTGTTTGTTCTCTATCAAAATCTTTCATTTGCTAACTATGCCTGTCAGTAGTTAGTGCCTTCCGTAGTTTGAAACTTTTATTTAGATGGCAGTAGTGGCGCTCGCTGTATTGCAGTAGTTCGAGTAACCATGATTTTTGTGAGGTAAGCGATTTGTGAAAGGTATAGGTTAATGTTAGTCTGGGCCATTCTTTTGTAGATTGTGTTGCGCTAAAAATATTGTGTGTCAGTTTAAGCACAGTCTTGTACAATTTTTCAAAAGGGGACGTTTCATATGGCGACCCTGCCAGGATACCTCACTGGAATCTTCTGATTTTTTCTTGTAGTTTGTGTAATTAGTGTAGATTTTGTTTATTGCTAGCACATAATTGTAGAGAGAATCTCTTTTGTAGTTGTAGGCTTTCATTGTTGTACAGTAAAACAGGTGTGGCACGCATGTAAATTTGCACCAAGTATTTCGCAGCTTGCAATTAACTAGATATTGTTTTCAGCGCTGTGTTAATGTGTTCTCTTATTTTCTGTGTTATCATGTGAAATATTGTGACAATAATGGCGTGTGAAAAACGTAACACTAGGCTCCAAAGTAAACAGAGAAATAATAGCGACGACGAGCGTAGCTTACCAGCACCGCTGTGTAACGAATTAACAGACATTCAAAGTAGTAATTTGGTAACTGTGCATAGGGAAATGGAGCGGGTGCCAAATAATGGTGAAGACAGTGAAACAGGTAGTGAACAGGGAAGCATTATCGATCGATCGGTCGGCAACAGCTCGCCTCAGGAATCAGGAATGACAGAACACAATATTGCAAATACTGTAGACTCAGGTTTTGGGTTCTAACCGTTTTCTCAAATGAGTCAAGACACATTTTCCGCTTGTCAAAATGTGTATGTTGCCGGTGCAAATTCACTGCCGAAAAGCACTCAGGAACATGTTTCAGATACCATTGCATTGTTATTACAATTAATGCAACAAATGGGACAAAAGCTTCAAAAGTTAGACACAATGGAACAAAATCAGAGACAAACACAGCAAAAGCTTCAAAAGTTAGACACAATGGAACAAAATCTTCAAACGTTAGACACAATGTAACAACACCAGAGACAAACACAGCAACAGTTAGACGCAATGGAACAAAATCTTCACACTACGCTTGAACAAACACGTGAAGATTTAACTACTGAGTTACATAAAATAGAATCGAAAAGTCAGAAAGTCTGTAATGACGTAAAAACACAAATTTGTGAGCATTTCCAACCTATTTTTTCGCGTCATGAAAATGCATTACAGAATTACGAAGCAGCCATAAAAGAACTGCAAACTATTGTTCATGAAAATCATGCGACCTTGCAAGCTAAAATTGACTCAGTTGCATCTACCGATTCGGTTACGGAACTTGCAAAATCTCAGGAAAACTTAAAGGACACAGTAGAAAGACACATGGAGCAAATTAGTTCATTATCAGAGAAAGTAGTTGAACTTTCGGATCAGCTAAATAATTTATCTACGAAGGTAGATGATAATCTGAATGACACAAAACCGGTAGTCTTTAATGACACAGAAGAGTGCGAGCACATTAGGAAATTCAAACAAAATCAGAATCAAATTAATACGCAACACCAAAGAGAAATCCGGGAAGTACAAGATCAGCTGACACAGGTAATACAAGAATTACGTATTTCAGAGGCCACTCGCGCTCCAATACGGGAAGAGGGACATAGAAATACGGAACAGCCAAAAAATGATATCTCAGGGCACTTCGGAAATTATGAAAGAAATTGGCAAGGTACACCGAATTTTGAGATGGAACCGCCGAAAAGACGTAACAATGACCGATATGCGACTCGCCGACATGATGATTTTGACTATAAGCTGTTCATTACTACACGTAAATTCAAAACATTTAAGAATTCTGGCAACGACATTCATCCACAAGCATGGCTCCATCAATTCTCTCATTGTTCTCCTCCCAACTGGTCGTTAGAACACAGATTAGAATTTATGTGTGGCTACTTAGAGAATGAACCAGCTGTAAGAATGCGATCGGTCATGCACGATTGTCACAGTGAAGGAGAATTTTACCATGCCTTCCTCTCAGCATATTGGTCTCAAGCTACACAAGACCGAGTAAAACATAGCATCATGATGATGAAACACTTTGAACAATCTGAATTTTCCAGTCTTGTCAAATATTTTGAAGACATGTTGCATAAGAATCAATATCTTTCAAACCCATACAGCCCTTCAGAACTCATCCGCATTTGCTTAATGAAATTGCCTGAACATTTAAGAAATATTATTTTGACAGGACGTTGCAAAGACAACATTGAAGCTTTTCAGGGACTCTTACAAGAACTAGAAATTGACATTGACAATCGCGGGACACGAAAACAGGAACACAACAATTACAGGTCACATCCGTCACAATTCCGCGATGAAAGAAATAATAACTGGACACGACAAGGCTATTCTCACAACACAAATCGTGACCAAAACAGACACCACCCATATGACAACCACTGGCAGAGTAATAGTTACAGAGAAAGTTCGCATTTCTGTAGTAATGAATATGACAGAGACAATCATAGAAACAGACAATATGGTAACCAGAACTATTATTATCAAGGGAGACAGAATAATTTCAGACGCAACAGTTCAGCGCGCAGTTACGATTCAGGGAGAAATTCTCCACCACGTGACCGACAAGAAAGAAACTGTGGAATCTACCGACATGACGACAGACGATATAGTCATAATGACAGACCTGAATTTTATCAGAACTGGCGGGATTCAAACAGAGCAGGGCACTCTCGACAAGGTGAATTTGTAGAAGTTAGGTCTCCTAATCCTAATAACGACGCGCGCCAACAAAGAAACAGACAATGACTCGCACCGGCAGGCAGCCACATGCGCCAGCTGGCTCAGAGAAAAATAACATAGATGCTAACCTTGAGAAAAATTCCAGTATTCTTTACCGACGTATACCGCATGATAATTGCATTGAAGTTGAAACTCTGCGTACTAGGAAGAGTAAAGGATTTCACCACGTTTCACATGTAAAACCGTTTATTGAAAGATAATCTGCTTTTTAACTTTGTCTTTGCCATATAACTTTTCACTTTACATTGCTAGTATGCTTTGTGAGACTTAGAATCTGTTAACATGCAACAATGTTTGAAGTTAAATATCCAGTCAAGAACCAAGAGAACTTATTTAAACAGAAATTACGAATGCATTGTTATTGTGAACAGACGACACAGTGTTATTGTGTGTGTACATTCTTGCTTGTTAGTTGCACGATTATGTAATGACTATCAGGCTTACATACTTAGGACATATACTGGTACTGCTAATGAGATTTTAATGCAACATTCTGGTTTGCTTGAAAATACATTCTGGATTTAAAGTACTTTCAGTGAGATACCAGATGACATAGTGGTTAGTTTATGTGACAGCTACACGATTTTATCACGACGCTACTAATGAGTGACAATTTACAATGTTGCTTTTGCAGTGTTTCTGTTTTGTATCTGCACAGTTTTCTGTTTTATTCTGGAAAGTAAAACATGTTTTAGTAGTAACTTTTGTGGTATAGCTACAATGAGACAGCCTTTTTCGTAGCACAACAATACATTACAGTATAGTACTTTGTTGATCACGGTAATGTACGTGATAACTACGATATCTATATGCATAGAATTTCGCTTTTGTTTATTACAAGGTAAGTACATTGACTTCCACAGAACTTTGCTTACAGACGACGATAATTACGACACTGGGCACATTTTTTACCAGCGCTACAGTACACGTATTTGAGTGATTACATTAGTACTTAAAACATTTATTTTTAAAGATTTTTGAATTACAAAGAAAGTTTTCCGTGATACATTTCATTCCATTGCTGTAATCTGTAACACCTGAGGGTATAATTACATTAATCCTCAGTTTGGTTTACGTTTACTTTGTGTACCATGTGTTTGGCAAGCACAAGGAGCCCTAGCTAATATGGTATTTGCTTATACAACTTTACAAATCGGTATCATATTTCTCTAACACACAAATTACACAGCTATCTGATCATTTAACTGAGAGATAAACATTTTTTTCACTACTTCAGTGACACATGTTTACGCAATTACGGAGTTGGATTACTTCACACTTACGAATTTGTATTTTGTCTGTACTTTGTGAACTGTTCATATTTTTTCGGAACCATTGTGATACTATGAGATCGTTGAATGATGTATTTGGTAAGGGGGCATGATTTTAAGGTACGTTTGAGGTAGATGACACTATTGAAATGAGCAGAGAATATTTTTTAGGGTTTGAAATTATTGCAGAAAGCTACGACGTTTTTGAGATTTGACTGAGGTGTTATGATATTATTACGACGACGATGTGTATTATGTTGTTGAGGAATGTTTATTATGATATGTATTTATTATGATGAAATATTGAAGAAGTGTCGATGAATATGTATATGTGTAATAAGGTAATGAATAATGAGTAGTGGTTAGGGACTCTGACTTGTGAAAAAGGATGTTGGAAACCAAGAATCGTACTTTGAGAGTTATGAAATGTGTGTAAATGCGTGAATGTACCACAATGCTGACGAAAATTTTTTGGACACTGTTATATTTATAGGATTTTATTTTCTACACATTTGTAACGCAAATTCTCAACCTGTGAAGATATTTTTATATGAGACTGTCACTGTAGCGGAAGCTGCTGTCGTAAATATTTCAGAAAGAAAGGTAAGTGACCTTGACGTAATGCGTTTTGAGCGCCCAGCTGAGAGATAGTCGTCTGACAAAAGAAAGCCATTAGGTGGAGAAAAAAAAGGGAGGCCATTACCCTCGCTATTGGCATTTCTTTGTCGAAAGCATCGCAAATACGACGCTCAAACTTGAAAACATATGATTATACTGTGGAGATCTTAATTTATGATATTTACTAAAATGCCTAATGAAATGATGAGAAACATTTTACATCTATTGTCTTTCTGGTTGAGAGAATTTTTTTGCCTTTGGAGACGCCATTTGCCTAGTGAATGACGTTTCATATGTTGCTTTATATATATATATATATATATATATATATATATATATATATATATATATATATATATATATATATATAATTGCTCATTTTGTTTAATATCTAGTTTCTAGCTGCACTGCAGCATTGGTTAAAATAAAATTTTATAGATGTACTAATATAAATATTTTATGCCTACAGATCCAGTAAATAATAACTTCATAATCTACTTCCAAAAAACGAGGGAGCACAAAAAGACATTTCCCTTCACAGGAATTGCATACATAATTTTTGTCAATGACTGGGTAACTTATTTAGTAGTGTAAGTTAAGGTGATGCATCACCCTAGTGTTAAGATGTGACATAGGTATTAAACATGGCCATTTTTACTGTAATATTTTTTCTGCTTGAGCTTTTCATGTATTAGATGTAAGTTATTGCATTTGCTGCTGCTCTTTGCCAGGCATAATGTTACTGAATTTGACTTCGTATTACTCTGTTAAGCCAGTTTTACTACTGATTTATTTTTCTTGTTTGCTGCAAATTGCCTTATATTAGTTGTGATATTGCAATTGCTTTGCTAGTTTCTATAATGCTGCTTGCCTTGCCAATTTGAATTTTTTGTCATTGCTGTTTGTATTAATTGTTTTATGCTGCTGCATTGCCTCGTCCCTTAGTTTAGCATCTGAGCTCAGTAGATTTAAGTTAGCTTAAGATGGGGTAGGCTATATGTGAGAACGAGTTGTGATAAATTGGAAGAAATGCATTGAGAAGTTATATGAAAACGATTTGGGCCAAAATGAGTATTGTACAATGAGCCATAATTATTTTGAAAGAAGGTATAGATAGGACCTTTTGGGAATAATGATGAACGAAGGGAGATCTCCAAGAACAAAAAAGGTTTTGTTCGCAAAATACTGCAGTACCAAATGTTACCCTGAAAACGAACCCTGTCTTTCCTTTTGTATTATTCCGCTATGTGTTTATGTATCCTTGTGTGTTTGTCTTTTTCCTGTCCTTTTGTGTTTAGCTAATAAGATTTATGTTGTAGAATTTTTTAATACTATGTTATTTACTTTGTAAAGATGTTTAGACATTATTTATCTGTTCTGTTTTGTTGGTCATGTGTGAAGTTGATGTTTCAAAAGTTATTCTAATCTTTCATGTATGTACTTATGTCATAATTCCTGTAACACTGATGTACATGTTTATTTCTATTCTTTTGTAAAGCCTGTTTTACTACAAATGTTATCTGTATTGTTATGTTCTTTAATGATGTATTTTGTACCTTTGTAATTGTATTCTTATGTTATAAAATTGTAATTGACACCAGTTAATCATATTATTAACTTGTAAGTTCCATTTCACTGCACACGTTTCTGTTGGTCATAGTATATGAACAATATGTGAGAAGTAGGGACTGTTAGTGTTTGCACGTGTGTTAATAATTCAGCAAGGGACTGGATAACATCATTGCTGGTTCTAAGGACAATTCCAAAAACTGTGTGAGTGCACAAGTGGTGATTTATGGACTTGCTATATTATCCGCAAGACTCTTCAATGGTGATTGTGCACCTGCACAGTCACAACAGATGGCTGCTGGCCATCCTTACAAGGACTACAGTGGGTCTGCATCTTTGATGACCCACCAATACCGTAATCTCTACCAGGACTACAGTGGGTCTGCTCTGTGATGACCTACCTACCAATATTCTTCAGAACTTCGACTGACTCTGCGGTGGGTTTGCTCTGTTGTGGCCCATTACCTGTCTGCATGTCAAGAGTCAGCACTGTCTTTCGTTGGAAGGACAACACTACTTCTTCAAGACTGCATGGAAATCCACTACTTCCATGTGCATTTTCTTCTACTGCTCAGACTTTGAGAAAAACACTGCTATTTTACTGTGATGAACGATCAGGACTGTCTTTATGGACTGTGAGAAAATTTTAGCTTTTGACCAACATTGTATCAATAAGTGTGTGCCTTTGATTTCTTTGTTATTGTAATTATGAAAAATTTTATCATATCATTATTGGCCACTGCCCAAAACAATTTGTAAAATTTGTTGTGGGTAGCATGGGGGCTATGTAAGTAGGCTGTTTAGGTTTTCTTATTGGTAACGCCACGTAGCGCTCTGTATGAAAATCACTGGCTGTGCTGTGTGCAGTCTGTGGCTAGTTTGCATTGTTGTCTGCCATTGTAGTGTTGGGCAGCTGGATGTGAACAGCGCGTAACGTTGCGTAGTTGGAGGTGAGCCGCCAGCAGTGGTGGATGTGGGGAGAGAAATGGCGGAGTTTTGAAATTTGTAAGACTGGATGTCATGAACTGCTATATATATTATGACTATTAAGGTAGCCGGCCGGTGTGGCCGTGCGGTTAAAGGCGCTTCAGTCTGGAACCGCGTGACCGCTACGGTCGCAGGTTCGAATCCTGCCTCGGGCATGGGTGTGTGTGATGTCCTTAGGTTAGTTAGGTTTAATTAGTTCTAAGTTCTAGGCGACTGATGACCTCAGAAGTTAAGTCGCATAGTGCTCAGAGCCATTTGAACTATTAAGGTAAATACATTGTTTGTTCTCTATCAAAATCTTTCATTTGCTAACTATGCCTATCAGTAGTTAGTGCCTTCCGTAGTTTGAATCTTTTATTTAGCTGGCAGTAGTGGCGCTCGCTGTATTGCAGTAGTTCGAGTAACCAAGATTTTTGTGAGGTAAGCGATTTGTGAAAGGTATAGGTTAATGTTAGTCAGGGCCATTCTTTTGTAGGGATTTTTGAAAGTCAGATTGTGTTGCGCTAAAAATATTGTGTGTCAGTTTAAGCACAGTCTTGTATAATTTTTCAAAAGGGGACCTTTCAACACACCCATGCCCGAGGGAGGACTCGAACATACGCCGGGATCAGCCGCACAGTCCATGACTGCAGCGCCATACACCGCTCGGCTAATCCCTCGCGGCTGGGTCGGAGATCTTCTCCGCTCAGGGACAGGGTGTTGTGTTGTCCTAATCATCATCATTTCATTCCCATCGATGCGCAAGTCGCCAAAGTGGCGTCAAATAGAAAGACTTGCACCCGCCGAACGGTCTACCCGACGGGAGGCCCTAGCCACACGACATTTACATTTTACTATGTAGGGATATGAAATGGAATGATGACATAGGCTCAATCACGAGTAAAGAAGCTGTTAGACATCGGTTTATTGGTAGTTTATTGGCGAAACGTAATCAGTCTAGAAAGTATATTGCTTACAATTCGTTCGTGAGACTCAACCTCGAGTATTCCTTATGTGTGTCGGACACGTACCAAGCAGGACTAACAGGGAATACTGAACATATACAGAGAAGGGCAGCATGAATGGTCACAGGTTTGTCTGGCATGCGAGAGAGTGTCATAGAGATGTTGAAGAAACCGAGTTTCAGACACATGAAGATAGATGCTGTTAATAAAATTGACCGCATTGTCAACTATAAAACCGAGCGAGGTGGCGCAGTGGTTAGCACACTGGACTCGCATTCGGGAGGACGACGGTTCAATCCCGTCTCCGGCCATCCTGATTTAGGTTTTCCGTGATTTCCCTAAATCGCTTCACGCAAATGCCGGGATGGTTCCTTTGAAAGGGCACCGCCGATTTCCTTCCCCATCCTTCCCTCACCCGAGCTTGCGCTCCGTCTCTAATGACCTCGTTGTCGACGGAACGTTAAGCACTAATCTCCTCCTCCTCCTCAACTATAAAATTCCGACGTTTTGACGACTATTGCAAGACTCATTCCTCAGGGTGTATTGCTAACTACCGAATGGGCGCAATTTGATTACTTATATACTATCGAGGAATGCTGTCATTGGATATGGGGGTGAGGAGGAAGGGTATCAGGTGTTCTTTTATTGGTCTTTGCAGTTCGTGTTGTCGTTGGCGGAAACAGGGGATTTCCATTGGAGTTTCGTTTATTGCTTGGCATTGGCGGAAATCGGCGAATAGGAATCTGAGTGGTTACTGCACTGTAGCGCTGTTTACTAACTGCCTAGTATCGACTAGGGCGCCTCAGCTCTCTGTGTACCCACCGCGCGCCTGTTGCTTTGCGAGGGCTGTCCTTCCGCAAAGCTGCCACTGCTGGCAGCCAAGACGCTGAAAGTCGGTACCCGTCTTCTCTATTCATGTTGTCGGGTCGCCTGGCTATTTCTAAAGCCTCTCTAATCTTCCTCCTCAAACTAAACGGCTGTTTCGTCAGTACGCGGGCGTCTCGAAATTCGATCTTCATCCTGCGCTGTTCCTGGTGTTCTGCCACCGCTGATTTGTTGTATTGTTTGAGACGGATGTATCTCTCGTGTTCAGATAACCTTGTGCTTATTGGACGCCCACTCTCGCCAACACACACCAGTCCACATTCGCACTCGATTTCATAGACTCCGGTGGCATGAAACTTGTCAATTGTATCTTTCGTCGAGCCCACACCGTCTTTTATTTTGTTGTTGCTACGAAAAATCGGCTTTATACCTGGCCGACGGAGAATTTTGTCCAGACGTTCAGTTACCCCTTGTACGTATGGTAGCAGAACGGTGTTCCGTGCTTCGTTCTGCGTTTCCCTATTGCAGAGATGCAGGGACACCAATGCTGTGCCAAAATTTTTACGACTGACGTCCCACATAAAATCGAACAAGGCCAGTAATATCTGTATACAAGCCAGCAAAGCTTTGTTGCCGGAAAGGATCAGCCACATTCGTGGTAGTCTCGACGTGAACAACACAAAACAGTGTGAACTGCACCTCCTCCTGGTGGAAAACTGAATGAGGAAGACTGGGAGAAGATCGACAGGTTAACCTTCCAACAAGCCACAAGGTCAAGTGAATGTACCACCAGCCGCTAGATGACGAAGTTCGACAATAGCAACAGAAAACAACAGATGACGGGTCAATTCTGGACACGTGACGAACAGTGGTGTACCTCTCCAGCCACACCTTGAGCGTTGCAGCCACACAAGTACTGGCTAGAGGGATGAACTTGCAATCGCACCAAAACTAATACCGAAAGAAGACATTATCGAACCACTGGAGGCTTCGGTTCGTCAACTACCACAACCAGAGGCAGAGAAGTTCCGGCAAGAAACAGTACGAGTCTTGGCTCATGCAAAGCCTCAGAAGCAAAACATCAGTAAGGAGGAGTGTCATGCCATTAAGGAGCTGAAGAACAACTCTCAGATAGTGGTAATACAGGCGGACAAGGGAAATGCCACCGTAGTGTTGGACTCAGTAGATTACGACAAGAGGATGGAGTATCTTCTGAATGAACGCATTTACCTTAAACTCAATGGGGATCCGACGACCAAGAGAATGGAATAGACGTAAGCGCTGCTGAAGCAAACTAGTATGTATTTTGGCACGGCCGGAAGACTCACTCCACAAGTTCCACAGGTACCAAGAATATATGGTGTACTAAAGGAGCCTTTCCTTTACGGCCCACAGTGACTAGTATTAACTCACCCACCTACAGACTAGCAAAAGAATTGGCTCTGAAGCTTAGACAACTAGTGAGCCACACAGATTCAAGCGCCAAGGACTCCACGCACTTTTTAGCACTTTTGGAAAAAAAAGCATGTCTCCGGTATGGATCTGATGGTCACTTTCGACGTGAAGTCTTCATTCATGAATGTACCCATGACGGACACCATGAACATCTTAGAGGAACGCGTGGCACCTGATATCTGCGAACGAGTGTGCCATTGTTTGATTGTAAGGTGTCAGGCAAATCCAACACCTTCCATGAAAACCCTGACATGATAAGCAAATCCGGCAGTATGTCACATAGCTCCGAATAAATCCTGACATTAAATTAACCAAAGTAATGCGATCAACGAGTGAGCAAATGGAATACCACAGACTAACACAAGAACGCCTAAATGCATGTCATACCTTCCCACCGTGAAACAGACGCAGTTCTGAGGGGAGAAACGAGAACAGAAGCCGAGAGCAGAATCGTGTAGGCTAGGAGGCCCTACGATAAGGGACGGACACCCACGTCGCCAGCCGACCGCCAAAACCAACCCCCAGCCCATGTTAAAAGATAGAACCCTTCAGAAGAACAGTATAGATCTTACGATAACACTAAAAGGACCACACCAGCTGCAAGTTTTAGCGTGAGACTTTTTCGCGTCTCTGTTACGTTGCAAACGTTAAAAACATTGCCCCACCACAAGAAGTATAACGTTTCTCATTGGATAGACAGAATTTTGTAGGCAGAGCTTAAGGTTAACATTGAGGCCCTGATTGGTCAGTTGAAAACACAGCCAGATAGCTTTTTTTTAAACCAACTTCGGTAAATTGTAGTAAGGAGAAGTTAGGAGAGAGTTGCTTCCAAGACGGCAAGATGCGTGGAGCTGCGCCGACCACCGCCCCCCGACGAACATCGACAAGGTAACAACGCACGCGATGCCGCATTTTTGAGTGCATAAGGCTTCACTCAGAACTGCAGAAGTCTCTTCTGTTACACCCCCGTTTTGCGTAATACTAGTGTCGATCATCAATTAAAGCTCATGGTATTCACATTTGCTACGTGAAGTTAAAATCTGAAACGCGATGATTTTTCTGTTATATAATTACTGAGAAGCCACATCAGCCACTGTAATTTACGACAAGTTAGATAAGTAATTAAAGATAATTGAGGGTCACTGTAAATCATTTGGATAGTTTTCTCTTTTATGATACTTAACTTAAACCTAGATTATAGATGTGATATGGCATAGGTCATCCTTCGATCCATTGTTGAACTTGGAAACCCATTCAGGGAATATTCGTTCACATGTTTGTTGAACGCAGTTGGTTTTTATTATCCTGTTTTAAAATATTTCCTTTTATCAATAGTGCAATTTATAAACAATGTTTTTTGAGTAGAATAAAATTTCCAATGGTAAACTTAACTGCTTTTTCGACGTTATTTTACCAGCTAACTAAAAATAGGAAAGCCCTGAACCCCTTCCACTAAATTTAGTTAGTATTAAGATTCTTTTACAGGGAGTGCAGTGGAGCTGACGCTGAAATCATTAAGTATTTGGTTATATCATCGCTAGTCTCAGTGAACTCTTCTGAACTCTACATGTCATGTGTGGTCTGGCGTCTCCTTACCAGCAACAGGTCCCAGGTTCAAACTAGTCAATTCCCTAAAAAACACGCTCAGAGCGTCGTTGCGCGAAAGTGGTAGGGAGACACGACTTAGAACTAACAGACACCACGCAGAATGTTAGATGATGACAACCTATTTCAGGTGGAAAGGGGATTTCTGTGATCAGACGGACAGCGTGGCTATGGGTTCTCCTCTAACGGCGGTCGCAGGAGACATCGTTATGCAAGTGTTCGAAGAAACGGTACTCCAGTCCGCGTCATTGCGCCCAGAATGCTCGCTACGATACGTTGACGACACCTTTGCCATCTGGCCACACGGAGAAGAAGAGCTGCAGAAGTTCCACCAACATCTCAATCAGCAGCACAGCAAAATTCACTTTACCATGGAGAACGGCGTATTGCCTTTTCTAGACGTGGAAGTTTGCCGTAAGCAGGATGGGAAGTTTGGACACAGAGTTTATAGAAGGCCTGCCAACACTGACAGGTACCTACATGCATCCTCCCACCACCATCCTACGCAAAGAAATCGATCCTGCAAGCTTTAACTAAGAGAGCCTACAGGATCAGCGATGAACACACTCTCAAAGCTGAACAACAGAACCTCAGGTCCATTTTTGGAGCTAATGGCTAAGACGTGATGATGATACCTAAAACTAGGGCGCTAAAGGAGGAGGGCAACATCGAAATGCAGAACGAAGCACGGAACACCGTCCTGATATCACACATACAAGGGCTTACTGAACGTCTGGACAAAATTCTCCGTCGGCCAGGTATTAAGCCGATTTTTCGTAGCAACAACAAAATAAAAGACGTTCTGGGTTCAAAAATGGCTCAAATGGCTCTAGGCACTATGGGACTTAACATCGGACGTCATCAGTCCCCTGGACTTATAACTACTTAAACCTAAGGACATCACACACAGTCCGCAGCTTGTGGTCGTGCGGTAGCGTTCTCGCTTCCCGTGCCCGGGTTCCCGGGTTCGTTTCCCGGCGGGGTCAGGGATTTTCTCTGCCTCGTGATGACTGGGTGTTGTGTGATGTCCTTAGGTTAGTTAGGTTTAAGTAGTTCTAAGTTCTAGGGGACTGATTACCATAAATGTTAAGTCCCATAGTGCTCAGAGCCAACTTTGGCATCACACACATCCACGCCAGAGGCAGGATTCGAACCTGCGACCGCAGCAGCCGCGCGGTTACAGACTGAAGCGTCTAGAACCGCTCGCCTACAGTCGTTCTGGGCTCGACGAAAGATACAGTTGACAAGTTTCATGTCGCCGGAGTTTATGAAATCGGGTGCGAATGTGGACTGGTGGTGTGTTGGCGAGACTGGGCGTCAAATAAGCAAGGTTATCTGAACACGAGACATATACAGGGTGAGTCACCTAACGTTACCGCTGGATATATTTCGCAAACCACATCAAATACTGACGAACCGATTCCACAGACCGACCGTGAGGAGAGGGGCTAGTGTAATTGTTTAATACAAACCATGCACGGAAGTATGTTTTTTAACACAAACCTACGTTTTTTTAAATGGAACCCCGTTAGTTTTGTTAGCACATTTGAACATATAAACAAATACGTAATCCGTGCCGTTTGTTGCATTGTAAAATGTTAATTACATCCGGAGATATTGCAACCTAAAGTTGACGCTTGAGTACCACTCCTCCGCTGTTAAAAGTGTGTATCGGAGAGCACAGCAACATACATCGCGTTTCTACAGAATGATCTGCCAACGTTGCTCGAAAATGTCCCACTGGAAACGCGTCGACGTATGTGGTATCAGCATGATGGTGCACCTGCACATTCCGCAATTAACACTAGGCTGACCCTTGACAGGATGTTCGACTGGCGTTTCATAGGACGTGGAGGACGCATAAATTGGCCAGCCCGTTCTCCTGATCTTACACCTCTGGACTTATTTCTGTGGGGTACGTTAAAGGAGAATGTGTACCGTGATGTGCCTACAACCCCAGAGGATATGAAACAACGTATTGTGGCAGCCTGCGGCGACATTACACCAGATGTACTGAAGCGTGTACGACATTCATTACGCCAGAGATTGCAATTGTATGCAGCAAATGATGGCCACCACATTGAACATCTATTGGCCTGACATGTCGGGACAGACTCTATTCCACTCCGTAATTGAAAACGGAAATCACGTGTGTACGTGTACCTCACCCCTCACGGTAATGTACATGTGCGTCAGTGAAAAAGACCTTTAAAAAGGTGTTAGCATGTGGACGTAATGTGCTGTTCCAGTCTCTTCTGTAGCTAAGGTCCATCACCGTTCCCTTTGGATCCCTACGTAATTCGGTACTCTCCGATACACACGATCGAACAGCGGAGGAGTGGTACTCAAGCGTCAACTTTAGGTTACAATATCTCCGGATGTAATTAACATTTTACAATGCAACAAACGGCACTGATTACGTATTTGTTTATATGTTCAGATGTGCTAACAAAACTAACGGGGTTCCATTTAAAAATCGTAGGTTTGTGTTAAAAACATACTTCCGTGCATTTTTTAATGGTTTGTATTAACCAATTACACTAGCGCCTCTCCTCACGTTCGGTCTGTGGAATCGGTTCGTCAGTATTTGATGTGGTTTACGAAATATATCCAGCGGTAACGTTAGGTGACTCACCTTGTATATCCGTGTCAAATAATACAAAGGCTCTGAGCACTATGGGACTCAACTGCTGTGGTCATAAGTCCCCTAGAACTTAGAACTACTTAAACCTAACTAACCTAAGGACAGCACACAACACCCAGCCATCACGAGGCAGAGAAAATCCCTGACCCCGCCGGGAATCGAACCCGGGAACCCGGGCGTGGGAAGCGAGAACGCTACCGCACGACCACGAGATGCGGGCTCAAATAATACAACAAATCAGCGGTGGCAGAACACCAGGAACAGTACAGGAAGGAGATCGCGAGGCCCGTGTACTGGCGAAACAGCCGTTTAGTTTGAGGAGGAAGAGCAGAGAGGCTACAGAAATAAGCAAGCGAGCCGACAACGTGGATAGGAATGACGGGTACCGCCTCCCAGCGTCTTGGCTGCGTTACTAAACAGCGCTACGCTGCAGTAGCCACTCAGATTCCTATTCGCCGATATCCACCAATGGCAACCAATAAAGGAAACTCCAATGGAAATAGCCTATTTCCGCCAATGAGAAAACGCAATGCAAAGTCCAATAAAAGAACACCTAATACTCTTCCTCCTCATCCCCTTATCCAATGACCGAGTTCCTCCATAGTACTGTATATAAGTAATCAAACTAGCGCCCATTCGGCAGTTAGCAATACACCCTGAGGGAGGCGTCTTACAGTAGTCCCCAAAACGTCGGTATTTTATAGTTGACAATGCGCTCACAAACCTAGAAGAATTTTATTAACAGTGACAACGGCCGCGGAAGCCTACGTTTACACGATAGAAGCAGTCTATTCCGTGGAAACTTCTTACAGAGTTTCAAGTACCGTCTTTAAGTGATGATTCCAGGAATACATGACAACCCCCTACGTATCGCTCAGATAGGGACCAGCAGGAGAAGATTAGATTAATTACAGCACACACAGAGACATTTAAACAATCATTCTTCCAGCGCTCCGTATGTGAATGGAACGGGAAAAAACCCTGATAACTAGTGTAAAGGGAAGGGCCCTGCTCCATGCACTTCACGGCTGTTTGCAACGAAAGTAGATGCAGTGTAGACGTAGAATAGGTTTTAACGTCTTGCCTATTGACCTTCGCCCCATGATCTTCACCGACGTTTCGTAAGTGATTTTTCTAACGTTTCGCCAGCAGGAGCGCGCAGCCAGCGGGCGTCCCTAGGTGAAAACGTTGGTTACCGATATTAAGCACCGTTTGGCGTGGTCAGTACTTGGATGGGTGACCGTCCAGAAACGTCGCACGCTGTTGGCATTTTACCCTTTACAATTACGGTGGAAGGGGCAGGAGAGGTGGTGACGTGAGTCCCTGATCATCAGTCTCTTTACCCAAATGTCCTGGATTCAATTCTTAACCTCTCCACAGTGGCTCATGAAGTGAAGGCATGAGACTCTGTAAACGTAGATCTGTCCGTCGCGTCGGATGGGGAATGTAAGCTGAGTGGCCCCCATGGTGCTCTATGCCGGCACTGAGCTTCACCCTCTCTCTTCTCTCTTCATTTACAACACGAACACGACACACACACCCATTACAGTCTCACACAGCTTAGCAGATACGCTTACACATACAACCAATTAGCTTTCTGAATCTCCAGTGTCTCCCAGCCATTCATGCTATACGACTTTATTTCAGCAGGGCTGGCTGGCATTGTCAAAGATGCACTCTCCATTGTTGGTGGCGAACTATAAGCTGTCGAGCCCGCTGCCGGAGATTATATGTAGTTGTCGCACCAACGTCAGAGGTCCTTACCCTGGTCATTACCACTATGGTTCTGCCCTTGTTACCTGGAATGGTCGTTTTCTGCAACACATCCAAGATGCGCTTACTTTGAACCTTCCCTCTTTCTTGTTAAAACTGTTGTCATGTTTGTGGGTTTTGGAAAATTTGGAAATTTGTGGTAAGATCTTATGGTACCAAACTGCTGAGGTCATCGGTCCCTAAGCCAACACACTACTTAATCTGACTTAAACTAACTTACGCTATGGACAACACACACACCCATACCCGAGAGAGGACTCGAACCTCCGACGGGGGGAGCCGCAAGGACCTTGACAAGGCGCCACAGACCGCGCGGCTACCCCGCGCTTCGTGAGTTTTGGGTTCCTTGAGCAAGCGGGCATAGCAGCTTTCTCCACGGCGGGAAACTCCGTGTCGGCGAATTTTATTATATGGAAGGTCTCACACAGAACGTCCTCCGCCACAGCCGATGTCTCCACCTGTCCCAACATGCAGTACCAGCTATTTTCGGTGATATAACGATGGCTCTTCCACTCATTCGAAAATAGAATTTTCCACGTGTATATGGTTTGTAGTATACTCCCAACGTTGCAAGTGAGTCCCTTTTGTCACCTGCCGAACTGAGACACTCGCCGGCCTTCTTCGCAGTTTGTATATAGTCTTTACGCCGTTTTTGCACAATATGCGGCCGATCCTGTCGGTCATCCTGAAGAATGTATGACAGAAAAGCCGAACCAGACATATTTTGAACTTTTTTCCCCTACATTCTCAATAAAGAGGGGCACTTGGTGTACTGACTGACAATAAAAGTGAAGCGCCCAGACAGGGAAGAGGAAGCAAAGTGAAACTTCACGGGTCGAGATTGGTATGTGATGATATTTGAGTGATTAGGTAAGTAAACGTGGTTGACTGATTTGGGGGAGGGGACCAAACAGCGAGGTCATCGGTCCCATGGGATTAGGGAAGGATGGCGAAGGAAGTCGGCCCTGCACTTTCAAAGGAACCATCCGGCCTTTTGTCTGAGGAAATTTAGGGAAATCACGGAAAACTTAAATCAGGATGGCCGGACATGGGTTTGAGCCGTTGTCCTCCCAATTGCGAGTCCAGCGTGCTAACACTGCGCCACCTCGCTCGGTAAGTCAATTTTACAAACCACCTGGAAGTATTAGTCCACTTGGTATTACATTGCATCCTCTCTGTCCTGTGTGCATTAACTGATTCGGTTGGGGCCGGCAAGTGTGGCCGAGCGGTTCTAGGCGCTTCAGTGTGGAACCGCGCTACCACTACTGTTGCAGGTTCGAATCCTGCCTCGGGCATGGATGTGTGTGATGTCCTTAGGTTAGTTAGGTTCAAGTAGATCTAAGTTCTAGGGGACTGATGACCTCAGATGTTAAGTTCGTTCGTTGGTTTTCGGGGGAAGAGACCAAACAGCGAGGTCATCGGTCTCATCGGATTAGGGAAGGAAGTCTGCCGTGCCCTTGCAGAGGAACCATCCCGGTATTTGCCTGTAGCGATTTAGGGAAATCACGGAAAACCTAAATCAGGATGGCCGGACGCGGGATTGAACCGTCGTCCTCCCGAATGCGAGTCCAGTGTGCTAACCACTGCGCCACCTCGCTCGGTAGATGTTAAGTCCCATAGTGCTCAGGGCCATCTGAACCATCTCTGATTCGGTTGGGAAGCATGTCATTAAGCCGTTATATCTTCTTCTGAGGCAAGCTCGCCCTCAATTGTGGTAAATGTTTATTCGTATTGTGGGTGACTTCACTGAGACCGAGTTGACATTCCGGCTGGTTCGAAACATGTTCTATCGGGAACAGTTATGACTTTCTTCTGGCCATGGGAGAACCTCAGCACCATGCAGACAGTTCACTGTGACTTACGCCATGTGTGGATAAGATTGTCCGGTTGAAAAATGACATCACGGCTGTGAGGACGCATTATGTCCTTGACGTAAGGTTGTGCCATCTTAGTTCACTCAACCACTGCCAGCCATGACTTGAAGTCATACCCAGATGATCCCCATACCATGGCGCCAGGAGTGACATCACTTGCTTCTCCAAAGCGTTGAAGAATGGAACCTCTCCCCAGGTAGCCGCCATACTCGCTAACGATGGTCATCTGGGATAGAACAGAGTCGCACTTCACCGCTGAAGACAATGCGACGGCCATTTATAAGCCGTCCATGCTTTCCGGTCTCGGCATCACTCCACATGTAGCCTTCTTTGTCGGAATGACAAAGAACGTTGCAGGAGTCCGTCACTTGTAGTCAGATGGCAGGCGTAGATCTGAAGAGGCTTGATGTGGTAGGTGCACAACACGGGAGTCCAGTGATCAACTTGAGGAAAAGTATATCTTCTCTCACATTCCCATGCAGTCCAACAGCTAATCCCTCTCACACCAGGATGCTCCACAAATCTAGATATTGCAAGATTCTAGCAGAAGGCCAAATAGAGATCCAGAATGAGACCCAATTCAAACTCTGTCAGATCTGATAATGGTGTATGACACAAGTAAGCTGCACTTCTGTATCCTATGCAGTTATCACTCAACATCTGACGCTGTTGAGAGCCCATTTCTATAATCTACCAGGCCTGGTAACAACAAAAGCACGAACCACACTCTGGTGCCCGTTCCTACCTGTCAATTGGAACCTCAACTCTTATGCAGTGTAAGTGTACGATCTTAGTTTGACATGTGACTTCTGGATGGGAATACCCGGCCAAGAGTAGTCTACTGGCATCAAAGGTAGCTCTTAAATTGAGGAAGAAATACCTGAGAATGTTCATTTTGGGCACAGCATTGCGTGGTAGTTAACCATGGAAGTATTTGAGATGTGATGCTATACATGAAATCAGATGGACTGGTAAGATAAGGAATTAATAGCTTCTCCGCAGAATCGGCCAAGAAAGGAACGTATGGGAAACACTGAAAAGGAGAAGGGGCAGGATGATGGGACATGTGTTAAGACACCAGGGAATAACTTACATAATGGTGCTAGAGGGAGCTGTAGAGGGTGAAAACTATGGAGGAAGACAGAGATTGTAGTGACTGGCGTATTGCGACGAGCCAGTTGCTCGGCCACCAATGACCAGACGTTTTCAGTTGGTGAGAGAGCTGGAGAATGTGCTGGCCAGAGCAGCAGTCGAACACTTTCTGTATCCAGAAAGGTCCGTACAGGACCTGCAACATACGGTCGTGCATTATCCTGCTGAAATGGAGGGTTTCGCAGGGATCGAATGAAGAGTGGAGCCACGGGTCGTAACACATCTGAAATGTAACGTCCACTGTTCAAAGTGCCGTCAATGCGAACAAGAGGTGACCGAGACGTATAACCAGTGGCACCCCATACCATCACGCCGGGTGATACGCCAGTATGGCGATGACGAGTACACGCTTCCAGTGTGCGTTCTGCGCGATGTCGCCAAACACGGAATGCGACCATCATGATTCTGTAAACAGAACCTGTATTCATGCGAAAAAAATGCCGTTTTGCCATTGGTGCACCCAGGTTCGTCGTTGAGTACACCATCGCAGGCGCTCCTGTCTGTGATGCAGCGTCAAGGGTAACCGCAGCCATGGTCTCCGAGCTGATTGTCCATGCTGCTGCAAACGTCGTCGAACTGTTCGTGCAGATGGTTGTTGTCTTGCAAACGTCCCCATCTGTTGACTCAGGGATCGAGACGCGGCTGCACGATCCGTTACAGCCATGCGGATCAGATGCCTGTCATCTCAACTGCTAGTGATATGAAGCCGTTGGGATCCAGCACGGCGTTCCGTATTACCCTCCTGAACCAACCGATTCAATATTCTGCTAACAGTCATTGGACCTCGACCAACGCGAGCAGTAATGTCGCGATACGATAAACCGCAATCACGATAGGCTACAATCCGACCTTTATCAAAGTCGGAAACGTGATGGTACGCATTTCTCCTCGTTACACGAGGCATCACAATAACGTTTCAACAGGCAACGCCGGTCAACTGCTGTTTGTGTATGAGAAATCGGTTGGAAACTTTCCTCATGTCCGTGATGACTGGGTGTTGTGTGATGTCCTTAGGTTAGTTAGGTTTAAGTAGTTCTAAGTTCTAGGGGACTGATGACCATAGCTGTTAAGTCACATAGTGCTCAGAGCCATTTGAACCATTTCTTTCCTCATGTCAGCACGTTGTAGGTGTCGCCACCGGCGCCAACCTTGTGTGAATGCTCTGAAAAGCTAATCATTTGCATATCACAGCATCTTCTTCCTGTCGGTTAAATTTCGCGTATGTAGCACGTCGTCTTCGTGGTGTAGCAATTTTAATGGCCATTAGTGTAAATGAGGACGTAGGTGCAATTGCTACTCTGAAATGAAGCCGTTGGCGCAAGAGAGGAATTTGTGGCAGGCTATATCAAACCAGTCAGAAAGAGTTGAAGAAAGCCGCCTGTCATTCACACATCCCGAGAGAGGGCAGCACGTGTTGCTTCACGGAGTGCGCTGCTGCTATCCAGAGCTCCCGACTGCCGCTCCGTCGGTGGATGTCGGCCACTGCGGTCTACAGCACCGATGAATATTCATCGCCGCAGGCGGTCTGTGTACAGAGGGCTCTCCCTAATCGTTGGTAGATTCTGCGATGGGAGACAGAGTGGGCGGTAAACAAACAAGGCAGTCACCGAACTCGAAGTTGCCAGTTGCTGAGCCCAACTCTAGTCTGGAAATACGGATAGCTAACAATCTTGTCTGAATAAAAATGAATGTTTGTCTGTCTCTTCGGAACATACGAAAGTAATGTTTCGATTTACACGCGTTTTTTTACAAAATGATCGCCGCTGTCCGGAGAACTTTCATAGCTACAAAGCTTTTCCAGCAACAAAGTACCAGTTTTCCGTTAAAACCGACCGCGAAAGAGACAATGCTGCAATTCTCGCAATAGAAACATTCTGTCTGATGCCGTCACTAAATATATTCCACTTCCACTGAACTTTTGTTTCATCGATCAAACAGTTCATTGAGAAAGTTGTCCGAGAAACTGCTACACAAAGCAAAAATCAACAATATTTTTGCAAATGTGGTTTTGACAGCAAAAAACACCAATGATAATGTAATCAACTACGCCGGACACGAACTAATTGCGGGTGAATGTGTCTCCACCAAATCGATTGTCGCAGTCGTGAATGCGGACGGTATTTAAAAGTGACCAATTGAGTTTTTGAATTCGTTGGATCTTCTTGGTGCTCACCAAATACATGGTCAATCAAAATCGGGGCACCAACGATTCTGTTTCCGCAACATTAAGCCACCTCGATTGTGCAGTGGAACGTGGCTCGCCTTCAAAAATATTAGTAGCGCAACAATTATGAATGGCACGTCAAACGGAGTAGATGTGCTCCTTCCTTGTATTCTTATCATTCACACCAACATGTCATTTCATTTCAAACGACTACAGCTCCTCTTTCGCCTAGAATTCTCAGTGACCAACAACAAAGTGCAATCGTTTCAGCTGTATGGATGAAATCTAGCAAATCCGTGCTTCTTCTTTTTTTTATTTTGTACTAAACGGAAAGACGAAAAATAACGTATATTGCAAAGCTCGTGAATAAACTTATTCACATAAAACACAGTCATGAAGAAATCATGATGCCCCGTCTGGGTCGGAGATTTTCTCTGCTCAGGGACTGGGTGTTGTGTTCTCCTTACGTTAGCATCGTTGTTAGTGACAAGAAAATCTTCTCCAATACGCTGTAGTATCGTTTTTCCATAACAAGAGAGGCTGACTGGAAACATCCCGAAAGCCAATAAATTTAATTAAAAAAGAAATCATTATTTCATTTATTTACTACATATGTAAGCGCCTGTCTGTTATGCGTTCCTGTTTCCAATAAATTATAAAACAACTGAAACACGCGTTGCAGTGCATGCCAGCTGTTGGCTAAAATTAAAATGAATTTTCGTTTGTTTGTTCGTATTCCCATTCGGTTGCGATGAAACATTGGTGCGTTGCTGTGCACAAACCTGCGAAGATTTCTGAAGAGATGGGGGTGAAAAGGGGTTAGCATTGCAGCATAGCTCTGGAACATCTGGAACAGTTTTTGTATAAAATGGCTCTGAGCACTATGGGACTTAACTTCTGAGGTCATCAGTCCCCTAGAACATAGAACTACTTAAACCTAACTAACCTAAGGACATCACACACATCCATGCCCGAGGCAGGATTCGAACCTGCGACCGAGTTTTTGTTTACGAGGCCCGTTATTTGTATAAAACTGCTGTGGGGTAGTATACCCCTACCACCCCTAGGGGTGGGTGTAGGGGCGAGAAGCCGTGCCATGTAAAAATATTCGATAACTACCGATATTAATATCGAATCCATAGTGTTCGCCATAGCTAGGTTAATTGGTAATGTTCCCGATAAATTTGAACTCCTAGGAGTGCGGTCATATGGCAAGAGGAACGCGTGGGCGAAGTAAACGTGTCTGCTTTGTGAATGTGTACCTACTCTAAGAGAAAAAAAGAGGCTTTGCAGCGCACTATGAGAACTTTAAGTTAGGAATACAATATCCTTACGGTCAGAAATTCCACGGTGAAGTATAGAGCTGTTCATCAAACACCAGCAGCTGAAGTGCGATGATATTTTGGTAAGCGGTAATGCATCAGTTTCCAATAAAATCAACTAACATTTCAACTGAAACAATAGAAAGAACAAAAATAAGCGACCATGAAGACTGCCATGAAGAACGAGACCGACTGGAGGCAACGAACAGTCTGTAAAACTTGTACTTCTTACGTCGTTCCTTTTGACGTTTTCCCGGAAACTCACCGAGTTTTCGTGATAGGGACATTAGGGCTTTTTATGGCTCTGATACGCTGGACAGCGAAATCTCAGTACATTTAGTACCACACCACTAACCTTCTTTAAATGCAAATTTCCTTTCCTGCTCACTTAATTCCATAATTTCTTTATGAGACACATAAAGAGAGGAGGCACTTAAAGACTGAATGCAGTTAAAGAGCGGGGGTTTAAATCTAAACTTCCTTTCCGATACTTAATTCTATAACCCCTTTATGAGGCAGTAAAAGAGCGGAGATGGGAATATAGAAGCACAAGGCTTGCATGTAGGAAATGAGAGAACGTAACCTTGTCCGCTATTTACGGACGACTACGAGAACACAGCCAAGGATGAAGAAGAGGTAATTTGCATTATCAGAAACTGAATGAGCACTAGGAGTGGGACGTGGAGGTAAATTTTGGAAAAGATAAGTGCGGAAGTGCATGAAAAGGACTGAGATTTTTTGTAAACACTACCTCATGAGTGTCACACTGACAGTCGGTGGAAGGGACTATCAAGATGTGTGTAAAGTGAAGGTCATAATTAAATTGATAGATGCAATATTACGAACTGAAGTATCTGCAGTATCATAAAGAAGCGATTGTGCAAGAGTTTAGTAGAAATGATTGTGTCATATGGAGCTGAAATGAGGACACGGACGAAGAAAATGAAAGAAGGAAGGAAGGTTCCATGCAAGGGAACCAATATAATGGAGAAGGTGTTGCGCAACAACAGTAATTGAGAGGGAAAAGAATGAAAGCATTAAAGCAAATGTTGGAAAGAACGGAAACAACTAAACTGGTGAGGCAGTATGAAGCGTGTGGATGATTACAGAACACATCAGAAACTGTGGGCATAAAAATATCTGAGCGCATTTACAGAAAATATTCTGTAAAATAACTGAACAACTCTTTCCCTTGTGGTATCACCCTTTTTCTGTCACTTTTTCTCTTTTAGCGCAAATGTTTATATGGTGCCCGCGTAAGTGATCCACAGATTGGCTATAATTAAACTTTCCCTATTTAACTCGTTATAACATGGAAACTAATTACCGTACGAGTACCAAACTTGGTAGCATTAATGTCAAGGACATGGGGAAGACAAATAATGCAGAATCAGTTCAACTGAAACACTTTTAATGTGCTGCTACGGTGCATAATACCATTATACAGGTACCATTACTGCCTACAAAAAGGGCTCGATATGGCGCGCATCAGTGTCCAGAAGAGTCTAAAGGCGCAGGATTGCACTCTGCACAGCAGAACGAAGCTTGTGCCTAGGTATGCTGGCTATCTTTCTTGATTTGCTGTGCTTCAGATTAGCCCGTGTGTAAATGTTCCGTGTTTCGGAGAAGCAGGTAAACTTCACGAGCGATGTGCGATGGGGCCCCATCTTGCATGAAAACTGTTGAGTTCAATGCGTCTCTCTCCTGTAGAGCGGGTATGAAATGCTGGCGTAACATATCGCAGTAACGCTGGCCAGTCACACTGCACGTCTTTGGTCCTTGAGCGCCAACCTGTTCAAAAAAGAATGGGCCAATGATGAACGTAGCCGTGAAGCTACACCATACGGTGACACATTCACCATGTATAGGAATTTCATCCACAGTGACTGGAGGTGAAGATCCCACAAACGGCAATTCTGTGTGTTTACCTCACCCTCCAGAGAAAAATGAACTTCGTCTGTCCATGGGATGATCCAGAGCGAGCCCTCGTCAACTTCAATACTTGGGAGAAAGTGGAGAGCGAAGTCAACAAGTCGTTGTGCGTCCTGTTATGCAAGCTGTTGTAAGATATGTATATTGTACGGATACCATTTGAGAATGGTTCGAAGCACTTCCGTACAGTGGACCACGGGATGTTCAACTGTCGTGACACAACACGCGCACTGCCTGACGATTGGGAATTGCGCACAGCGATTTCGTCAACCACCTGTGATGCAACCGGTCGTCTGCCTCTTCCAGGAGCGACGCCCAGTTCTCCAGTTGATTCTGACTTCATCGTGCTCCACATAGCAGGTGGAGAAAGAGGGCCCTTCTGTAATCCTTTCAGCCTGCAATATTCTCAAAGTGCAGCAGCAGCAGCACTGTTGTTTTGATAACAGAGCTTCACCAATAATGCCCTGCATTTTTTCTCCACACTCATGCTGACACGTCAACAAGTGCACTACAACTGGTCAGGTGTGTGAGACTATGAACCACGATGACTGATCACGGCACCTGGTGGCCATAGTTGGAACTGAACGATGGGGCTGTGACCCATTGAAATCATCAGGCACCCCATACCATGGACACTGATACTACCAAGTTTGTCACTCGTACAGTAATTAGTTTCCGTGTTAGAACATGTTAATTGGGGAAAATTTAATTTTTTTTGGTCATCGGTTTTCTGACTGGTCTGATGCGGCCCACCACGAATTCCTCTCCTGTGCTAACCTCTTCATCTCAGAGTAGCACTCGCAACCTACGTCCTCTATTATTTCTTCTTCTTCTTCCGTTATGCATTATGTTTTCCCTTAGCCTGTGTTAGCTACACCTGGTCCTATCGTTTTGCAGGTCTTCCAATGCATTTTTTACCTTGCGGAGTATATCTCCAAAAATGTAGTGGTAATCTTGATTTGTCCATTCGTAACAGATGGGATATCAATTTTTGTCGGTATTCGTCAACCTTACTGCTTATATCAAAAATGGTTCAAATGGCTCTGAGCACTATGGGACTTAACTTCTGTGGTCATCAGTCCCCTAGAACTTAGAACTACTTAAACCTAACGAAGGACATCACACACATCCATGCCCGAGGCAAGATTCGAACCTGTAGCGCCTAGAATCGCTCGGCCACCCCGCCGGCCTGCTTACATCGAAAATATTTAAGTCCTTCCTGATATCTGTATTTATTTTGCAGTGTAGCTTGGTGTATTCTGCTATGTACCTGAGGAATTTCATTTCATTGGTTTGTAATCTCATTTTATCTTTCTTTTTCGTTACCCAAGATCCCCTTCCATAAAGTAATGTTGGTACTGACATAACTTTATAAAATTTTAGAAATGTTTCTGTTCTTACTTTACGTTGGAGGGCTCTTCTCATAATGCCATTTAAGTAGTTACATTTCTCAATTTTGTTTCTTTGATCTAGGTCTCCCCCTTACGACAGCATGGTTCCTAGAAATTTGAATCTATCTGCTTCCTCTATACTCTTGTTGTCTATAATTATTTTTGTTCTTACTGGATTTTTTCCACAGAAATACATGGCTTTTGTTTTTTGAATTGATATTGACGTATTATGTATCTGACATGTTTGGTATAGTTCATAGGCAGCTATCTGCAGCCCATCTTCACTATTCGAAATTAACACTTGGTCATCTGCGTATAACAAAGTCATAATGTAATCTTTTTGGTTGAAGTTATATGTATAGTTCTTCAGTTTCATTCTCCATTGCCGTATAATGACGTCAATATATATATATATTAAAAGCAGTGGAGAGGGGCTGCAATCTTGTCGTACTCCTAAATTGATGACTTTGTTGTTTCTTCATTATCCCAATTATTTGGATTGTTGTATTAGCATAGATCTTTTGAACTACCTGTCCAATGTGTGTTAGTATACTTCTTCTTACTACAATTTCCCACAATAGCTGTCTATTTACTCTATCAAAAGCCTTGACATAATCGACGAAAAGGATGCGTGTTTCTTTATTTCTATAATTTGCTGTAGCATAAATATGTTGTCTGTACATCTCCTCCAATTTCTGAACCCATTTTGTTCTTCTGACATCAGGCACTCCATTATGGGTTTTAGTCTTTCGGTTATTATTGCAGAATAGATCTTATACGCTGTATTTGATAGTGATGTGCCTCTATAATTTTCGGGTTTTGATCTGTCTCCTTTTTAAATATTGGTTTTATAAGAGAGATCTTCCATTCTTTTGGTATGCCCCTTGTTATCCAGCAAAGATTCAAAAATCTGTGGAACCTTTTTTTAAATGCTGCTGAAGAATATTTTATTAGTTCGCTGTTAATGCCATCAGAAAATGTTCAAATGTATGTGAAATCTTATGGGACTTAACTGCTAAGGTCGTCAGTCCCTAAGCTTACACACTACTTAGCCTAAATTATCCTAAGGACAAACACACACACCCATGCCCGAGGGAGGACTCGAACCTCCGCCGGGACCGGCCGCACAGTCCAGGACTGCAGCGCCTTAGACAGCTCGACTAATCCCGCGCGGCTTCATGCCATCATTTCCTACTTCCTTTCGGTTCTTTGTATATCTGAGAGCATAGTCTAATTCTTGGAATTCAAGATGATCTGGATTTGTTTCAAGATCTTCATCATTTTCTGGGTTCACTTCATCAGTCCACATATCCTTGTAATAATGCATCAGTCTTTGTTCTTTATTACACTAATATCTGACACATCCTTTTCGCTGTTATTGAAGTGTCTTACCATTTTTATATGCAAGTGTTTGTCACCCATGGACATCATTTTCGATTCTGTCAATAAAGTTATCCAAACCGTCTTGATGGAGCTTCCTGCTTAGGTTTTTCACTTCTGCTGTCTGCTTCTTGTATGGTTCATTAT